>NW_028242195.1:472500-782810 GCF_964263255.1 Lissotriton vulgaris | reverse complement strand
GACCCTGTGCCTCATGGGAACAGTCCAGTCCGAACTGCAAGGCCAAGTCTTCCCAGGACCGGAATCAAGCATCCTTGGACCGGTTTCTGGCTATCAGCCGTCATCAGCCAGGATAGCTTGACTCCAGTGGTGTGGAGAGCATGGGACTCACGTCTGAGCATACCCACCCACTCGGGGTGACAAATGCAAAAACAACAGTTGATGGACAGAATGCAGAACAATGTCATACATTCACCCCAGTACAGAAATCTGGGTCTAAATACATTGTTTTTTTGCACTCCACACCACCCCAGTTCAGACATGGTCATATGCAAATCAGCCTTGACCCTGTGCCTCATGGGAACAGTCCAGCCCGAACTGCCAAGCCATGTCTTCCCTGGACCGGAATCAAGCATCCTAGGACGGGTTTCTGGCTATCAGCCATCATCAAAGTTCAAAGGATACTTTATTCGGTTTAAATCACAAAAACCATAAAAGTGTACAAGCATTAAAACAATCCATCATCCGCCCATAAAAAATATAGCAGCTAACATGGATAAAAACAGAAATATACAGAGCGTAAAAATTTTTCCTTTTAAAAACAACAGTATGCACATTAATGCCCTTAGTTAAGGTTTCGGACAATACTTTATGTTTATACAGAGTCCTCTAAGGCCAAGCAATCTTTTTGCTGAGTCTCATTGCGATAGTTAGAAATTTAGCCACATTAAAAATGACCCAGATCTCTGTCAAGAGTTGCAGGTACAGCAGGGCTGGCTTCACTTGCCTAAAACCCTTTCCTTTTAGCAATGGTATAATAAATTTAGATCTAATACCTTTGAAGTGGTCACAGAAAAACAGAAAATGAGCCGTATCCATAATTGAACAACCATCACATGTGCATAATACTAAATCCTTACTTCTGGTCCAAGCGGGGCGGCCCGAAATTAAGAGATGTATTTTATTCAGACGGAACCTTGTTAACAAGTATCTATGATTAGCGTTATTCACAACTTTAAGGTACAGTTCCGGTTCGGGGTCGGGTGAGACAATCAGCTGATGGGACCTGACAGAGGATTTAAGCAGCTCCCTGCCCTCTCTATCCATTCCTCTATTCAGCAAGAAGGTGTTTTTAACCCATTTTATATCCCCTTTCACCAAGCTTGAAGGATTATCAAACAATTCTGGGCGTCCCAGTTTTATACACATATGTTGCACGTACTTCAACCAGGTGATTTTATCCCAATGATCCAGGCTTAGACAATCTTTTAGGATTTCATGATTTACGTCAAGCTCTGGGTTTAGCCAAACTGCCAACCATTTTAATAAAGGGGCCAGGGCAATTTTGTCTTCCAAATAGCCTACTCCACACTCCTGGTGAACTATGTAGTTTGCGGTGGAGCTAGGCAAGGAAAGAAGAGTTTTTAAGAAATTGTCCTCTGAGACTTGGAGCGATGAGACATTTTTGAAGCCCCACAAGTCGGCCCCATACGTGGCAATTGCAATACATTTAGAAGCGTATACTTTTAGTACTGCCTCAATGGGTTTCACTCCCAGTTTGCGGGAAAATCTTAATACTGCGGAGGTTGAGCGTGCCAAGGAGGTTTTTTTCTCCACCAATTGGGAGTTCCACGTTGAGCCTTCGTCGAAGACCACCCCCAGATAGGGAAATCTAGAGACTCGCGACAGCTTGTGTTTATTACAAAAAAGTGGCATCACATTTTTCCTTGCCTTGGCTTTGTGACCTACTACCATGACGTGAGACTTCCCAAAGTTAACACTCAGGTCAAGATTATCCATAAAGACATAAAAAGAGTTCAGCAAGCTTTGCAGACCTAATGGAGTTCTAGCTAAAAGTGCGGCGTCATCCGCATACAATAGGGCAGGCAGTAAATATTTCCCAGCCTTCGGGATATCCTTACAGGCTCCACTCAAGGCTTTGCCAAGATCGTTGATATATAGTGTGAAAAGCAGGGGAGCAAGAATGCACCCCTGTCTCACGCCGTTGATGATGCTAATTTTCTTCGTACAGTTCCCCTTTCTATCATAGCGGACCGTTGCAGTAAGATCCCTATGAAGATCTGCTAGAAAGTAAACTATATTGGGGTCTGTTCCGATCTTAAGGAGCTGGTCCCACAATTTAGATCTGTTTACCCGGTCAAACGCCGAGGACAGATCCATAAAGGCAATAAACAATGAACCTGGTTTAGCTAAGGTGTACTTCCCAATTAACAACTGTAAATTTAGGCTTTGGTCGATTGTGCCGCGTCCCTTGCGGAAGCCGTACTGTAGAGGTGAAAGTGTGTTTGTCTCCTCAAGCCAGGTGGTCAGTTTACCTAAAACCACCCTCCCCAAAACCTTGACTGCAGAGTCGATAAGGGATATGGGTCGGTAGTTCCCAGGGTCCCCCCTATCCCCTTTTTTGTAGATTGGCACGATTACCGACTGTGACCATGACTCAGGGATGCCCGTCTTAGAGACTCTATTAAAAACATTAGTTAAAACTTTGGACCAGAATAAGGTATCAGCTTTAAAGAGGTCAGAGGGGACGCCATCGGGCCCGGGGGCTTTGTTACTGGTCATCAGGTCAATGGCCACTGCCACCTCCTCCTCATTCACAGATAGGGTGTATGGTAATTGAGGGAATGCGGTCGGGCGTTCTACCACCTGGGTCTCATCTTCATAAACTGAACTAAAGTGTGTATGCCACCGTTCTTCCTGGATACCACAATCCAATTCATTGTTATTGGAGTCCGAGAAGTAAGGTTGATTTACCACCGCCCAAAACTTGGCGCTGTTTTTTAATACCTCTGTAGAGGTTAAATCAGCCCAAGCGTCTTCCCTGATCTCGCGCCGCCTTTCATCAATTGTTAGTTTATAATCTCTCCTGAGGGTAGCTACTAACCGTCTGTCAACTGGTTCTGTTTTAAGGGCAGCCTTAAGTTTACGGTTTGCTACTGAACATTTTTTATCGAACCAGCCGTCATTCCCTTGTGATCTACTTTTACCCTGGACAGTCAGTTTGGAGAGAATATCAATGCAGACCTTTTTATATGCCCCCATTACTTCGCCATCCCCAGCCCGTTCATCCAAACACAGCATCAGGTCATCCCTACTACTCTCACACAAATTACAAAAAAACTCATCTGGGATTACTCTACACCATCTGATTCTGCGTGCTTGGTCCATTAACCGCAGATCATGCTTGTCTGTCAAATTTTGACAGCTATCCTTGATGACAAATATATTCTTTGCTTTTAAAACCACAAGGTTATGATCACTGAAATGGGACCTTAAGACTGTGTAACTACTGCTTTGGGCACCATTGGTGCTGTAGAGGAAGATATAATCAATCACAGAGCCGCTACCATGGCCCGTGAAAGTGGGGATATCCTCATCATCCGCCTTTGGTAAAATGAGCCCATGTTCAGCCAACATTATTTCCAGAAAGGTACCCTGCTCTGAATGTTCAAAATGGGTATTTTCTTCGTCCGGGGTACCGAATAACACATTGGGGGGGCAATTTTCCTTACATCTATGAATATTGAAATCTCCCATCAACAAAATGGTACAATCATGCACTGCCGACTCTTTGAAATTGGCCAGAAAAGCACTTAACATCATCAAGTTACTTACTGGGCTGTCCCTATCAAATGAGTTATAAAAATTTATGACCAAGACATTATGATGATTCCTATAGGAAATTAAGACGGCAACACAGTAAGGACAACCAGTGACTACTTGCGTGTATGTCCCAGGGATTTTGGCAGAAATCAGAGTAACCAGACCCCCTCTGGCACGCCCCCTCAAGGATCCAACTGCTGGGGTTGAGAAGGTGGAAAACCCGTCCAGAGTCAGTAGGTTATCGGTATCCCAAGTCTCCTGCAGGGCTATTAGGTCCATGGAACCTATTTGGTCCCGCCAAATTGGATTGTCCACTTTATTTTTGAGTCCCGCAATGTTCCAGGTTGCTATTGACAAATCCTCGCCCCTCCATGGCCCAGCCGTTTTTACATTGAGAGGATCTCCTCCTTCCCCACCCTCACAATTAATGGTAGTTGAACAGGACATCTGCCCGTCCAAGATGCTCTTATCCATTTGCATAGAGAATGAGGGGTTATTTTCAGGTTTTTCTATACAGGGGGAGACCTGTATTTGTCAATCAATCCCATCTAAAGTTGACAAATAATCATATCGATTAGAGGTGGGGAAATTGAAAAAATTATCATATCCCTGAGCAAACTGTTGGTAGAGGGGTGGGAGGCTATTGTAGGGCCCTGCCACAGGGCCCCCATAGGGCGGTCTTCCTCTTCTGGGCCTGGCCAAGTTCCAACCCGCATTGACACCTTCGTCCCAGCCTGCAGGGTGTGCCTCCCAAGGGTGGTTTTGCCTGTAAGTTGATGTTGTCTCCTGTGGGCCCCTTAACCAGCTCCATCTATTATCTGTTTGGTTGCCAGGTAGGTAGAAGTAAGAGAGGGGCCTGGCGGTGACAGTACTAGCTTGGTATCTAGGGGTCCCTCTACAAATTAAATCTACCACCTGGGTATTCTCAAAGGTGACCACCACGCAGTCCCCTTGCAGACTTTTCCTATTTCCTCCCACCCATGGGGTTCTTTCCACCATTAAGATGTTGCTTGGCATGTTAGGCGGTAAGGGATAATTTTTAGAGAGCCAGTGGCACACTTTGTTTTTTAGGGCCTGGTTGGATTCAGTTTCTAAAGGTGAAATTACACTAACCCCAGTGAGGATCACTACGTAGGGGCATGCATCTGGGGGAAGATGAATGTTTCTACGGGCCATTACCTTGGGTTCTGCTATCGATACCGAGTTTGGGGTCGGTGGAATAGGGACATTTGACTTAACCTGGGGGGGTGGCTTGGGTGTAGATGAGGTCTCAGGTTGTTTTGACACTGTGGTTTTAGGTTTAATGCCTTCCACAGCAGGGGTGTTACTTGTGCTATTAGAAGAGTTGTTACTAACCACAGTAACTTTTTTGCCAGCCAAAGAAGACTTGGTGGCTGTGTTGGTGGTGTGAAGTGTTTTGGGGTTCATGGTGAGGCTAGGGGCACTGATGTCTTTGTGAATGTTGGTCAAGATGGTTTCTATGCGGCGCAGTCTAGCCTCCATGGGTTCAAGTAAAGACTTTAATATGTTCAAGATATTATTATTGTCAGACATGTTTGGCCCACACCCCTCCTGACTATGTTGAGCTGAGCTTGTAATTTCTCCACTTAATTCCATGATTTCCTCCAGACTTTTATCTATGATGGTGTCGTCTGGGAGGCTTAAAGGCAAGCCGGTGTTTGTAGGATGTGCCCCCCCAGTATCAGTTGCACAAACTGCCCCATTTGTGTTTGATGGGACTATAAAGAGGTTGTTACGCTTATTGACCGTTTGTGCTTTCTTCCCTTTAGTAGAGGTGGGTTTTTTTACCTTTTGCTTGGGGATTGCTCCTTCTTTTAGACCCTTTTGGTGTATATCACTAGCCCCAGTGGGGTTGACTAAATCTATCCTGTCTGGAACGCTTACTGTTATGAGATCCAGGTTGGGGGTGGCCTCCAGATCCTGCTGCGAGTTTAAGGCATCAAGATCCCCAGTGTCCCCAGGATTGTGTACCAAGGCAAGGCTAACAGGTCGGCTCTCGGGGTTAGGCGTGCACGCCTGGGCAATTGGGCCTAGAGAAGATCTCCTGGCTATAGCCAGATCTTGCGACACCCTCCTGTCCATTAGTGTTATACCCTCGTCAATCAGTGCGTGTGTGCGGACAATAAATTCATCTAGGGTACCGGTCAATTTTTTTGCTTCTGCGACTGCCATGCTCCGGGTTTCCCGGGAGTTCATGGTAATCCCCACCTCCGATTTTCAGGCAACCTTAATACACAGAATAGAGGGTGATAAAGATCCTAAACATGTAACAATTAACAGATACTTATGAATGGCAGTCCACAAATGCTAATCAGGGATTGTGATCGACTTACAGTTCGTGTGTCCAATTGTCCCTTGGGCGGTATGTGAACGACCAGGGGTTATGGCCCAGGCCAGGCTCCTCAGGCCTCTGAGGGCCACAGAGGGCCCGCCCTTTGCCCGGGCTTAGCCCCGGGCGTCCCGCACGCGTCCCGCGTAGCGGGGATCAGCCGTTCCCAATATGGCGATGAGGCGGTTGGGGGCGGGGCAAGCAGGGAGAGCGTCCAGGTGCAGGTGATGGCAACCCAGGGACTCCTGGGAAATGGAGTCCCTGTCCCTCACCTGGCGCTCGCAGCCCTGCAGGAATGTTCCTCTCCCGCCCTCGGGTGTAACAGATGGCTCCAACGAAAGTCCTAAGCCTCACTCCAGAACCCAGGCAGACGGGCGATGCGGGACCCGCGCAGCGGGTACCGCGAGTTGCAGCGTAATCCGGTGAACAGCAGCAGGCGTGTTGCAGGGATTAAGCGGTGAGCTCCCTGATCCGTGAATGGCAGTATAGGCGTTTCCCACAGTGTCCTGAGCAAGCGGCAGCTTTAGCTCGGCGGTCGGGGGCGGGGCAAGCAGGGAGAGCGTCCAGGTGCAGGTGATGGCAACCCAGGGACTCCTGGGAAATGGAGTCCCTGTCCCTCACCTGGCGCTCGCAGCCCTGCAGGAATGTTCCTCTCCCGCCCTCGGGTGTAACAGATGGCTCCAACGAAAGTCCTAAGCCTCACTCCAGAACCCAGGCAGACGGGCGATGCGGGACCCGCGCAGCGGGTACCGCGAGTTGCAGCGTAATCCGGTGAACAGCAGCAGGCGTGTTGCAGGGATTAAGCGGTGAGCTCCCTGATCCGTGAATGGCAGTATAGGCGTTTCCCACAGTGTCCTGAGCAAGCGGCAGCTTTAGCTCGGCGGTCGGGGGCGGGGCAAGCAGGGAGAGCGTCCAGGTGCAGGTGATGGCAACCCAGGGACTCCTGGGAAATGGAGTCCCTGTCCCTCACCTGGCGCTCGCAGCCCTGCAGGAATGTTCCTCTCCTGCCCTCGGGTGTAACAGATGGCTCCAACGAAAGTCCTAAGCCTCACTCCAGAACCCAGGCAGACGGGCGATGCGGGACCCGCGCAGCGGGTACCGCGAGTTGCAGCGTAATCCGGTGAACAGCAGCAGGCGTGTTGCAGGGATTAAGCGGTGAGCTCCCTGATCCGTGAATGGCAGTATAGGCCATCATCAGCCAGGATAGCTTGACTCCAGTGGTGTGGAGAGCACGGGACTCACGTCTGAGCATACCCGTCCCACTCGGGGTGACAAATGCAAAAACAACAGTTGATGGACAGAATGCAGAACAATGTCATACATTCATCCCAGTACAGTGATCTGGGCCTAAATCCATCGTTTTTTTGCACTCCACACCACTCCAGTTCATACATGGCCATATGCAAATCAGCCTTGACCCTGTGCCTCATGGGAACAGTCCAGCCCGAACTGCCAAGCCATGTCTTCCCAGGACCGGAATCAAGCATCCTAGGACCGGTTTCTGGCTATCAGCCAGGATAGCTTGACTCCAGTGGTGTGGAGAGCACGGTACTCACGTCTGAGCATACCCGTCCCACTCGGGGCGACAATTGCTTAGGGTGCTTGATTCCGGTCCAGGAAAGACACGGCTTGGCAGTTTGGGCTGGACTGTTCCCATGAGGCACAGGGTCAAGACTGATTTGCATATGGCCATTTCTGAACTGGGGTGGTGTGGAGTGCAAAAAACGATGGATTAAACCCAGATATGTGACTGGGGGTGAATGTTTTGCTTTGTGCAACATTCTGTCCATCATCTTGTGTGTTTTGCTGTTCACACATCCCTGTGTGCCATGCCCACAACCCCACTGCCCTTGCATACATCAGTCACCCCATGAGGCACAGGGTCAGACTGATTTGCATATGGCCATGTCTGAAATGGGGAGGCGCAGTGAGCTAAGAATGATGATGGATTAAACCCAGATCAGTTGACTGGGGGTGAGTGCTTGCAATGTTCAACACTCTGTCCATCATCCCCTTTGATTTTGCTTTGTTTGCCCTGAGTTGGCAAAGTATGCCCAGACGTGGGTCTTTTGCTCACTTTGCCACTGGATTCAAGCTTGCCTGGCTGATGACGGCTGATTGGCTAGAAACCGGTCCCAGGATACTTGTTTCCGGTCCAAGGAAGACATGGCTTGGCAGTTGGTGCTGGACTGTTCCCATGAGGCACAGGGTCAGACTGATTTGCATATGGCCATGTCTGAACTGGGGTGGCGGAGTGAGCTAAAGAATGATGATAGATTAAACCCAGATCAGTTGACTGGGGATGAGTGCTTGCAATGTTCAACACTCTGTCCATCATCCCCTTTGGTTTTGTACTGAGATAGGGGCATCAGAAGCATTCAGCTTGTGCGCAGCCAGCGATGATGCGTGGTCCGGGCGGGCCACACTAGGGGCAAAGTCCTTTGCCTACTGGACTGCGTCATCTGAATTGGGACTAGATGTGAATTGTAAGCCCTGCTATCTGCAGTGTAGATCGAAGGCAGTGGTTAGCATAGACATCAAGGAATGGTTTTTGTGACTTCCTCTTGAGAAAATACAACGGCATAGAGTACAGTTCACTCTGCAATAAATAAATCAAAACTGAATTCAAATTGTGAGCTCTACTGTCCGCAGGGTAGACTGCCATTCAGTGTTCGTTTGGACGTGCAAGATGAATTTGGTCATTGTAGTAAAGCTATAACTGATATAAAACAAGTTCTTGAAGCAAGGACACTGAAAAGATATTGTGTAGGTTTGAGGGACGTTATACTTAGTTGCCTACTGCACTCTGCAATTAATGAATGAAGACTCAATTTTAATTGTGAGCCCTGATGACCACAGTGTAGGCAGGAGGCAGCAGTCAGCAAGGACCCACGGCCATGTGGCGTTGAGTAGAGCAGCACACTTATTCAGCGTGTGCGCAGCCAGCAATGATAAGTGGTGCACTAAGTTAGTGGCACATAAAGCAACCAGCGTGTGTGCACCCTGCGATGGTGCGTCGACCAGGCGGGCCGCAGTGGGAGCATTGTCTTTTGTCTAATGAATTCTGCCTTAATAAGTCCACTTGGTGATGACTTATGGTGCAGTGAGTTAGTGGCACCTGAAGCACTCAGAGTATGCGCACCCTGCAATGATGTGTGGTCCGGACGGGCTGCACTGAGAGAAATGTCTTTTGCCTACTGAATTCTGCCTTAATAAACACGTGGTGATGACTTATGGTGCAGTAAGTTAGTGGCACCTGAAGCACTCAGCGAGTGCGCACCCTGCGATGATGCGTGGTCCGGGTGGGTCGCACTGGGAGTAATGTATTTTATCTAATTAATTCTGCATTAATAAGTCCACATTGCGATGACTTATGGTGCAGTGAGTTAGTGGCACCTGAAGTGCTCTGCATGTGCGCACCATGCGATGATGCGTGGTCCGGGTGGGCCGCACTGGGAGCAATGTTTTTTGCCTACTGAATTTTGCCTTAATAAGTCCAGGTGGCGATGACTTACGGTGCAGTGAGTAAGTGGCACCTGAAGCACTCAGCGTGTGCGCACCCTGAGATGATGCGTGGTCCGGTTGGGCCGCACTGGGAGCAATGTGTCTTGCGTACTGGACTGCGTCATCTGCAATCGCCACTCCATCTGAATTGTGAGCCCTGCTGTCTGCAGTGTAGATCGACGGCAGTAGTATGTACTGACATAAGTCTGCGGTGCTGTGTTGCTGTGTTCGCAGGGGGCCTGTGTTGAGCAGGCCTGCTGTCATGTCAGAAGTAACGTGGCAGGGTGAAGGCCGCTGCTCTGGCAGACGCTTAGGCCTTCCCACAAGTGAACTACGCCCAGAGCTCCGGCCTATTTATTTATACTCCTACGCTGGAGTGGCATACATTGGAGCAGCCCACTCCGCTTCCGCTTCCAGGGGGGGACAACACAGCTACATGACCGACATCTTCCCCGCTGCCTGAGGTAACAAGGTTGCCTCTATTTTCTACAACACTACAATCATCAGCAGTATATGTACATATGAAGAAGCTGCACTTGGTATTGTGTGCATTATTATCAATGGCTGACTTGCGTCCTTCACACATACTTGGTTGCCACATCTGCCAACATTCAAGTATTATGTGGCTGAGGGACCATGCCACTGTTCTGTTCTGCACTCCCTCGGTGGTACTAGGGAGGGGGATAGTCCTGGGGGGACATCGTGAGGCTGGTGGCAGAGGGTGTTGTGGCCTTCTTGGCTGTCGGAGTGTCGGAGCTGCATGATCACTAACTTTATGGCATGTGTTGTTCTTCAGTTGTGATTCTGGGCTGGGCTCCCTTTCACACTGTAGGTAGACGTCCTGGTTTACACCGGTAAAAGACAAATGCTAGATTCCTACTGCTAACAAGGCTTATTGCCTGTTTTTGGATCGCACCCCAGATTTGGCAGCTCGTTAAAAATATCGGGAAGTGGTGTTTTTGTGTTATTTTTGCACGGGAACATCTACTCTGCATATAATTACCGTTAGTTGTTGCTGTCATTTGTGGCGATTTCTTTTTGCGGAAGCTATTGCTGGAAAACTGGGGATATCGGCTATTTTCACTAGGTTGAGAATGGAATGATAATTTAAAATCATTGAAAAAACCATAGGTTCAATGAACATTATAATTAGAAATTATCATTTACAAAACCTTTGAAATTCACAAAAAACATAGGTTTCAGGGTCGTTATAGTTACAAATTATCATTTAAAAAAACATTGAAATTCACTGGAAAAAACATAGGTTTTAGGGACGTTATAGTTGCAAATTAGCATTTAAAAAACCTTAGAAATTCACTGAAAAAAACATACGTTTCATGGAAGTTATAGTTAGTTGCACATTTCACTCGTACAAAACCATAGAAATTTGGCCGTTATAGTTAGTTGTGCTAACTATAACTCGCGCCCCCACAATGCACTGCTGATGACATCACATATTACATCATTCATGATATGGTCAGTGACATCACTGATGACATCACTGATGACATCTCAAATGATACCACTGATGACATCATCCACGTAAAAATCTGATGCACCTCCTCATACCTTAATAAAAACCTTTGATACACCCACTCTAAAATACAGACTACCATTTTCCAAACAATAGAGACACCAATAGCAGTTACTACGTACGCACTCACTGATTCCTAAGTCTATAAGAACATCCACTCATTCACCCATACAGTCACATATACATGCAGTGACTCATCAATACAACACTATTATAGGCACTCATACACCTATACAAACACTCATTCACCGCCACTCATCCAGAGTTACTCACACATCTAGTCAGTCATGCAAAGAATCAATCACACTTCTATTTACTCACCTATACAGTTATACACACACAACCTCACTTATTCATACAGATACTAACATATACTTGCTCTCTTATGCAATCACTGATACAAGTACACACTGATCCATACAGCCACTCTCACAATCACTGACTCTCATGTATAGTCATTTATATACTCCAACTCTCTCATGCACTGTGTTTTACATATGTGGTTACTTGGACATGTAGTACTGAGATATCCATTCACTCACTAACACACCCACACACACACTCACCCTCCCATACAGCTGTTTCCACATGTACTCTTGAACCCATACATCCAGTGAATGAAGCACTCACTCATCTATGCACAAAGTCACACAACTTCCACCCACCCACACACACACTCAGGCACCCATACAAATACTCAGGCAACCATCAATAACCCAAATAGACACTCATGTAGCTACTCACCAACCAATGCAGCAGCTTACACAGCAATAGACAGACTGTTACAGACATTCACACAGTTTAGTCACTAAGCCATGCATTCAGTAAGACACATTTAATCACTCACTTATACAGCCAGTCACACACCTACTAAATCTTCCACCCACACACTTATACACTCACTCATTCTTCAATACACCTTGGCCAATATATATATAAAACATATTTAAACTTTACAGAAACACACTGTCACTGGATGATGTAATCAGTGATGTCATTTGAGATGTCATCAGTGATGTCACTGACCATGTCATTAATGATGTAATATGTGATGCCATCAGCAGTGCATTGCGGGGGCGCGAGGTATAGTTAGCTCAACTAACTATAACAGCTGAATTTCTATGGTTTTGTATGAGTAAAAGGTTGCCCCTAAGTAGGAATCACTCGAAACGCCTTTCATAGGTGTCACACCTTCAATGGTACGAGTGGAAGGCAGGTACAGAATGCATTTAGTAGTCCAGAGCGTCTATGGTGCCTGACACGTTTCGAAGTAATAAACCTTCTTCCTCAGAGGCTAAGCCGCTATGAAGGTGTGCGTGCTGTGGGCTATAATTAAAACAAAAATGACCCGCCCTGGATGGGCCGCTCCCAGAGAGCGAGTGATTTTTTTTGGATTTTTTTAAAGGAGTTTTATAAGCGCGAACAGTTGCCCTGAGGTGTCCAGGCGCTGGGGGATAGAGGAAACGTTTGCTGGGGTGGATCGCTGGTGGGGAGAGTTTATTTAGATATTTTTTGGTTAAAAAGGAAAGTTTTCAGTTGTTTGCGAAAGTTGAGCAGGTTGGGGTTGGATCTTAGATGGAGTGGGAGAGAGTTCCATATCTTGGACGCGTTATAGGAAAAGCAGCGACCTCCTGATCTGGCTCTTCGTATCTGTGGGACAACAGTTAGAAAGGCTTTCGATGAGCGGAGTTATTTTTTGGGATGGTAGGGGGTGATCAAGGAGTGACTGATCGCTGGCCCTGTTTTCCAGAAGGCTTGGTGGGTGATGCACATGGCCTTGAATTTAATCCTCTTCCTAACCGGGAGCCAGTGCAGAGATTTCAGACCAGGCCCTATAGAGTTTCTGCGGGGAATTCCGAGAAGAGTGCGTGCAGCGCAATTCTGGATCCGCTGAAGTTTGTTTAGGCAGTATTCTGGAGACCCTAGATACAGGGTGTTGCTATAGTCTATGCGAGACTGGATTAGGCCCTGGATAACTACCTGTTTTGCCTCAAAAGGGAGGAGTGGCAGGATTTTTTTCAGCTGCCTAATCAGACCGCAGCATGTTGCTGACAATTTAGTGACTTGCGTGTTGAATGTCAGGGATTTGTCTATCCATACTCCAAGACTCTTTATGTTGTATTTGGGTGCAGGGGGATCGCCTAGGCTGGGGGGCCACAGAAGCTCTAGGGTGGAGGGAGCCAGAGGGCCGAGGAGCAACAGCTCGGTCTTGTCCCCGTTAAGCTTTAGGCATGAGCTTGTCATCCATCTCTTTACCTGCCCCAGACAGTGAATCAGGTTGGTCTGTGATTGCTGGCTGTCCTTGTGTGCAAGGGAGACCACTAGCTGAGTGTTGTCTGCATAGGTAACGATCATAATGCCATGCGGACGAACAATCTCTGCCAGTGGTCTCATGTATGCGTTAAAAAGTGTGGGGCTTAGTGAGGAGCCCTGAGGCACCCCACATCCCAGGGGTTTGCTTGTAGAGACTGAGGTTCCTTCAGAGACACTGAAGGTACGGTCTTTTAAAAAGGACTTAAGCCAAGCTAGGGCTTCTCCTGATATTCCCAGACTTAGTAGACGGTGGAGGAGGATTTGATGGTTCACCTTGTCAAATGCGGCGCTCAGATCAAGGAGGATCACTGCCACTGCTCCTCCCTGATCTAAGATCTGCCTTGCCTCCTCTGTAACCGCTACCAGGGCCGTCTCCGTACCATGCTTGGGCCGGAAGCCAGTCTGGGTGATGTCCAGCAGATGGTTGCTCTCGAAAAACTTTGTTAGGCAGGTATTAATATGTTTTTCGAGGAGTTTGCTTGCCCAGGGGAGAAGTGAGATGGGTCGATAGTTGTTGAGGTTGCCAGGGTCGAGATTAGGTTTTTTCAGGAGTGCACGTACCCTGGCATGTTTCCATGTTAGTGGGAATGTGCTGGATGTTATCGAAGAGTTCAACAGTTCCAGTAGTGTGGGGAGAATTACCTGTCCAACGGAGATCAGTGTGTTTGGTGGCGCAGGATCACAGAGTGAGCCGGATTTTATTTGGTGCATTAGTGAGTCTAGTGTTACTGAGTCTAGTTGTGGGAGGTAGGCTAGGGTGTCATGAGGCGATACCTCTGTTTCTATTGCTGGGGGAGGGTTTTTGGAGGAAGGTTCCGCATCGGTGTTCGGAAAGGATGTGTAGATGTTATTTATCTTGAGAAAAAAGAACTCAGCTATATCGTCACATCGTGGGGGTTCAATGGGGTTAACGGTTGGGGGGGGGGAAGTGTAGTGAGACTTTTCACCGTTCGGTACATTTCTTTGGGCTTGCACTTGGCTGCCATTATTTTATCCTCAAAGTAGGCTGATTGAGTCAGTTTAATTGCTGACTTATAGACTCTGATGGCCTCCCTGTATGTGGTTTTGTCTGTGGCCATGTAGTTTAGGCGCTAGGTCTTGTAGTCCACAACAATGTCCGCGATAAAACTGCTGCTAATTTCAAGCCCCTGGATGGGCCTCCGTGCTTGTCCTCCTCTCTCAATCCACTGCGATGTTTCCAAAGAAGAGACGGCAGTTGACAGCTCCCATGGCCCCCACTTCTCACTGGGGTGGTGCATTCCCGACGGCTGGGCTGCCTCCAAAATCTCCAAGCTCCAAGGTTACCCCTAAGTAGGAATCACTCGAAATGCTGTTCATAGGTGTCACACCTTTAATGGTACGAGTGGAAGTCAGGTACAGAATGCATTTAGCAGTTCAGAGCGTCTATGGTGCCTGACGCGTTTTGAAGTAATAAACCTTCTTCCTCAGAGGCTAAGACGCGATGAAGGTGTCCGTGCTATGGGCTCTAATTAATACACAAACGACCCGCCCTGGATGGGCCGCTCCCCGAGAGCGAGTGATGCTGGGTCTTGTAGTCCACAACAATGTCCGCGATAAAACTGCTGCCAATTTCAAGCCCTTGGATGGGCCTCCGTGCTTGTCCTCCTCTCTCAATCCACCATGACGTTTCCAAAGGAGAGCCGGCAGTTGACAGCTCCCCTGGCCCCCACTTTTCACTGGGGTGTTGCATTCCCGACGGCTGCCACCAAAATCTCCAAGCTCCAAGGTTGCCCCTAAGTAGGAATCACTCGTAACGCCGTTCCTAGGTGTCACACCTTTAATGGTACGAGTGGAAGGCAGGTACAGAATGCATTTAGCAATTCAGAGCATCTATGGTGCCTGACTCGTTTCGAAGTAATAAACCTTCTTCCTCCATGCATGCATTTGCCTTATGGATGTAGCGTATTGCATATATTACACACACTGCATTAGAAGTTTCTAATGTAACACATATATTAAAATAATTCAAAATATATATGCAATACTGTGTGCATCAAACAAAGTATAATAAATACATTGATTATTATAATTAGTTAAAAAACTATAAATATATAGCACCACAAGGACACGGACTCCGGAGATGTGTGCTTAATCCAATTTTATTCCTTTAGGCATGGCGGTATGACACGTTTCGGCCACCACAGTTGGCCTTGCTCACATAACACAATGCGCTACAGAGACAGCTGATATATCTGATTTCCGCACCATGTGACTCATTACAATCATGGTCATGGACAAAGACTTCACAATTTGAATTCACGGACAGATGGAATAAAAATTCTCCAATTAAATATGTGATAAACATAGCCACCTGTGGTAATTCAATAAAAGCCGAAATAAAATCACAATGAAACATTATATATCTTGTAAAATGAATACATAGTCCGGCTTAAATGCCTGATTGCTGCTCTTCAATTTTTGCATTATTATCAAACTAGATATTGCACATTCTCATTCATTGTTGACTTTGTATTAAATCAAGTCCATTAATGTCATCATAGTGAAATGAAAAGCAGAGACAACGGTGTTGGCTAACAGCATAGTTCATATAAATAATCGCAGACTGAATATTGTGATTAAATCAATGTTGTGGCTTATTTATAATTGCAGGAGCACTATCTTAAATTTCACATAAAAAAACATATATATATATAATTTGATAATATATATAATGAAATCCATGCCATACAAAACTGGACAATATAACAATAAAGTGCAAAGTGAAAAAACAATCTTTTCATCTTTTCTTTATAAAGTGCATTAATTTAATAAAGTGCTCTGTGCAGAATGATGATATATAGATAGGTATGATCTTGATGGCAGCAGAACACAAAGATTATGTCACAAAAATGAAAAGGCTATTCTAAAAGGTTGAAGGTGTTTTTTATTTACAGTACTGGACAATATACCAATAAAGTGCAAAGTGAAAAAAATATCTTTTCATCTTTTCTTTATAACGTGCATTCATTTCATAAAGGGCCCTGTGCAGAAAGATGATATTTAGATAGATATGATCTTCATAGCAGCAGAACATAAAGATTATGTCATAAAAATGAAAAGGCTATTCTAAAAGGTTGAAGGTGTTTGTCATTTTCCTATGTGATCCAAGGAACAAACGTCTATCGATAATTTGTGAGACGTTCTTCTAGTAGTCACTCGAAGGGAACATCTGGGAATTGATTTGGGCCATAGATCAGCTGGCTGAGAAATGATCTGGGAAGACATTAACAAAACGATATTTGGAAACTTGAAGTTAAAAACAACAGGTAAGAGTACAAATGATTTATCCACAGTCAAGTGTCAAGAGAGGATGTATTATTTTTAGTCATATATGAAAGCAAAACCAGAGACATTAATGTCATAGAAAAGTAATAACAATGTGCATTCGATGGGAACTCCCTGGATTCCCTCAGACATCATTGTAAATAAATCAAATTGTTAGTGCACAGGCTTCCCACACTTGGCCCAGAATTATACATTTATTAATGTAATTAACTAAATGTATACATCAGTACAGGTAAAGATATGTTAGCTATATGGGGATGCTGGGAAAAAGAGGTCTAACGTGGATGGAAGGTACCAGTAGAAGCCATATTGGAGAATACATTCAAAGAAACGGGCTTCTGAGAAAACATTAGTCATAGAAAATGGAATGTAGCCAAAATGATATACCTAGAGAATGTATTTCCTAGAGATCAAATAACCACATAGAAATGTTTTCACTTATTTTTCAAGACCTTTTTTCTGACTAATGGGTTCTCAGAAAGATACTCAAGAGCTTTTCCAAAAACATGAAACAATACGCAAACACATTAAATGGCATGATTTCAAGATTCATATTTTCTAACTCTGGGGGAGGCACAGTTTTCAACAGTAAGCCATTCAGCTCTCAATATGTTTCAGGGCAAAACTGTAAATTGTTACATGCCTTTTATTTATCAGACAACATTTACCGTAAAGTGTTTGTATGTCACACACGGCCCCTCCTTAGAGAGGCACTTTCATCCCTTTTCCATAGGATAACGTTACATTGTTGACAATTACGACCATTGCACACCTAGGGACAGATGTACGAAGTATTTTACTACTCGCAAATCAACCATCAGGCCGTTTGCGACCAAAAAAATGCATTTTGGCATGTACCAACCGTATATTGCGAGTTGGTAACCTGTTACTGACTCACAAAATAGGTTGTGCTAGTCACTATTTGTAAAGGGCGTGTTAAGGGCGTGCCTTCCTAATAGCGAGTCAGACTGGTATGTAGGAATGTTTTTTGACCAGGATTGTGGTCGCAAAACATTCCCAGTTACCACCAACTTCAAGTTGATGGTAACCCATTGACAAACAGGAGGGGTCCCCAAGGGACTCCTTACGTTTATGAATGTGGGCACCAACATTTTTTAAGAGCAGGCAGTGGTCCCAGAGACCACTGCCTGCTCTTAAAAAATGAAAAGGTAGCTTTTCATTTTTATTTTTTAAATGCATTCTGTTTTCCTTTAAGAAAAATGGGTTGCATTACAAAACAAATATTGCTTTATTTAAAAAGCATTGACAGACATGGTGGTCTGCTGACCCCAGCAGGCCACCATCCCTGTGATTGTAGCCATTCACAATGGGTCACAAATTGTGACCTGCCTCATGAATACTGATGAGGCAAGTCCATTTGCGACCCACTGTGAAGCACTAACAGTGTCAAACACACTGTTGTACATCGCAGTTTGCGATTTCCTAATAGCGAATCGCAAAAGTTCGCTGTTAAGAAATCAAAAATGTGATGTTGTATATCTGGACCCACGAGCTGCAACATTGTACTTTCAGGAAAACTGCCTGCATTCCCCCAAAAAATATTGATTAGTTTGGAAAGCAATTACAGACATGGTGGTCTGCTGACCCCAGCAGGCCACCATCCCTGTGATTGTAGCCATTCCTAATGGGTCACAAATTGCGACCTGCCTCATGAATACTAATGAGGCAAGTTCATTTGCAACCCACTGTGAAGCACTAACAGCGCCAAACACACTGTTGTACATCGCAGTTTGCGATTTCCTAATAGTGAATCGCAAAAATTTGCTGTTAGGAAATCAAAAATGCGATTTCGTATATCTGGCCCCTAGAGCTGTAACATTGTACTTTAAGGAAAACTGGCTGCATTCCCCCCCAAAATATTGATTTGTTTAAAAAGCAATTACAGACATGGTGGTCTGCTGAGCTCAGCAGGCCACCATTCCTGTGATTGTAGCCATTCACAATGGGTTACAAATAACAACCTGCCTCATGAATACTGGTGAGGCAAGTCCATGTGCGACCCACTGCGAATCGCTAACAGTGCCAAACACACTATTGTACATCGCAGTTTGCGATTTCCTAATAGCGAACCGTTAAAATTCGCTGTTAGGAAATAGCGGACACACTATTTCGTACATCTGGCCCTTAGAGCTGTAACATTGCAGACAGCACCAGCTTTCCTGTCCATGGCCTGGATACCTGAGAAATGTTATTGGTGAGAGAGATGGAGACTTGCGTTTCTGTCTCGATAGTATGCAATTGATAGCATCCAATTTCACAGGGCCTTCTCCTCATGTCCTACAGACATCCCGACCATAATATCTTCACTCAGAAAATCTTGGGGTTAACTTCAAGCCCTCAAAGAACTTTAATTTTTGGGATTAAAATAGCCACAAGAGACCAATTTCAACTACTTAACATTTCATGTCACTTGGCCAAGACAAACTGCAGCAATGTCACATTCTGCTATTGGATTTAATTCTATATTATTTTACCAAACCAGACAAGGGTTTACATTTTGCCACAAGGGACTTTATATTTTCTCAAGCATGCACCCATCTTTCAGAACAATTACCAAACTGGCAAGTTCTCAATTAAACCCACAGTTCTATCCACACCCCGGATTCAGGTCTTAAAATACATTAATGGGTAGCCCAACACTACATATCTAAAATCCAGCGTAGAAATGCCCCTACGTAGTCAGTCAAACAAGTCTTTATTCAGCCCGAGCAATAAAAGCACAAAAAGCAATAAAACACAATACATTACAATTCCAGCATTAATATCCATGTACACATTTTGGGTTAATTTGTTCAAAGTTCAATTTTAAGACATATTTGTCACAGAAAAGTTAAAACAAAGGGGCATATTATCAAGCAGGGCATTAAAATCATTGCCGTTTTAGCAGCAGAAAACTGCTGCTAAAGCGACGATAATGGGCTTGATAATATGGCCTTGTGAATTCCAATAGAAATCCATGCTCTGGTGTGAACATGGGCTTTTATCGGAATTCTCCACGGAATATTATCTAGCCCATTATCACCACTTTAGTGTCAGTTTTCTGCCGCTAAAACTGCGATAATATTAACGACTTGCCTGATAATATGCCCCAAGATTTCTTTGACAGCACAGCAAGCCAAAGGAGATAACATTTTCAAATATGTTCGTTAGACAAAAGGTTCACATATATGGCTTAAAATCATCTATTATATTATACAATATAGGGATTCGTGCATTTTTGCATAGAATCACAATTTTATAAAGTTGGATAACGCATAATAAATTTCATTCAACTGGAACAAATCCCGTATTTTGTGATGTTGGACCATACCCGAAAGAATTAGCCCCCCCCCATTAGCCTTGACCCTCCATGAGTGTTAGATAGCCGTGATTGGAGGCAATTGTTGAAAGTGGTTTGGAAGTGCGACCCGGTGGCCCTAGAATTCTGTCTTGGAATATTGCGGGCCTTGTGGGGAAATTATATCTGCCTGTTTGGGGAGATTATATTGACTCCCATGAGATCTGCCTATTTCAAGAAACTTGGGCGCTGACCCCTTTCTAGAGTAGGGTTTGTGGCGTATTGTGAAGCGGCAGTGAAGGGCCCTGGGGGTAGACCATCAGGGGTCTATGTATACGGGTGGAAACTCATTTAGGATGCACGATTAGGAGTGTAGATACACATTCTCCTGACATTACATGCATTCTTTTGACCAATAGAAACCTACCAAAACTGGCCATTAGCAATGTTTATTCTCGGCCAGTTCAGCATGGTGGGATATCCCCTACGTTAGATTGTTTGGTTAGTCTTCTTAATTCACTTTCGGGGAATGTGTACTTTTTAATTGGTGGGGATTTTAAGTGCCATTTTGAACCTCTCAATGGACTTATGAAACTTATTATAGCAATGAGGATGCAATTTGGTCTATCCCAGCGCCTAACACATACCCGATAAGGGGGTGGACCCCACTTGTCCTCCAATTGACTTCTCTTACCCTAACTTTCTCCTTGAGGGCCTGTAATGGACGGTTTCTGGGGGATAATCCAGGGAATCCCACCTTTGAGAGACCTGGCCAGGCATCAGTATTTTTTGTCTAGTGTCGAAATCTGTTACAAAGTTGCAAAGTTTAGAGTCGACCCGCAAATTGAAAGTGACCATAACCCTTTGGTCGTATTGCTAGACTTTCATATGGCAGAAATAGATCAAGGTCCTGAAAACCCCTTCCGAAATAACTTAGTAGTGGCCGAAGGAGGGCGACATATCCGTTTGGTTACAATAAATCAATCCCCGGAAACAATGTCAAACTTGTATAATAGTATTATCCCCCTGCTAGAGAAGGCAAGCCTTGTACCCAGAAACTCTGTCAACTTAGGACCCAGTAATGATTTGGGGAAATTCCACAGGATATGGTCTCAATCCTGGTGGATTTCTTTTATAGGAGCAGGGTACCTAAGTGTAATCACCGTAGTAATAAAAACCCCTGGTATAGCAGGAGGTGTAGGGAAGTAAAGCGAGCCTTGTTAGCATCTCTCAAGGGGGGTGACAGCTTGTGTATTAGGGAAGGGAAGGGGGGAATTATTTCATTCTGAAACCTGTGCCAGAAGGGAGATCATTTGAGAAATCGCCAGCGCTTCCATCTGTCTATCCTCGCAGACCTTCCGCCTGTCTCCCGCCGCCCCGCCATCTCTATTAACAACCAGAGCGGGGGCCGCAGAGTGGAGCGTGGCGAGGGGCGGACTACATAGTCCATGAGCCCTTGAGGTCTGCGTCACTGCGAGAGCGCCAGGAGGCGCTGAAAATCAGCACCGGCCCGTCTCGCGGGACGCCGGGCGAAGCCCGGGCCAAGGGCGGGCCCGTTTTAGCCCGTTCTAGACAGGGCTAGGCTGGGCTGGGCCGCCCCCCTTGGCTTTACCACCTGACCTGGCCTGCAAGCTTCCTATTTAAGGTACTTTTGACTTGCTCCTTAAATTCAGTTACCTGCATCTCATATTTCCTGTGTTAAGTAATTTGATTTATCATCATGACCAGGGGGTCCAGAAGCAGGACGGCGATGAAAACTGCCCAGATCACTGGTCCACTTGACCAATTTATCTCCAGAACTAATGAGGCCATTGATCTAAGCATTTCCCTGTTGGAGCGAAGGGTGTCACAAGATCTGGCAATCGCTAGGAGGTCTTCCATGGGCCCCTTAGCTTCAGCGCTATCCCCATGCCAACTAGCTTCGTCCATCCCGGTCCTATTGCAACCAAACGTCCCAGTAGAAGTTCACTCCATCCCGAAATCAGTTGATTTGTTAGCCACCAATCCCACTTCTGATTTCGACTCCACGGGGAATCTCGAGAAAACTCCAGACCTTCAGCTATTTCTAACTCAAGACCTAGCTCTCGAGAATCAGCTTAAGGGGGCAAAGGAGGGCGCAGTCCCTAAACAGGGAAAAGATAAAAAGAAGGGCAACCCGAAAAAACCCCAAGTTATAACTACAAACAAGAAGGGGCCAATTGCCCCTCTATTGCAGGGCGCTCCAAGTGATTCCAATACTCCACTTATGAACTTATTGGAACCTACATTAAATGTAATGACTACGGGTAAAGAGGGGGGTACTTGTAGCTCTTGTAGCGCTAATTCCCAGCTTTTAGCGAGTTTTAGGGAATTATTAAAGCACCTTTTGCAACCCCTAGAACGGAGCTTAATGTTGATAGAAAAACAACTTGCAATACTTTCCCAGAAGCCATCGACTCAGCACAGATTGGGTCAAGCAAACCCTGGGTTGGGTATAACGAATCCCCCTAGTACAGGAACTCTAGGGGCCCATTCGGATTGTGGAGCTAAGACCTCTAAGACGACAAAAGCCCAACCTAACCAAACCAAGCCCAAAAAGCCAGAAACCCCTTCCTCAACTACTGGCTGAGACTTTGGCTACTATTTCTACTCAGCCTACCCTTTCTCAGCCCGCCCCCACTCAGTCTATCCCCAATAAGGGACCTCCCCAGCCACCGAATAAAAGGTCCACTCTTCCACTAATGTCCCAGCACCCACCATCGAATCGACCAGATGAGGGAAAGAGGGGCTTCAGGCCCAAACGCTGTGTTCATTTACCACCAGAAGTATCCCCCTACACTGTCATTCTTACGGGGGTCCCTGAACTGCATATAAGCAAAGAGGAGCCGTCTTGGTCCCTTCGGTACAAGGTCTCATAGTGGCTCAGTATAAATAGGCCCCTACAACCACCCCACACAAGTCGAAACTCAGCGGTGCGTAGAGTCTCGTGGATTGGGGCTGAACCCAAAAGCATACAGGGAGACTGCATCATAGTAACCTGCGATGATCCAGACATTGTGGATTATATCTGCTCTTGGCCTGGTTTGGCCAAGAAAGGGGGAATCGATGCTCATTGTCTCTCCTTCTTTTACCCATATGTGCGTAGCCACCAGAACCCGATAGCTCCAAATTGGGTGCAACTATTCGAGCGCCAGAACCCGATAGCTCCAAATTGGGTGCAACCACCCGAGCGCCAGTACCCGATAGTCCCACATTGGGTGCAACCACCTGAGCGCCCTTGGAAGTACGCGGGTTCCTGGTATACAGAGAGGAACAGGAGTAGTGAGTGGGAACATCGGCCGTGGTACCCTAGCAGTGACCATCACATAATGGGGGGTTGGCGAGGCATTCCCATTAGTAATAGATATGATTGCCTGGAAATGGTCGACTGACCGTCGGCCACTCTATATAGCAGAAACCCGATCCAGGGGGTTCTAGGGCCAGACGTGAAGTCAGGGAGTGCCTTAGTTACTTACTATGAAACTTCTATAGCCCCAAATTTACTTAACGACCCTAACACACAGATAGAGGGTAGTCACAACCCAGGTAGGATATCCGAAATTGAAGAAGATACACTAGTGTTCAACAGGAGTCACGGGTAGGGTCCACAGGTGTCAAGAAGGGTGCCCATGATACAATGCCTGCCCATCAACGAGAAAGGGATACCATAACCGCAGCAGTAGCTGCGGGGTACACAATAATTACTTGGAATATAGCTGGTATCTCAGGTAAATTGAATACCCCGTTTTGGAAGGAGTTTATTGGGGCTGGCCATGACATTATTTGTCTCTAAGAAACGTGGTGTCAAGAACCCATTTATGTAGAAGGCTATTCATCCCACTGTCTAAATGCCTCCAATTCTTCATCAGGTAGAGCTAAGGGTGGCTTACTGCTACTAATTTGCAACAAATTGATTGGTTTTAAAACCAAAATTACTTCATTGTTGGAACATATAGTCAGGTGCTACGGATGGAATCCAGTAAAGGTAAAGACCAAATTCTTGTAAACTTTTACAATAATAATTTTGATGCTTCTAGGGGAAACATTTTATTCCCCCTGGAAAGCGAGCTCAAAAGGGTATTGGCTTCTTCATGCAGAATGGCAGTCATCCTTTGGGCCGGTGACTTTAATATCCAGCCATGCCCTATAGCAATGGGTAACCCTTGTGGTTTTAGAAAAGAGATGGGCAATAGCGGTGTGGCAGACAGTGTGGATTGTTTACATTTTCCACACTGTAACTACGGCACGATATTAAACAACCTGCTAGTCAAATTCGACCTAGATCTGCTTAGCTGTAACAAAAATAAGCTCAACCTTACTTGTCCCACATTCACAGGTAGGAACGCTAATACCAATATAGACCACATTTTGATGTCCAATAACAGTGAATATACTAATCTGTAGGTTAGGGAAGAAACCCTTAGCGATCATAATAGTATCTCTTTGACTCTATTGGGTTGGGGAACAAGGTTATCTAATAAGGAAATCTGCTCCACGGACATAGCCCCCACGAGACTGAACATCCCTAGGATCAAATGGGCTGGAATTGATCCAGCGAAAAAACACAAGGAGGTAGTAGAAAAATCCAGAAATTAGATCACTTACTGTCTTGGAGACGTCACTCATTCTGCAACCCTGCTCTCAAGCTTCATTAGGATAAATATAACTATTGAAGGAATATTCACAAAGAAACAGTCCAAAATTAGAACCGTCAGGTTGGGTTGGTTTGATGAGCATTGTACCTTGTCCCTACGCAAACTAAAAAAGGCACTAAGTAATAAACCACACAACAATACTAACATCAAATCATTGCGTGCTAATTACAAGGTGGCCCTTTCCAATAGGAAAAAGGTCCTGCAAGATGAAGCGTGGCATAACTTAAACTTAGCAGCGGAAACACAAAACAGCAAACTCTACTGGGAGACTATTAACAGCCCCTTTTTAAATACAGATGGCATCCCGGAACTAACATCTTATGGATCCTGCAACGCATGGATAGAACATTACACTAATATTTTTTATCCCGAGGGGAAGTCCTTAGAAACTCCGGCCCACAAGGCTTCTGTTTGGTAGCCCTTACCACTGGGAATTAGCCTGGATGAGGTTTACGAAGGTCTGTCCAACAGTAAAGGAGGAAAGGCTCCGGGCCCAGACGGAGTACCCATAGACCTACTCAAAACCGAAATGAATCTGTGGGCGCCCATTTTAGTGAGGGTTTTCAATGCAGCGGCAGAGGGCTGCTTTCCCCCATCTTGGGGCCAGTCGGTCATCATACCACTTTTCAAGAAAGGCAGTAAATCGGAGGCGTGTAATTATCGTCCCTTCTCATTGCTGGATGCATCAGTCAAGGTAATGAGTTGAATCATGCTGAAGAGACTGGAAACCTGGGCAGATGAAAAGGATATTTTAACCAAGGTCCAATACGGTTTCAGGAAAGGCATGGGGACACTTAAACAGTGCGTCAATTTAGATCTTTTAATTAACAAATGCACGGAAGTCAAAAAAGGTAGCTTGTTTCTTTGTTTCGCGGACCTGAGTAGCGCCTTTGACTTGGTTGACCACTCTATATTATGGCAGGTTCTGATAGAGTCGGGAGCACCTAAGGAGATTGTACATTTCTTGGCCAGGCTTTATGAGAAACTGTCATGCAAGGTGCGCTTTGGTTCCCTAGGCGAATGTACCTCTTTCTTTAAAGTCTCAAGAGGCATTCGGCAGGGCTGTGTACTGGCCCCTCTTTTATTTTCCCTTATTATCAACCAAATTGATTCCATTCTGTGCCAGACTCCTGCAGATGCACCATTGATAGGAGGGAAACCGGTCCCAATTTTACTGTATGCGGACGACGCTGTGATATTGTCCCGCACACAGATTGGTTTACAGCGCCTTATCAACAGATTCATGTTGTTTATTGAAAGTAGGAGACTTCTGGTAAATAAATCTAAAACCTTTGTAAAGTCCTGTGGGATGAAAGCTAAGAAAGCAAATTCCAGCTTCTTTATCGAAAAGGTTAAGATGACTCAAGTCAAAACTTTTTGCTATTTAGGAATTACCTATGCAAGCACCGGGACATGGCAATCTGAATTTGACAATATCAGTTTAAAAATGACGAGGTCCACCAACAGTATTTTTAAATTTTCATCTAAACTTGGGGTGAGGAGCATTAAAGATATGATGAACATTTATAATGTAAGATGTGTCACATCAGCGCAGTACGGTGCGGGGGTGTGGGGACATTGTGTTGGTCCAACTGTGCAGAGAGACGAAAACAAGTTCCTCAGAAAGCTGCTGTGTGTACCACCCTCAGCATCAGTCGAACTGATTCATGAAGAAGTTGGAATCGAACATATTTCGGATTTAGCAGCACTACGTCCCCTGCTTTTATGATGTTCAATCTGGGCTAATACCGAAACAAAATTTACCCAGGAGATAATCCTTGATTGTCTCAGGCTGGACCATTCCTCCCGCATCATGTGGCTTAAGTACATACACCACTGGTTCCATCTCTTATTTCAGTTTGACATTTTTCTTGACCCCAAATCTTTTGTTTCTATCCCCAAAAATGATATAAAACAAAGGTTTTTAAATTATAAGAAGGAGTGTCGCGAAAGGGTGTCCGGAACGTTACAAACTGTGACGTTCTACCAGGATTGCAATCTAACTACTGGTTTCCAACCTTATCTTTCTGGTGTTACTCGTAATTCTCACCGGTTTGTTTTAACACGCTTAAGGTTGGGAATCGTACAGCATCTTGTTGCATTCCCTGTAATGAAAACCAGATCTGATACCGTATGCCCTTGTGATAACATTTCACGAAAAAGTTGCTGTCACTTTTTACTGTTTTGCAAATTTTATTATTCTTTTAGGGTAATATATCTAAAACCTGTCTTTTTAAAAAATAATGTTCGTTCTGTGAAAAATGCATTACAGCTACTATGCTCCTTAAAGGATCTGGATATTTGTTATTTCGTAGCGTTATAAATACTAAAATGTACAGCTGCCAGGAAAGCCATAGTCATTTGATATATTTGACTGCATTTTGTTTTAACAGTGGCTTCCTGTCTGTATATTTGTCCGTATATTTGTATGTATCATAAATGAACTTAGTTTTTTTATCAGGCAACAGACTGCGTATCGTCCAAATCCTAATTTTACTGGTCAAATTATGTTTTTAGAAAATTATATATTATGTCTATGATGGTTTTAGATAGTTTTTAGACTTAGTGACTTTGATGAAATTTTAGAAATTTATGTTACATCTGTAAATTTGCTCTGCTTGTATGATTTGTTTTACAAATCGAATAAAGCTTTTTGAATTTTTGAACTTAGTAGTGGCCGAAGGAGGGCGACGTATCCGTTGGGTTACAATAAACCAATCCCCGGAAACAATGTCAAACTTGTATAATAGTATTATCCCCCTGCTAGAGAAGGCAAGCCTTGTACCCAGAAACTCTGTCAACTTAGGACCCAGTAATGATTTGGGAAAATTCACCAGGATATGGTCTCAATCCTGGTGGATTTCTTTTATAGGAGCAGGGTACCTAATTGTAATCACCGTAGTGATAAAAACCCTGGTATAGCAGGAGGTGTAGGGAAGTAAAGCGAGCCTTGTTAGCATCTCTCAAGGGGGGGGTGACAGCTTGTGTATTAGGGAAGCTAGGGCTGTTTTTAAGAAAACTCTCCAAAAAGCAAAATCTGAATGGGAAACAGATGGATGTCAGGCTATTAAGATTGCCCTAGACTCAAAAGACACTAGGGGCTTTTGGAATTTGGTCAACACTGGAAACATTGAGGGAAGGTCTGTTATCGAGCCAAACATTGATGAGGAAGCCTGGCGTCTTTATTTTAAGGAGTTATATTCAAGTCCGCCTATTGGATCGAGTGTGAGTGAGTTTATGGTGTGTTGTCCTACCCCTGACTCTTTATGGGTCATACCCCCTTGTACTATGGCTGAGGTATTATCTGCCCTAGCCAAGTTATTACCTAATGAAGCACCATGATTAGATAGAATCCCAGGGGACCTGTAAAGAAATGAACAGGTAGTGTGGGCTCCATATCTCCAATCACTTTTTAAATCAATTCTCCATGGCTTCCCAGCACCCTATACGTGGGCTGGTACGGAGATTATCCCCATTTACAATAAAGGGTCCACCATTGAACCAGCCAATTATTGGCCAATTAGCCTTATTGATGTAACACAAAAAATCTTTGCAAGGGTGTTACTGGGAAGACTGCACCTTACCTTCGTGGATTTGAAATCAGCGTTTGATATGGTGGACCGTGACTAGCTGTGGGGTATCTTGCTGGACATGGGAGTTCCACCATATCTTTGTTTTCAGCTCAAACGCCTCCACGAGGGAACATTTTATAGAGTAAGGTATGGCAAGAATGGGCAATTAACTGCTCCTTTCCCTGTAGGCAAGGGGGTGGGGCAGGGCTGTGTGCTTGCGCCGCCCCTCTTTTCCCTCTTCCATAACGGGTTAATTGAAGATCTACTCGCCATTAAGGATATAGACTCCCCAAAACTAGCACTCCACAAATTCCCCGTATTAATGTTTGCGGATGATACCCTGCTTCTTTCAAAATCATCAATGGGGATGCAGTGTGTGCTAAAGGAATTTACGCAGTTCTGCAAAAAGAGGAACCTTCTGGTAAATATTAATAAAACTAAATACATGGGGGCTCATTACGATCGCCGACAGACTTGCGTCCGTCCGCGAGCCCTGAGTAGGAGGTAACGTCTGCATGGGCTGCGGAGTTCTCTCCTGTGCAATTAGGATGTGACCACCACCCTGGCGGTCACATCCTCTATTTGTAACATTGCGGCAGGTGCGGCTTCAAGCTGCACCCGCCGCAATGTTACAAATGCATACATTGCATTTGTATGCAGAAAGCGGCAGGCACTGCATACAAATGCAGGGGGGTACCATGGGTACCCCCCATGTGCACCCCCTACCCCCCCTCCATCCAGAACTGGGCTGCTATTGGGAGGAACTAAAAGTGGTAATGTCATCTTTGGGGGCTGGTAGTATACCCTGGCTGTCCTTTGTTAGGGATTCTTTTCGTGCAATTGGACGGGAGGATCTATGGACCACTCCTGAAGAATCCTGCCCAGCCATCTCTAAAAGAACCTTGGCTAATGCAGTGAAAGAGTATAAATTGACTAGCATCATGCAGGTAGTTAACCCTACGAACCTAATTTATGGGTTTTTGGATTTCAAGTCCCAATACAAATTTGAGCTATATATTGGATGTGCTCAATTATTTTTTTATGCATTTTTAACCTAAATTATATTCTTAAAGTATGTTTTAATTTTATGAATTTCCCATGATGACAATTTTATATTTTCCATCTTTTTAGTGGCTTTCTTATAATCAGAAGTTTACATTCCAGTGTTCTCTATGATCTTGTACCCTCTTCTTTTGGTATGGATTTTAATGTGTTGTAAAATGTGCTTTTATGGCTGTAATAGCCAAAATAAAGTTCTTTTGATGATGATGATGATGATGATGATAGAAATCACAATTTTATAAAGTTGGATAACGCATAGCGAATTTCATGTGCACGTATAAAACATAAAATCATCTACTGAATTATACACTATTGGGTTTCATACGTTCTCCCAATATAAAAAGCAGATTTTTTATAAAACTTAATATTGCATAGCAGGTTTCTAGGGATCCTACAGACTGAAGAAATATTAACCCTTCCTTCTAATGTTTTAAATTTGATTTACGCAATATCGGGATCAGAAGGAGTGTCTCGGCCCTGAGTACAAAGTGCAAAACAGAATAAAGTAACTAGTGCATTGCGATGAGATAATATTGCACCAACAAGGCAGTAAATCCTGTTTTCAGGCCCCTGGCGTAGGAAAAGCAATTTTAAAGTACAACGTGCACAGCCTAAATAGAGTGAGCCAATGAAGATGTGTGGGGTTCATAATCCATCCTAGATAAGGCTCTATATTGCGTGCCGTTAACACTTGGGCATATTTAACAACTGATTATTTTGCCTGGGCCATTTCTAAATATACATTCATTTAATATTCCAAAGAGCATTCTTTGACACAGTTTATTTTCTGGACCGATTTTGTGAGTGTTTTTTTATATAAATTCAGTAAGCCTAAATGCCTAAAAGATTCCTTCTGGTATGAGAGCCACGATATTTGGTCTACCCTATCAAGTGACAGCAGTTGGTAATGCAGGTTCTGGTCAGGCCAGCTATAGGTGATCCCCAGATTTTGACCCAAAGTAGCAAAGGGGCTAGCTCGATCAGGTCTTCCAAGTATGACATCCCAGTTCCTCATGAAATGTTAAAGTCGCTGTACCGCCTCAAATTGACAGTAATCTGTACATTAAGTGGGTTTCCACTCGTTGAAGGGTACTAGCTCTGTTGTAGCCCGATAAACCAGCAACATATACTTCCACTGCAATACACTTACTCCTATACAGACTCAGCATTTCTATAACAGGCTCGTTTTTTAGCTTATGGGCAAATCTATATATGGCCTCAAAGTTCCTACTAAAAGTCTGAAGTCTAAGTGTTAACCCCTTGCGTGCCATGGGTAAAATGGGTAAGTCCTCGGCAACAGTGCTGATGGGCAAAAGATGTAACCATTACGTCTTGGCACCTGCCCACGGGGGAAGAGCTGGCGCTCCCTCTTTGGGGCACTCACCTACATGCCCCCATCGGAGTGACAGCGGAAGCGCTTTTGCTGCCACCCTAACTGCGATAGGATAAAGTCAGCACGCACACAACATGCTGACTTCATCAGAGCAGGCCGGGGATGAGCTAGAAGTAATGGCTTCCTCACATTTCTATGTGGGATCACGGTGCCGGCACACATTTCCTACCACCCAGCGTTTCCTTCAGTCTAATGAGTAAAATGATACCTCACTTGTGTGGGTGGGTCATCAAGTGATTTGCCCAGAATCACTGGCTGTTGAGTGTCCCTGCCAAGACTCAAAACCCAGTTCCCCAGCTTCGAGATCGACCGCTCTAGCCATTAGGCCACACCCTCTCGCCCGTCCTGAGTGACTCTAAATGTGACGGGTGGAACTTTGCTTTGGCAGAGAGGGTACTCTGTCGCCGTTGTGACGGAGTACCCTACCTGCCAAAAACTAAATAGAGCCCAGAGTTATTAGTTAATGAAAATAACCCCACCACAGCCCACACTTCAGCACTGCGATCTGAGAGATAGGCACAAAACTTGACACACCAACATAAAACTAAACATGCAATTGTTTGTTGAAATTCACATAGATTTGTCAAAGGGCATCAAAGTTATTTGTAAACAAGCCTTTTTTGCCTTTCCTTTAATCTTGAGCTCCTTAACGGATTTTCATGAAACCCCACGTACCAAAAGTAAGCAAAATAGCTAGACATTCTAAGAATCCGCAAAATGTTTTGAAGATCTATGAAACGGCAACTAAGCTGTGAGCACACCAAACATGTTTTGACCTCCACCCACCCGTCTTGCTTTGCTCCCTCTTGTTGGTTCATATTGAACCCTGAGATTACTATACTAGGAATACCTTGCTAACACACTTTCAAATTTCATCGAGATTTATTGAACTGCTGCTAAAATATTGGCAAATTAAAACATTTATGCTAACTCTTTAGCTTTCTTTCATTGATGCATCTGCAAAAAATTGACTTCATCGCAGCAGAAGCTAAGCATGCCAAAAGCCTGCAAATCTGAATACTGATTTGCCAAATGTTGTGTCATTTATTACCAAATTAATATTTTGGCTCCACATTTGACTGTGCCTCCTCCTTGACAGATCTGCCTGTCTTTGACAATGCCAAGATTATTCTAAACATGCGACCTGCCAGATGTCATGCACATTAGTCTAACAGCATTAAAGTTATACGGAATACAATAAACAGCTTTTCATATGCCAACACATCCACAAAATGTAAACCTTTACAGTGCTCCGATGCTGTTTTCAAATGGAAATGTGAGGAAAGTGGTTTATTACATGGTGTATTTATGTGACCTCACTTTGTAATGAAGTCACAATTTTGTATCAGGTCCAGTCAGGTTTGCTTGTAAAGCCTTAACCCAGTCCTAAGTAGCTGTGCTCAGAGTGACCAGGTTGCCAGGCTTTATCAAAGGAACAAGTGTAAAGCACTAAGAAGTACTGAAAGATTTGAATGAGAAGAAAATGAAGCACAATAAAAATCTGACTCCAATTTATAAGAAAGGGTTGCATTTTTATCTTTAAATAGACATCTGTTCAACAATAATCCACTGGAGGGTTCCAGAGATATGGATTTTCAAAGAAACAATAAATCACAGCTTTTCATGAAAGTCAATAAATGGTTGTAATCTACTGTGACTCTCTGTTCAGGGTTATTCACTACAAGTAACTTGAAATACTTTTGTTGTGGTTGCGCGTCGCTGCTAGGGGCGCGCGGTGCAGCCAAAACAGGAAGTGAGGAGGAGGCGGCTGAGGCACTGGTTGTGGTCTAGTATTTTTGTGCCCCCCTGTATTTTACTGCCTACAGAAAGTCCACCCCAGTCGTGGTAGAGATTCTCTGGTGCAACAGTATGAAAGCTGCACCTGAGAGTCTCCTATTGCCACCTGTAATTATTTAACCCCTTCCATGCGGCCGCGATGCTGCGCCTGTGCGGCAAAATCGCAAGTGGGCGGGTTTATGATGGCCCCAGCCGTCATCATCACTCGAGCGCCGTAGTGCATGACTGCTGGGGGCCGTCATCAGCATGCAAGGGGTTATGATAAGTTGGGACGTACCTTGTTGCTGACTCATCTCCTCCACTGGTGGAAATTCCTAGTTTTGCTGATTCTTGAACTTTTTTCAAATTTCTTTTCTCTCTCAGGCTGCTGACTCTCTGGGGTTTCACCAGGTTTTCATTTCTCTCTCTGTACCTAAGGAGACACCAAAGACACAGGAAGGTTTACCAACAGCTGACTGCTCTCCTACAATGGTACGCTGCATGACAACCATACATTGTTGGATAAATACTTACCATCCAGTGCTGTAAGTATAAGACTGTTATTTGTTTTTTTCTACTATGGCACAGGTATTGGAATTTATAAACTATCCTTTCCAATACTCTTTTTGGTGCTCCAATCCCTACTCTTATGGCTATTTGATTTTGTGCGACATTTAAGGAATAATTTAATTCCATTTGTATCTGGTCTGTCTTAGAACCGAGTTTCCTTTCACTTTTTGAGGTAAACGTTGGGAGTAGTAGTGAAGTCTTGTAGTAGTGTTTTTCTAGGTACTTGTTAAACTACATCCTGTATCTGTTCTCAATTTCCTTATGAATTACACTGCACTGTTAGCGTTCCGGCAGCTTGATTCTAGTGGGAAAGTAGGAGGTATTAGATAAGGGCTTACATTTACCACTTTATATTGAATTTCATGATTATTCCAGTAAAGTGTGGCATCTAGCTAGCCCAGAATGCACCATTCTTCCCACTACCAAGATGGCAGAACCCTACTCTTGGTGTGTGGAGCTCCCAGGTCCAACCTAGACATGTGGCTACCTGGGGTCTACACACCGTCTGAAAAACACAGTTTGACAATGGTTTATCCCTCTCTGCCCAAGATGCCAGCCTGTCTACTAAAACAAAAGAGCAGCTCCTTCCATGTGTGACTACCATTTGAACTTCAAAGGGGGGTTCCCCATTGAAGCTCACCTCATGTGATTACACCCAGGATGGCCATCCGAGGAGATGACACCACTTTCATCAGCATGTCCTTATTTTCCTACCTGAGAGTCATTCACACCTCTCTCCAGGTGGGCAGAGGGATGTCTTGCATGCAACCTTAAACACCTACTGGAAACTTAGGGCAACAAAAGGCAACTTTCTTAACTTGCCACTTTTGTAAAAGTTACCTTAAATTTGACAAGTCGGGTTTAGTGGAAAGATTCACTTGACACCTTGAACAACCAAATTTAGTAGGAGAGGGTGGAATATTCTGGTTTGCCTGCAAACTTGGCTAACTTTTGGCAACTCCTCATTCCTCTTGTAACACAGAGTTCCAACCAAATACAGACAATGACTGTGTTGCAGATGTTTTTCTTGCGCACGGCTCCCGAAAGGTAAGTTGGCGAGCATGCGTGAGATTTGGTCTCCTCTAGTGTGATTTCTGATCACTAGGAGGATATCCAATGAGAATTTTCTAATGTGGGGGATCGCCACCATTCGCAGTCAGAAGGCCGCCATTCAAGTAGAAAATCTACTTGAGTTGAAGCAAATTCAGCTCAAGTAGCTGCGCCCTCTGATGCTGATGCGGTTCGCACTGATTTTCGGCTTGGAACATACTACTGGCGCTAAATCACAGCGCAACCTGTGCGATGTGCCTAATTTGGGCTGTTAGTTGGACTCTGTGGATTCTTGCTGAGTTTTTATGTCACTCCAAAGAATTCCAATGAGTCAAATTCCACGAGTTCTGCCCGCCCTTAATATTTACTAGTCCCATTTGGAAGTTAGGACTGCTGAGTTGTCAGCATGTAACTCTATATTTGCCAATGGGGCTACTAGCATTACCTCAGGAAAAACAATTATGAATTGTTTTACTCTCAGGACAAATAAAATTAATAAAACACATGTCCTTCTTTTTATTATATTGCACCCTGCCTTTAGGGTTTAGTCGGACTGCCTTAGGAGTGATTTATCCATATTAAAAAAGTAAGGTTTGGGATTTGCCATTGGATTAACCCCTTCGAAGCTAATGACGAGCTGGGCTCGTCATGGCGCTTACCTGCCGTGCGCGGATGACAAGGCCAGCTCGTCATGAATAATGGCATCCTGCATATCTCAGCACAGGACGGGAAAACGCCTAGCAGCCATGTGGTTAAATGGAATATATGAGTTTGCAGTTTAAAACTGCTCTACCAGTCTGCAATGGTTGGCTGGGATTTTACTTCGGCACCCTTGGGGTGGCACACATAGGTGCTGCAGTCCACAATGGGCACTTAACTTAGCAACCCTGGGTACACCAGGTACCATACACTAGGGACTTATAAGTAAGTTAACATGCCAATTGTGGGTTAACCAATTAGACATACACGTTTTAAGGGCCAGAACATTGGTACTGAGACCTGTTTGGCTAGACTAAGTGCACTTTCAGAGTAGAGAGCTCAGCAACATCAGTCCAAAAACCTAGGGGTGATTATGCAAAAAGAGGCCTTTTATTCGAGGAAATATCAGAAAAACTACTAAATTGATTTACAACAAACTTCAAATCGGACGCTTTCTCAGTGAAGTTCTATTTTCATGCAAAGTAAGTTGATGAATCCATTAGGCAGTTGTGGCTGAGAGCAAAATGTTATTGGACCTACATTGAAAAACAATTTATTTTTACCCCTCTGGACCCACTACCCCAAGGCCCCCCCCCCACACTCCTCGCAGAGAGATTTGCACAAAGTGTGGCATTCCAAAGTGTATTTGAATTCGCTAAACAAGTATCAAACTTCATGTAGATTTGTCAAAGGGCGCCAAAGATATTATTAAGCCAAAAAAAATGTTTTATTAACACTTTTTTATTGGTTTAACATATTAACAGTAATACGCAAGTAGGATTACACCTGACTATGTTAGTTTATGCAAGGAGAGAAAAGGGTCTGTCATCATAGCATAATCTAACAGACTCAAATTCATCCTCCACCTAAGCCAAAGTAGTTCCACCAGGCTCACACGATCTTAGGATGTTTTTCAAGGCAACCTCCTTCCTCAGTGAAAGTGCATTGGTCCATACCCCTTATCCATTCCGAGATTGTTGGAGCTCCCTCCGACTTTAAATTGTTTTCAATATCTCGTCTTGCGAGCTGGTAGCCTGATCCTAACAGTATGCGTAAAACAATTCATTGTTAATGGAAAGTGTATTTCAGTGATTAATACAGAATTACTGAGGCCATCTCTGTCATATCTCTGTGTATATTGGAAACATTTATATATTTTCATGTCTTTGTTTAACATCTCAGATCCTTAATCCCATCAGCTTCTGTAATTATCCACCCAATAGTGCTAATGTCTTAGGTACTGTGATACTGTTGCTATGTGAAGCATTTATTGAATACATCCTTTGTTGCTTTAGAAATACATAAATAGGAGCACATTCTTGGTCAGACAAACCACAGCTGCTGCCATTAGCAAATACTCTAATTGTTTTCTTGTTAACTCTGAATCCAGCACTTAAGAAGCAAAATGAGTTGGGAGATGTTTAATCAGTATTTAATTTGTATAAATAAATATGTGCCAGGGCCAAGATGTTTCTCAGGTGGACATCGTAGCTTGCACCACCCACTGTCCTTATCAGCGCTTGCAAATTCCAGTACAATTCTACCTGCTAACCATAACACTCCTACAAATATGACACCTCTACTTCAGCGCACCCATAGCTTTACGAATGGCAAGGGAGCGCTAAAGTTATTTTCTTAAAGTATATTCAATTGTTAAACATGCTGCAGATGAGCTGTGTTTAAAAATAAACAAACAGAATCACCATGTGGTGGAATATAAAGATATGCCATGTTTTGACATAACTGTTGGTCCTGAGCTCTGGCAACCACCGGCACAAATTAGGTAGTGCTTTTAATATGCACTGCGATGCTCTAATTTTATTGACAGTGCTTTATCAGATTTCCACATCACCTCTTCTATCCAACACGACCACACCATGCTCTTGGATACTTCAGCCTCCAAGACAATACAAGCTTAAAAAGCACAAGAGACACATTCTTCAATGTCATTGATACACTCGATGTGGAACAGCCTGTCACACAACCAACAAACTCCAAAGGCCACATCCTTGATCTTGTCTTCTGAATATCACCAACAGTCCAATGCAACCAACCTATAACCTGGAACCGTACTTACCACTCTGCCATCCCTTTCTACCTGTTCAGGCTACAACCAACAATCCAGGTCAACACAAAAGAGAAGACCAAACCTTGAGATATTTCAAATGCTTCTCCATAGACAACCTAATGCTTGAACTCTTCTTTTTCCCCATCAACTCCTCAACTGATGCCAACACCCTTTTAAACAACTTCAACAATTTCTTGAAAAACTATGTGAACTTCCCCGCCCCAATTACAACTTGTAGGTGCAAGCCAAAGGATTCAGCACTTTGGTATTCTACAGACTCTGCTGACAATAAACAATCCTTTGGCAGACAGGAAAGAAGGTGGAAGAAAAACAGCACTCCTGAAGACTTCTTGGAACTGAAGTTTCTTCATGCTACAAGGACACAACTCATGACATCAGCCAAAGCAAAGTTATACTATCACCATTGATAAAGCCAGCACCAGAAGCAGAACACTCTTCAAGACAATAAAGCACTGCATCAACCCCCTGCCTGTCTCACCTATTCCACACTCCACATAAAAGTGCAAGGCTATGAGCCTTTTTTCAGTAAATAATTCTGAAGATGAGACAGCATGTCAACAATATCAACCCTGCTTTATCTCTCACACCCACCCCTTCCAGTAGAATACAGAAATGATCAGCTTTCAAAACCCTATCTCCCCCAGATATGGCTGACATAATCAAGTCACTCAAAGTTGATGCTGTGCCATCATTCTTCATCAAAGCTTTCCATGGAGATGCTCTCTTACCCCTGCTCACAATTGTCAATGCATCCCTCATTCAGAGCATACTCCCAGAATCTCTAAACACTGGCCAGATCCTGCCACTCCGAAAGAGGCCTGCACTAGACCCTGATGACCTCGCCAATACCAGCCTATCCCTGGCCGACCATTCATTGGCAACATTATTGAAAAACCGGTCTATGTTCAACTACAAGATCATATCAACACTAACCATCTCCTGCATGACTACTTGCCTGGCTTCAGATTATGTTGCAGCAGGGAAACCACCACTGTGCATATTGTAGACAATGCCCTTTAGATCACAGATAAAGATCGGATGAAGGTGACCTCTGTCTCCTCGTGTTTCTGGACCACTCAGCAGCCTTCAGCACAGTCGACAAACCCACCCCTATATGGACCTTGGCGTTACGAATGGGGTTCACCTGCAATGTCCTTCAATGGTCCCCTCCTACATTTCCAATCAATACCAGTTCGTATGGGCACTTCCAGGTCATAAAAGATCCCTATCACATGTGGAGTCCCCCAGGGCTCGATACTGTCTCCTGTCATCTTCATCCTCTTCATGGAGCCACTTGGCGCTCTGCTCATAGATTCCAGCATCAAGATTCATCACTATAACGATGACAGTCAACTCTACTTGAAAGTATCCTATGCTTCAGAGATCCAATACCTCAAACACTGCTGGCACATCATCCAGAACTGAACGTCAAGTGCCTACCTGAAGTTCATTCCAACCAAGAGAGAAATCCTGCTATTTGCCAAGAACAACAAACAAGAATCAGAGCAAACTTGGGTTCCTGACCTGAACCTTGATGGCTTTGAATCCCAACGCTCACTGAATAGGAAACCACTTAGATTCACCCTGGGCACCATCCTCTCCCTAAAGGAACACATTGCCAAAAACAAAGATGGCCTGCTACCAGCTCTCTTTTTTAAAGAAAGTAACACCTGTTTATTCCAGAAAGTGACTTCAGAACTGCTTTTCAAGCCCTTGTACGGTCTCATCTGGAGGGTGGTAATGCCCTACTCCATGGCCCCAATACTCCACACTGCACCCCTTAGGGGCCTCCTCATGCCACAGCAAATCTCCTCAGAGCCTGAAGAAATATGATCACATCACCCCCACACTAACGGAATGCCATTAGCTTCCCTTGTCAGCCCGAACCATCTTCAAACCCAGCTGCATCATTTGCAAAGCTATCACAACCAGCACTCCTGCTAATTTTGCAGTCAAGTCAAAATTCCTGGTGGTTCTCGCCAAACCTGAAACCAGGACACACTCAGACTGCAGACTAACAAGTGTAAACAAGAAAAAAGAACACAACAGGCATTTTCCATCTTTGTATTCGGAATATGGAACATTGTCCCTGAATCCACCAGGGCCATCCCAATGCTGCTAAAATTTAGGAACAAGTTGAAGACTAACCTCTTTAAAAAAGACTATCTCACAATGCATTAACTATCCACAACTCGGTTTCCTCTCCTATTACTTGCAGACTTTAATATTGCCTTTGACCATGTACAGTGCTCTGCTGCCTTTTGGCTTGATTTGCAATACAGATATACTGTAAACATACATACAGTGCTTGGAGGCTTTGCGTTTGATTTCACTGACATTCAGGGCCAGGTTTACTTATATTTCAGGCAACACAACTTACTGGGCTGTGTTGCGCTGAAGGCAGACAGCAGAAATGTGCAATATCAACTGAGATACAGCACATTTCTGCTGCCTCCTTGTGCTGGAGCTCTGTTTGCTCCCTAACATCAACACAGGCACCATTGCACCTTGGTGAAAGGGTGACTGTGTTACAAACAGGATTGCTTTAACCAGGTAAACACCTTCCTGCACAAAAACAATCTTTAACAGCCATTGCTTAACTAATAAAAGAAAGAGTCCTAGTGCCCAGGGCTCTGCTTAGAAGCCCCACGGCCAGTGCAATCCAATGTCAGCGAACTGAATACGAAGGCTGCATAATCCTAAATGCACCTCGTGACTCTTTTATCCACTACCAGAAACTCCTGGGGGGGATTTACGAAGATTTTGTGCCGTGTTTGCGTCACAAAAGTAATGCAAATCGGCGTAAAATCTTTCTTTTTTCCAATCTACTTTCCAGCACTAAACTTGTTTAGCGCTGGAAATAACGGAAAAATAATGCGAAGCAGCGCATGGCGCTGCTTTACATCACTTAGCGCCATTGGGGTGGAGCATGGGCATTCCCATGCAACCACACAAGGTTTCTCACGCTAAACCTCATTTACTAAATAAAATAGATTGGGTGTAGCGTGAGAAAACTGTGCCCTTTTAAAGTAGGCGCAAGGAAGAAGAAATGCTTTAATTTCTCCTTTCTTTTTCAACTTTACATGCGTGCTGCCATATGCAGCACACATACAACGTGAGAAATGCTTCGCATCTTGTCTAGGCATGGTATTGTGTACAGGAAGGGTACCCCACCTATACAAAACGTATGCTATGGCGCTAAGGTGTGTGCATGGTGCACAGCAGCAGTATCAGCACAAGGGACACTGCTAACTGCGTTTTCCTCTTTAGATTTATTTTTTTTAAAACTCACATTTTAATGTGTTAATAAGTAGCTAAATAGTTAATTGAACAATTAATTAGGGCAATTAGAGTATTTGCAAAATTGACATCACCTCACTATAAAACATAGGACCTGTCCATTCCAACAGACACTGTATTTACCTTAGAAACAGACAATGCAAATGTAAAAGATGCCTGAAGACTGTTGTTCATTGAGACCACAACTCACACTCGGTTGGAACCTACTTCCCTGTTCATTCTTTACCTTCATATTTTCCACACGTTCTTCTTTCACAGCGCTCTGAAGTGATCACAAGGTGATATATCAGCACAATATTTTTATTTGAAATATGTTTTTGCTTTCACAGAAGTTACAAACACTTGTTTCTGACAGCACAGTCTGCATCCTCAAAGCAAGCGCTGCGTGATTTCAGGGAATACTTTAAATATGTATTATTATTTACGAAAATTAGCATTTTTTATCATGGTCTGAAAGACTACAAAATATATTTATTCATTTTTTCTTTGCTCAACATTGGAACCCTCTTCTTCAGATCTATCTGTTGTGTTCTCGGTTTCAACAATCAGTCGCAGCATCTGTCCCCAATCCCACTTAGTGTCTCTACAGACCAATGGAATTCTCTTATCCTCAACCAGTGCCCACTCACCCAAGTCCTTCTTCTATGTCTCCAACAATGGACCATTCATGTACAGCTAATGACTCATAATACGTCACTTGGCCAACACAACAACACAAATGTCTACCTAATTTTCAGATTGTTTTTTTTCTGGTCGAGGATGAAGTACCAGAAAACAGTGTACCTCACTATCCTCCATAATACGTCCCATGCTCATGCGAACCCCCTAGTAACAGCCAAGGAAAAAAATATTTACAACCCGGGAGTGCCATATCATAAGTATTAAGTGAGAATTCACCCCATTACGCCTCAGACATTGATAGGGTATTTGTGAGTTCATTTGTATGTCTACTCTTAGCTGGAAAAGAAACCACTGGGAGGAATTTCAATTGGATCTTCCTAAATAGTGCATTACTGGAACATCCAGCACTATACAGACATGTTGGCACAATATAAACACATGCAATAAATTAATACATTCATAAACAAGCGAGGTGATGTATTTGGACGGGATTATCATGCATGTTATTTCGTTCGATATCTTGGAAAGTAAAACAAATTTAAAATGAGGGTGGGTATGACTCCTCACCCATGCACACAAGGCTCTCCACGACGCGGGCCCCAGGTACCTGAACAACCGCCTCGCTTTCTACACACCAACCCGCCAGCTCCGCTCCGCCAGCCTCGCCCTTACCACCGTCTCACGTGTCCGCAAAGCGACCGCAGGAGGAAGATCCTTCTCCTACCTGGCAGCCAAGACATGGAACTCCCTCCCCACCCACCTCCGGCTGACACAGGACCATCTCGCCTTCAGGAAGCAACTCAAGACCTGGCTGTTCGAGCAGTAGCAACCACCCCCCAGCGCCTTGAGACCCTAACGGGTGAGTAGCGCGCTATACAAATTCCCTGATTGATTGATTGATTGAATAAGATGGACCAGAATGAGCGAATCATATATTTGGCACAAATCAAACTGTCATTATGCATCTAATATTTTGCATGGGAGAACTTATTTTCCATTCATTAAAGCATATATTACACTATATGTAGAGTATTATCTCCTGTGCAATCCAAGGGGAATCTGATAACAAGCAAACAGAAATAATATGTTAGTGGCAGACTTTACAGTGGTGAAACAGGCTGTGAATGGATGGGAACGTTTAGACCTGGTGGCTAAGGACAGCAGAAGGCCTATTGATGTGGATGGATTGTCCCGTATTTTGGGGATACTACCCCAGGTTTGCTCATTGCCTTATGAGGTATGCCTGTTAAGCTTAGCATATTCACTTGCTTTCTTTGCGGTATTCAGATTTTTTGAAATAATATCTTCATCGAGGGTGGACATAGGCATGGGAGTCAACTTATCTGATGTCGTTGTAACAGGGAACATTCTACAGGTCAGAGTAAGGAGATCTAAGACAGACCCATTGGGGAAGGGAGTATGGGTGCGCTTGTGTGCAGCTTGTAGTCCGGTGGCACTGATGCAGGCATTCCTTCATATGAGACCGGAGTGTGGGGACTCTAGACTGTTGTTACATGCAGATGGATCCCCACTGACCAAATTCCAGTTCACACACTTATGTGAGCGCTCTTTGACCTTCCTGGGCGAAAGAGACGTCGCAGTTCACTTGCCATTCCTTTCGCTTTGGGGCAGCCACAACCGTGGCCTCAGTGGGCCTACTACCAGATGTGATACAAAGGGTAGGCAGGTGGAAGTCATCTTGTTTTGAGCATTATGTGAGGCCTCATCGGGCGTAAGTAGGGAGGGTGGGTCACTACTCCTCCTTTTTTTCTCTTTCTATGTTTTCCCTAAAGTTGTCTGGTGGCCACAGATATAGGTAAGGTGGTGTGGCCATTCTTTTGTGCGGAGAGCAGCACAGTATTTCTGTGGATCGGAATTAGAGAGGGCACAGTTGGCTATGGGCTTCAAGCACCACTGGGTAGGGATTGGGGGTCAGCGGTTAAACAAGCTGTTCAACCACTTGCTGGGGGGGTTGGAAATCGGTGGTATTCCCACCCTGGACGTCCTTGTTATACATGCAGGTGGTAATGGCATGATCCTCTCAGGCTGGAGGGAAATTTAGGAGGCATTATTGTCTATGCTTTCTAAGGTAAGAAACTTGTTGCCGGCTACTGTCATGAGGCAGTCTGAGGTAATACCATGGCGGGTATGGCCCAAGGGCGCACCTGTTCAAGCGGTGAACGGATCAGTAAAGAAATTGAATCATGCGGCTGCTAAGATATTGGCTGGCTCCTCACTTCACACAATCCGGGAGAATGTGAGTCAGGTAACCAATGCAGAGTTATATCTCAAGGATGGAGTGCATTTGTCTAACAGAGGACAAGAACTATTTATCCAGACAATTTTAGGGGCCATTGCCGAGCTGTCACACAGTCAAACTATAGGAGGGGATGGTGAGTGCACCAGTGAGCTCCTAGCCCTGTGCCTGGGTTCCTGGGAACAAAATGGCCAGGGATACTAAGATGTGGACTCTTTATTATTATTATTTATTTATTATTTTTTGCATTTGTATGGCGCGACAGCTACCCTGAGGGTTTCCCGGCACCTTGGATCTGTGTTACACATGGAATGAGGGGGAGGGGCTCTATTGAATAAACAACCATGATTTAATTCCCTTCCGGAACAGAAGGTAGCAAGGTTCCAGGCGTAGTAGGAACGGGAGTGAGTTCCACAGTGCTGGGGTCAGATGGGCAAATGAGCGGCCGCCCATCCGAGCCTGGTTGACCCTGGGAACTGCAACTTTTGCCTGGTTCATGGAGCGAAGATTACGGGCAGGTATATATTTCTGGGTGATCTTACATAGATATTCGGGTGCTTCTCCTGAACTAATCTTAAACATGTAGCACAATGCCTTAAATTTTACTCTGCTAGCAATCCTCAACCAATGTAGTTTCTTAAGGTGATCTGTCATGCTCGTGCGGCCTGGGAGGTTGAGGAGCAGTCTTGCCGCAGAGTTCTGGACTACTTGAAGTCGGTTTAGGATACTTTTTGTAACTCCTAAATATAGGACATTACCGTAGTCGAATCTCTAGCTGACTAGTGCCTGTAATACTGTTCTCTGTGCCCCGTCTAGTAGTTGCCATAATATTTTCCTCAGCCATTTGAGGATCACAAAACAGGTTGAGGCTGTTTTGGCTGTATGTGCACACATAGACAACTTATCATCAATTATTACCCCTAGGTTGCGAGCCGACTCCTTTTCTATGGACTGACTTTCCCTTGGGACAGGGTGGGCATTCAATAGGGCTCTGGGCTGGCCGTTGGGGGAATTGACCTGCTGGTGGTCCTGGACTCTCCTGAACTACCCGAGAGGCCTGTGTGTTAAGAAACTTTAGGGGTGCCCTGTGTTAGGGAACCCTGGTGGGGCCAATGTGTTCTGCGGTACCCTGGTGGTAGTTACCTCTGGGATGGAGGGCAGAAAAAGTTACTACTAATAAAAAATGACTGCTGGTCAATGTGATGGTTAATGCAATGTTTATAATTTGAATGCAGTTTTTTGCCTAAACGTACCCTTTGAATATGCTTGCATCTTGCGACCATTCATAAGTTAAGTCGTGAGCAATGTTTGTTTTCGCTTATGCTTGAATAAATGATCAAGTTAATGATCTAATTAATAATGAGTACCTTAAAGGTGAAATAAAGGACTATGTCATGGATGAATAACAATCCGTGTTTTGTCGCTCTGTGGTACAGGATTGTTGGGAGGGGGTTGATTTACAATAAGTGGGACAATTCACACGTTGTAGTCATACTATTTACAGGGGTAAAGAATGCTTTTGGGGTGACTTTCACACAGGGGGCACTTGTACTCTCTCCTAATTAGATGTTGAGTCCAACAAGACCGAACAAGGGCGTTAAGAGCAGGATGCCAGGTGTGCATTTGTGAAGCACATATCTGAAGGAGGTTTAAAGGCTGTGAACACACTTGCAAGCTAATGATTCTTCCTGTGTTTGCCCTCACATGGAACCCCAGCTAGGCCTCTGCATAACTGTTAGTACCTGAGCATAACGCTGCAGAAATCCTTTTTATAGAATTGTGAAATTGATGTTTTTCTTATACTTTTTGCCTGAATTTTGCTTGCAGGATAATTTGCTAGAGCATAAAATGTCTCACGTGGCCTGTACTAGCAGAATTCACCCCATGGCTTTGGCAACTGCAAGGATGGTACAGTGAGGTGAAACCTTGCGTTCATTTTGTATGCAACAACTAACCCCACATGTCATTTTCACTGACACCCTTTCAAGGATAATTTGTGTAACACCTTGAATTTTTGCAAGAATCTCTTGTCTTACATGAGGAAATAATTTTGCAAATTTACCCAATCCAAACCTAGCCTGGCAGAACTATGGGCAGGAAAGAGTAGCGGCTCAACCCCTTCGCTGTGGCGGCTATTCCGCCGCAGCGCTAAAGGGGCGGGGCGGCCGCGCGGCGGCCGCATGCTGGTGATGGAGCCGCTCCGTCACCAGCCGTGGTTGAGCTATGCTGGTGACGGAGCGGTTCCGTCATGGCCCGCCCCGCTCATTAGAACGCCCGCGCAGGCGCGAAATCAGCGCCGCGCAGGCGCGGCGGCTGAGCCATGACGGAACCGCTCCGTCATCAGCACAGCGCACCCGCAGCTGATGACGGAGCGGTTCCGTCATCAGCATGCAAAGGGTTAAAGCAGGCCCACTCAACCACCGCCGTACAGGTGGGCCCCAAACCTATGTGGGTCCCCCAAAGCTTCAAGGACCACAGCCAAAGAATAGCTGCCAGATGTCGGAGACTCAGGCGTCCTTCTTCACATTCTTCGTGGAGGGGCATTATTTTGCGTTACGTCACTGGGAGAAGGAGACAAGAGCCAGAGATGGACTGTTCGGCGTCCTGCATGGGCCTGGATGTCACATCAACAGAGTAGCCTTGCTTCATTCAGTTGCACGTGCATGTTGCTGGCCTCTTTTTTTGAAGGACAAGGTTGAGGAGGACTCAATAGGTACAATCTTCCCTGCTGCCCATCCTGTACCTTGGGTCTCTGCAGGTGGTTCCTCAAAGGCTCTTTACATTGAGGAAGGTCAGTCAGGAAGCTGATGTTGGCATACAACATATTAAGGGTTGAACATCTGCCCAATCTCTTACCTTTCAAGGCATTCTACTGGACCTACAGAGTCCAGGTTCACAAGGACTGTGGTTAGAGAGACTTGGGCATTTGCCAATGACAACACATCTCTTCTTTCTATGTAATCATGTTAGCAAGTATTGTAGAACACCGTAGCCTAAATCAGTTGCACCCTCACAATAACTCCAGCTGCGGATCCACAGCAAACCATGTGCCAAGCTCGCAAGTCCCCCAAACTATGTCCTCTTAAGATCTTAAAGAATGTGGGGGGCCCTATTTCAAGTTTGCATGATGCCAAACAATACCGAATCTATGCTAAAACCTGAGAAAGAGGACACACAAAAATAGTTGACATCTGTCTTGTGGAGTGCCCCAGAAATCCTTAGGATGACACTGAGTAGAGAGAGCCCAGAGTTAGAGGTAAAGGAAGGCCGAGAGAGGTTATGAGTGAAAAATATAATTCTAATAAAGAGAAAGTTTGCCTTCTCAGTGGGGCTATAGGAAGGGGAGTGCCCTGGACAATTGCTCACTGCTCATGCCTTAAATAGTCTCTCTTTCCAAATCAACCTGGGAGAACATTGTTCAGTTCAGTTTTCTTTCTTTACATTCTGGAACTTGTGGTCCTATTTAAACATTTATCAAATCCAGACTGCAAGACCTAAAAGGCAAAGCAAACACCTGGCCTGGATGAGCTACTCAAGCGCAAATGTAGGAAAATTGAGAGCTTTGCAGGCTACTAATAAATAAGGAGCATTTCTATCACTCTAACTTAAATAGGCAAAATGAACAACAGTTTACAGAAAGCATTAGACTACCAGGAGAGCTCGGAGGAACAAAAGAGCACTAATCCAACACCCTTAGGAGACCCCTAAACAGAGTTGAATAATTCTAGCATTATTCATTCTCACGAGTGAACATTCTGAAACCTGTTGTTTCATCTAATGCGGAGGAACGTTGCCTCACTGAGCAGGCTAAAAAGGAAAAAATAAAATGAAAATACCTCATTTTTTTAATGATTTTGTTTTTCTGTTGTTGCTCAGCTCGGTAGGGGTGAGGCTTGGCTGGGCTCTGTCTGAGGAGCTGGAGGAGGAGTGGTTCGCACTCTCTTAAGTGCATATGACGGTTTGGCCGGCCGTCTCGGGCCGGCCAAGCAGTCATGCACACTTTGCATGTTCTCCACCCAGGCTTTATTACAGCCTGGGTGGAGAACATGCCCAGGCTCCCTGTTCCCGCCTGAGCCCTGAACCACGGTGCTCAGACCAATCACAGCACTGCATTGTAGCATTGTCATTGGCTCAGGGGAGCATGGAAGTCTGGATGCTTCCTGTTCCTGCCCTGGAAGTGAGCGAAGAGGACTGAGAGGCAGTGGCACACAGGCAAGTGTCGATTTCTTTTTTATTCCCTACTCCCTTCCCCCTTGACTCGCCCCTCTAACACCGGTTAAATAGCAGCAGCCAGTGTCTTTCATAACCTAAAGACATTGATTTGAATAAGTCCACCGGAGGCGCTTTTGATGTTCCAGGCCAATCTCATGAGGTCCTCTGGGTTAGCAAAGAAGTGCTAAAGTTCATACGTGGATGTGCGGGTAACAAAGTCATAGATGATGAGGCGTAAAAAGCAGTATCATTGAACCTGCTATACAAAATCAAAGAGCCAAGGGTAATTTAGGCTTTTTTTAAGAGGCACAGAAGCAAGGAAGAAAATGAAAGGATGTGGGTGAAGGTAACAGGTGAAGTAAAACCAGAGTGTAGGAAGGGTTGGGTAGCAACCATGAGGATAATGATGCCTCCTTTGCAGTTTGTGCCACTTGTAATCCTGCAAAATCTGGATGACAGCAGAATGAATGGAATTGCTGGGACCATATTGAATGCTCCCCCCAGGAAGAAAGGGGGCATTCACCTGCCTTCCAGTAATGGTGACCCCATGCCAAAACTTACCTATAGAGTGTCAGTAGTAGCATTTTGCTGAGGGTATCCAATATGCAAGCATTGCCTCCAGTATTATAGTGCCAACAGTTTGTAAAGGGTGCTTCTATAAGCCAAGGAGCACAACAGGTCCAACAGCGGATCTGCAAGCATCACAACACATGCTCACTTACATTCACTTATTCACACTCATTCTACCATTAGCACTGACTTGCACTCCTTCATTTTCACCTGCCCTTTTGCACTCATTCTCACCCTGACTCACTCTCTCACTCACTCTTACTCTGACTCACTTATACTTACTAACTCATTTCGACACACACACGTCCACAATCTCATATACAAACATACATGGTCACACATATACTCTCTTTCATCCAAACTCATTCTCACCCACATGCACATACACAACATACATTAAAACTATTTTATTTTTCTTATCTAAGATGCCAGTGAAGGTCCAGATCTTGCTGCTCCACTTTTTATTACACTATTATTCACCATTAATGTTATAAAAAAAGAGCAGAAAACGAGGTCAGAGACTAATTTTGATAATGTGAGACACCCCTGTGTTCTTGGAACTGATTTTGCCACCTCTGAGGCCAGGGGTCACCAAGGCAGTGCCAGGGGTAGCAAGGGGTACTGCGACGGCTGGTGAACCCTAAATGACGTCCATGGTTGAGGCTGAGGCAGTGCGAGTTTGTCACAGTGTCTGACAGTGCGTCACAAAACCGTTGAGAATACACAGTCACCCACTCCAAGGCCTCTCAGCAGTGCAAACAGAACAATAATTGTGAGGGCCTGCAAATGTGCAGAAAAGAGGTAGGGAGCTATCAGAATATTGAGAAGGAGAGTGTAAAAGAAAATGCGGAGCCTGCAGGTGAGTGGGTGGTTTGTACGTAAGTGCTGACGTGAAGGAGATGCGAGGAAGTGCACTCAGGAGAAAGTGTAAAGAAGGTGCTGACGAGGAAAGAGATGAGGTGTAAGAGATACAGAAGAACAAGATGTGGCGTGAAAAGAGGCTTGCATATCAAACACAGAGTCAACAGAAAGGGAGTGATTGACACACTCTAAAGAACACGGGGCATATTATCAAGGGGGTTTATCTCCGCTTTTTTGGCTTTAAAAGCCAAGAAAGCGGAGATAAAATTATCTCTCTATTACCTAGCTGTCGCTAACACCAGTTAGCGACAGCTGAAGGACTGGGTTCTTTTGGACCCAGCGGTGCCAGGGCACAACACCTGAAACCTTCGTGGGTAACCTGCTCCGGCGTACAAGTCACAGAGACACGGGACACTTCCTCTGACGTCAAAGATTCAAGGTTTATTTGCTGCAGGGAACACAGAGATCACGACAAGTACACAGCGTGCAACTTGGGGAGACTGCTTCAAATTGGTTCTGTGGATCGCTCCTTTTATACAGTTTTTACCCATAGGATAACATTGTACACAAAAGTTTACAGCTCGGTTCTCACATTTATCCCCCAGAGGGGTCGCTTTGGTCACTTTGAAACACATGAGGTCCGGAACATAAGTACGGAAACATTTGGCGGTTCCCAACTGTAAAAACCATCTTCCCACCATTAGCAAATTCCAATCGGCAGTAAAGTAGATCGAAATAGGAATGAAGACAGGTGCAGAGGAAGACGGAGGCAGTGGGGAGATTGGAAAGGGTGTAAAAGGGGAGGTAACGGGAAACACGAGATACAGGCATCAAAGGGACGTGCCTAATGAGATGCACGGCTGAGACAATAAGCCCGTGCGGCAAGATGAGCCTCGAGCGGCGCCATTTGCCTTACAGTAGCATCCCCCTCGTCATAAAGACACTTACAAAGAACATGTGTCTTCCACAAATATCTTGGGAGTCCCAGGGTCGCGAAGCGGACAGCGTCCGTTCGCTGGCTACTTGAGGGCAAGAGACAAAATGGATGCCGTATCTAAGATGGAACCCGTGGGTACAGATGAAAAACCCACATAACAAACGAACGATTTAAATTAGCACAGCGAAACTGCGCACACTTACTAAACTCGTCATTTGCGGTTCATGGATACCAGACTCGACCATATTTGTGCGAGTCGAAAGCACCACTTATAATTGTCACGGAACCTCAGACGCTCCTTTTGCCCTCATGTAGGCAAGCACTAGTCGGAATCATATTCGATATTCATCAGACCCTCGAGATGTTGCTGTAGCATAGCTCTGTCCAATCGAGTCCCCTTGGTAACAGATGGTTGTCTCATACACGTTGTAGCACAGAGGCCACATAAGGCAGGACCACACTGTACACAAAGGCAACACGTGAACAGGAACACTACCACAACTCCGATGATCATCAGAATTTTCCAACCCCAAGTCGACATCAGGCCCCAAAACCATCCAAGTAGCGTCCAATCCCCTACATCCACGTGTATGGATTCGGAGATCTTATGCAACCTCGAGATGGCTTGATAGACAGTTGGAGCATTATCTGGAATGAAAATGCAGCAGCTCGAATGGATCACCTTACATACCCCACCGCGATCTGCTAGGATAACATCTAAAACCATTCTGTTTTGTAACGTCATAAGCCTCTCCGCCTGAAGTTCTGTGGTGATATTACCAAGGGCACTGGCAGTAATATTAGCTGTCGATTCTACCACTCGAGTCAACTGTCTCAGGTTCCTACTATTAACCATAGGTCCCCAAAACGGGAGGAAACCCTTGAAAAAGTCTCCTGCCTCTTGACCGGCAGTGTCCTCTTCGCTAATTACGCCTCGCACAACTCTAGTCTTATGATAATCAGCATCTACAGTGAATGTCGGAGGCAACAGATTTGCAATAAAACATGTGCCCATGAAGTCTGCGGGCAACCATGTGTATGCACGATCATAACAGATAAAGTAGGTACCCTTGGCAGCCAGAAACACAGGGGACGAGAACATTGGCAAAATGTAATTTTCGATGCAACCACTTGCTCCAAGTCGGGCTTGCGATCTTCGGCCACGACCCATGATACAAAAATTACCAGTGTGGGGTACGACCCATATTGGAGGCGAGCTTTTAAGCTGCTTTTCACTAGTGAACACACTATATTCACCTCTACTTAGGACCTTATAGGCTCGTACCTCTTCCTCAGGGATAAGCGAATAGTCATGGATCTCACTCTCCATATCCTCTATTGCTATCGATAAAGGCTTCTGATACGAGGTGGGGCCAGAGTAGGGGGAATGTGGTTCTCGAATGGGGTGGAAACCCAGTGCGCTTCGAAACATTGTCTGAAAGGCTCGAGCTGACCCTTGGGAACTATACGGTAACACCAGATATGGAATTCCCTTATCCGTAGTATGTGGCATCAACCCACACACCCAACAATTAGTAGTGTTAACCACTAACTGATGCTGATGAAGGAGCTGAATAAAGGAATTATTGCGGAATTCTACACGTCTAGCCTGCTCGTGTTCCGGTAACATGTGAAAAGAATGAGGAGAAGCAGTAGAGGTAAGATTAGGGTAAGGGGTAGGAGTAGGTGTAGCAGGTAAGAAGTAGGACATAGTGTAATACACCCCACCCGCCAATAATGCAGAAGCAGTCAGAAATAACATAAACAATTGAAATATGAAGCATTTAGTACGACTGAGTTGCTGCAGCTTGAGTCTGTACGCCTTAGCTCCCTCCAAATCATTCAGCTTCGAGAATGCCATTCCCTACGACCGTCCGCAACGTTTCTTGACGCACTCCGTTCTGTGCAGCAATAGTCAATCCCTAGGAGTTCCTAGGAACCGACGGCCTTTAACCTAGCGTCAAGACCTACTATCCAGAAGGAAGTACGCGCGCGGCCCTACGGCCTTCAATACACAATATGTATGTATAAGCACAATGTCTCTCAGCTGTGGGAGTAAAAAGATACAAGGAGGAAGCTCAATATATGTACAAAAATTACAATGATACGAACGTTCAAAACTGATCTCGGGAAAACGGGGATGATGCAGTCGGCAGTTTCGACAAAGCAAAAATATTTTATTTGTCCTTAGCGTGAGATCGCAAAGAATATCGATGTTTCCCGGGACGTGTCTGTTCGTCGAACAAAGGATCTGTTGAAGAGACAGCGTCCTGCTGATCAGTTGATTGATCTGGTCTCGAGTCTTTTGCTGACAAGTGTTCAACAGTGGCTGTCTGCTGCGCTGAGGATTCTCCAACAAGCTGTGCGTCGCTGAAAGGCACAAACGCCGGCAATGTTTCTGTCTCTGATGATGCAATGCCTTTCCTTACCCACGGGTCTGCCGGCAAAGGAATAGGGACTCGCTTACAATGGGTAGCATGTACCCAATTTTTCCGCCCCTCAAGACGAACGGCAGTCCTCGTGGCCAGGAGCACCTGGTAAGGTCCGGTAAACCGGGGGTCCAGATTGTTTTTTCGTGAAAAGTTGCGTGTAACCACCCAGTCTCCGGGCTGGAGCTGGTGGCCTGGACCCTCCGTCTGCGTCGGCAATGCGTCGTAAACCTGTTGGTGAATTAACCTCAGTTTAGCAGTCAAGTCATGTAAATAGTCAATCAGCATTGGATACTCAAGATCAGAAAATATCCCTGGCCTAGGAACCCCCCACACATTCGCAGGACGGCCGAACACTATTTCGTAGGGACTAAGCCCTAATCGGGAGTGTACAGTCGCCCTAGTTGACAGTAATGCTAGAGGCAAAGCGTCAGGCCACGAAAGACCAGTCGTAGCCTGAATCTTCGCTAGCTTTTGTTTAAGGGTGCCATTGTACCCTTCAACCAATCCAGCTGACTGGGGATGATTGGCGCTGTGGAACTTTTGATTTATTCCAAGGCCCTTACACACACTCTTCATCACACTTCCAACAAACTCACTTCCGTTATCTGACCACACGACTCTAGGCATTCCATACCGAGGAAAGTATTCCTTCAGTAGGATTTTCGCAGTAGACAAAGCAGTATTGTCTTTGAGGGGATAGGCCTCCAACCATCGAGAGAATGCGCAAACCACAACTAAAACGTATTTCAGGTTATTGCATCGCTCCATATGGATGAAGTCCAATTGAATCACCTCAAAGGGATACGAAGGAGGAGCAAAACTGCCAGGGGGAGTTGGGGTTCCTTTGCCAGGATTGTACATTATGCACACCATACAATTCTTCACCAACCGTTCAGCACATTTCGTAATTCCATCATTCTTCCACACAGGCGACAACAACTTACAAATACCTTTCGCGCTAATATGTGCCAACCCATGTGCCATTGTCACAACGGCCAGTACATACGCGTCAGGCAACATCCATCTTTTCTGATCCGACAAATCAATCCAACAACCATCTGCATCCAACTTTCCCGTACTTTCTTTCCACTTCGTCTTTTCAGTGTCGGTGGCCTCATTCTGAATTGCTTTCACGCTCTCAACAGTATTTTCACACATACTTGATTCTGTAGGCCACCTGACCAAACTCGTCACATACATTCGAGTGCTAAGGTTCCGGGCAGTCTCCTTAGCAATCTCATCTGCAAACGCGTTACCACGACCAACATCATCCGTCACTTTACGATGTGCACTACATTTAACAATCGCAACTTGCGTAGGCAAAGTCAATGCATCCAAAAGATCGTTCACAAGCTGGCCATGCTGTATCTTCGTACCGTGCGACGTCAAGAAACCACGCTCTCGCCACAATCGTCCAAAGCTATGCGCTACACCGAACGCATATTGACTATCAGTGTACACATTCACACGTTTCCCTTTCGCTAACACGCATGCTCTAGTAAGAGCAATCAGCTCCGCAGCTTGGGCAGAATTCTGATTCAATCTTGCAGTTTCAACAACAGTGTTCAGTGTTACAACAGCATAAGCGGTAGTCACATCGCCATTCAGCAACTTAAAACATGACCCATCCACATACAGAGTGCCATCCGGATCTTCCAATGGGGTGTTTTTAAGGTCCACTCGACCTTTCGTTTCCTCTTCAGTCCTCAAGTAACAGTCATGTTCTGCTACTTCATCTGACTCTGCGCTAATTGGTAACAAAGTTGCCGGATTTAGAACATTACAACGTTTTATCTGAATATGGCTTGCCAAGAGCGTCAATTCGTACCCAGACAACCTCGCACTCGTCAAGTGCTGAGTTTTCGTACGATTCAACAGAGTATCGACTGCATGCGGAACCATCACCGCAAGCATATTATCCATGACCAATCCTGCTGATTGTCGAATGGAGACCGCAGCTGCCGCTGTTGCTCGTAAACAACTCGGCAATGCTCTAGCTACTGGGTCCAAGGTCGAGGAAAAATATGCACATGGACGTTGCTTACCACCGAAAGGTTGCGTTAAGACACTCAAAGCACAACCTTCCCTCTCGTGAACATATAGTGTAAACGGCTTGCTGTAGTCAGGGGTACCCAACACAGGAGCCGAACACAATGAATCACGTAATTCAGAAAAACTTTTCTGACATTCTTCCGTCCATGGTAAAGGAGTTGGAACATCCTTGCACGTAAGAGCCACCAATGGTTTCGCTAGCAATGAAAAATTAGGAATCCACTGCCTGCAGTACGACGTGATACCTAGAAAGGCACGCACATCTCTTTGGGTTTGTGGCACAGCCATTCGCGCAATCGCTGCAATTCTCTCTGGGGTCAATCTCCTTCCCTCCTTTGACAATAAGTGACCTAGATAGGTTACTTCTTGACAACAATATTGGAGTTTAGAAGGTGACACCTTGTGATTCAACTCACAGAGATGTTGCAGCAACGACACCGTAGCAAGCTTGCAAATGTCCTTAGTATCAGCAGCCACCAATAAGTCATCGACGTATTGGATTAAGGCCGCACCAACCGGCAATCGAAATGCATCCAGTTGACCCTTCAAGGCTTGACTGTAAATCGATGGACTTTCACAGTAGCCCTGAGGAGCGCGTTTGAACCGGAAGCTACGCCCACCGAGAGAGAAACCGAAAAGGTCCCTGCTCTCTTCGGCAATTGGGATGCTGAAAAACGCATTTTTCAAATCAATCACCGAAAACCATGATGCAGTAGCTGGAATCAGAGTCAGTAGCGCCGTGATGTCGGGCACAACAGGAAATTGAGGAACCACAATTTTATTTACCTCCCGTAAATCGATAACAAAACGATAAACAGGCGGTTTTGTAGGATCAGTACGTTTAAGAATGGGCAGCACAGGGCTATTGCACACGTTTCCCCGCGTCTCTTCAATAACATCTTTCTCGATCAAGTCATAAATGATCGCTAACAGTGCTCGTTCACCATCAAGGGAGATACGATATTGGGGAATACGTGGCAATCGCACATTCGATTTCAACTGAACAACATAGGGAGAGATATCAAGTAGGCCCACATCATTTGGACCCGTCGCCCACAAAGACGCAGGAAGAGAACTCAATTCCGGTGGAAGCCTATCGAGAGACAAATACATAGGAGAGACAACCCTCTCTCCTAACGTAAGCTTTACACCCGCAGGAGAACAATACAATGTTGCATACAAACGTTTAAGCAAATCCAGACCCAATAGATTTTCACCACAACCCGTGGTTAAAATCAACGGAGCTTGGAGCTCACGTGGCCCAATTTGAAGGGGCAAAGGGCGAGAAACTGGATTGCTAACGGGGGCGCCAGAGAATCCAACGGAAACATTTGTTAAGCCAGACAAAGGTGCGCCAGGGAGTTTCGAATGCATGATAGAACTTTTCGCTGCACCAGTGTCCAACAGAAAAGGCTCAACGACGCCCGATGTAGCAACTGCGACGTAAGGCCCTCTCTGATCAACCGGAACTGATACCACTCCCTCTCCTTGTCTTTGGCTGTCCTAGTAATTACTGTCGTCAGTTCCCTGATCAACGTAATAATCGTCTACATTGTACTGCGCAGATCGTCCTTGCGACGATCCACGTTGATCAAAACAATTATTAGAATTAGATGAATTATCTGAGCGATCATTTTGAGCACCACGACCTCTACCACGTGACGCCTGTTGTGAACCACCACGACCTCCTTTAGATGAATTACCACTATTACGTTCATTCAAAACGGGGCAATCAAATTTAATGTGTCCCTCCTGTCTACAATAAGCACATTGATTGTACCCTAACGATGATCTTTGGGAGGAGGAATCATTACGCGACTGTGATCTATTCGATTGCGGCTGCGACCTATTTTGTTGTGAATTATTCTGATTTGACCGCGGAGGATACGCTTGTTGCAACAACACTTTAGTTTTCAACTCTTTTGTCTTCTTGTCAGCACGGTCAGTCTCTTCTTTCTCTCTATTCTCATAATATTGTGCCGTAGCCAATATCTGAGCTGAGGTGGAAACGGCCCATGCACTTTCCGAATTTCTCAATTTATTGCTCAAGTCGGGCAATAAATTCGACACAAATTTATCCACAAACAACCTTTGTCCACCCTCGGTACCCATATCCTGACCACTATGGTCAATGAATGCTTCCTCAAACCTCGTAAAGAAGTCAGAAACACTCTCATCTTTCTTTTGTTTGCAAGCTGACAATTTGTCCCAATTTACCTTCATAGCTGGCATAAGAGTTTTCATTAACGTAATAATTCTTTGGGGAAGGGCAGCAATCAACTGTTCAGGTTTAGCTCCACCAGTTTGTAAAGCATCTGCCGCCAAGATGGCCGCCCAATCACCACCTAATTCATTTGCGTGATCTTGCTGGCGAATCTTAGCCCATACCGGTTGCGGTACGACATTGCCAAACAACATGTCGATATCGGCAAGATTCATAATCGTAGCATCTACAAGCTGCGATAATTCTTTGTAATACCCTGCAGGATTTTTGCGAGGGTCAGGCAATGATTGCTTCACTTGTAACACTTCCGATCTTTTCCATGGGAGATGTATCCATACTCTCTGGAAGTACGGCGGAACCGGGGGGTTCGCCCCAGGATTACCTGGCATCCAAACTGGCGGAACTTCTCGCATGGGATATTGACCAGATTCATCTGGCTGTTTCTCAATATCCTCAACAAACAATGCATAAGGTATCGGAGCGGGACGAAAAGATAGTAACCGCTCGATAGCACGTCGGACATTGGTATCTACTATCAGTCCAGTTGCGAACTGAAGCCGAAGCTCAGACAGGGCGGTCAGCACCTCGTCAGGCGCATCGGCCGCTATCTGATCATGAAGGAACTTACACATTTCATCAAACACGTATCTCTGGGTTGGTATGTTAAATTGACAAAACGTTTCGAGGACAACACGTGGTGGATTTCTAAGGGGATTTACCATCCAACCCATCGCCATATTATATAGCGCAACGCGTTCTCTATTTCCAGGAAGCTGACTACGTCTCTGAGGACCATCAGAACCAGCAGACCCATGAACAGGTCCGAGCGACTGAAGGAAACTAGCTGCAAGAGGAGAATTACGACTACGAGTAGAGGGAGAAGAATAAGACACAGGACTAACAAGAGAAGGAGTAGAAACAGTAGCAGCAACAGGGGTTAACAAAACAGGAGCAGTAGCGGGAGCAGGAGTATGAGGAAGCGGAGGAGCAGTAGGAATAGAAACAGACAAAGGAGCGGGAACAGTCGGAAGAACGGGTGCAAGTTGAGGAACAGGTGGAGGAACAATAGGTGGAAGAACAGGTACGGCAGGGACCACAGGAGCTGCGGTACCCTGAACGTACGGAGGTGGCGACTTCATAAGATAGGACATTAAAGGATCCTCAACTGCCTCTTCCTTCTTATCCGACTCCGTAGGTAAAGCAGGATAACATTTATCTATGGTCATACGCTGTAGTCTCTCAAACACTTCCTTATCCTTATCCTCCTTATCACGCTGGAACTGCTCAGCTTTCTTCACTATGGTAGCAACATTATCTCGCTGACTACGTTTATTCTGTCTGATTTCTTTCTGTCGGGCTTCTTTGCGCCACAACCGAAAGGCATCAAACATGGCCGGCCTTGATTTACGTTCGAACAACTTTATTTCTAGATTATCCAAGATCGACGCTTCGAAGCTACCGTGAGGTGGCCAACGAAGGTCGCCGTCTTTCTTTGTATATTTAATCCAATAATCATTAAAGGTAATCGGGCCTAGCCCATGTTTGCTATATAAGTCATAAGTAGGAGTTCCAACCGGAGGTATCGGACACGAGTCCTCCAGCAGGGAATCCGCACCACAAGGTCTGAAACAACTAAACAAAGTACTGCGACCAGGCATCTTGCACACTAGCCGAGTTTCACAAACTTCAAGGGTTACGGGATTTACCAGGTCCCAGCAAAGAACAAAACCCTCGGTTTTTGGCGGCTGCAGTCGTCAAATAATACAACAACAAAGTACGCTAGCAAAGTGTCACCGACAAAAACACTCACACAGCGTGAACAACAAAAGCACTCGCTCGAGTGTCAACAACCAAGAACCATGGGAGCGACCCACAAATACTTAACTCAAAAATCGATGGCGTCACCAGGAAGGCCCGTCTATCGTCTCGCTCTACCAAGGTCTACGCCAGGCGCCAAAACAGGTCTACAGTCAGGGCAGCAGTCCGTCGCAGCCGTCCGGAGGCGGGAATCTTCGCGGGAAAAGTCTTCGGGCCACTTATTTCGACAACAGGATCGATGAAGCGGGGTGCACCTTCCCTCGGAGATTTCACACGAAGTTCCTCACGATCGTCGGGCTTGGACCGGTACCACTGATGCAGCCCCACGTTGGGCGCCAACTGAAGGACTGGGTTCTTTTGGACCCAGCGGTGCCAGGGCACAACACCTGAAACCTTCGTGGGTAACCTGCTCCGGCGTACAAGTCACAGAGACACGGGACACTTCCTCTGACGTCAAAGATTCAAGGTTTATTTGCTGCAGGGAACACAGAGATCACGACAAGTACACAGCGTGCAACTTGGGGAGACTGCTTCAAATTGGTTCTGTGGATCGCTCCTTTTATACAGTTTTTACCCATAGGATAACATTGTACACAAAAGTTTACAGCTCGGTTCTCACATTTATCCCCCAGAGGGGTCGCTTTGGTCACTTTGAAACACATGAGGTCCGGAACATAAGTACGGAAACATTTGGCGGTTCCCAACTGTAAAAACCATCTTCCCACCATTAGCAAATTCCAATCGGCAGTAAAGTAGATCGAAATAGGAATGAAGACAGGTGCAGAAGAAGACGGAGGCAGTGGGGAGATTGGAAAGGGTGTAAAAGGGGAGGTAACGGGAAACACGAGATACAGGCATCAAAGGGACGTGCCTAATGAGATGCACGGCTGAGACAATAAGCCCGTGCGGCAAGATGAGCCTCGAGCGGCGCCATTTGCCTTACAGTAGCATCCCCCTCGTCATAAAGACACTTACAAAGAACATGTGTCTTCCACAAATATCTTGGGAGTCCCAGGGTCGCGAAGCGGACAGCGTCCGTTCGCTGGCTACTTGAGGGCAAGAGACAAAATGGATGCCGTATCTAAGATGGAACCCGTGGGTACAGATGAAAAACCCACATAACAAACGAACGATTTAAATTAGCACAGCGAAACTGCGCACACTTACTAAACTCGTCATTTGCGGTTCATGGATACCAGACTCGACCATATTTGTGCGAGTCGAAAGCACCACTTATAATTGTCACGGAACCTCACAGCTAGTAGGAGATAGCGACCATCTTGGGCTCCACTTTGCATGTCAGTGATATTTATCACTAATGACATGCAAAGTGGGTGTGCCAAGATGTTAGCGACTGAAAACAGCCGCTAACATCGCTATCTCCTATTACCAACTTTTGGAGATATTCGCGCTAAGCGCGAATATCTCCAAAAGCTAACACCTGCCCTGAGCAGTTCTTAGCCATGTTATCCAATGGGAGGTGGATAACATGGCTAAGAGCATTAGCTCGGTAATGCATGAATATCGCTGACTTTTCAGCGATATTCATGCATTGTGGCGATTTTTATCGCATTTGCGATAAACCTTGGTAATACCAAGGTTTATTTGCGGTAAAAATCGCCGCAGCTCAGCGGTACATTTTTGTCTCTAACCAAGCAATAGCGATAATTATCGCTATTGCTTGGTAATATGCCCCACGATCCCTTCCACAGGCCTCATTAACGGTTAATTTACAGTCCTGAAATTACCGAATGTGTAAACGTTTCAAATATTATTTAAAGCAAAATTATTGTTGTTACTCATGTATCCTAATCAGCTAACAACTATTGACAAAGTCAATATTCCTAGCTGGTTTCATGTACAGGTCAGGTGTTCTAATATATAGATTGATGTAATAACAGAAAGATTAAAGTGGAACCAAAATGCCTGTTGGAATCACAGAAATACAGTTTATTGTTTAAGCTATGTCCTTAATTACATAGGCCATACCCCTTTTAAACACCCCTACCCACACCTTTTCATTCCACTTAAATCCCTGTGTTTGTAAAGGGATCAGAAAAAGTTGGTGTTCTGACTGCTTGCTTGAAAAAAGAAAATGCTTTTTTTTTATACAAAAGACTCAAAGCCAGATCTCTTCACAGATATTGAAAAATGATTGCTCTTTAGAGATCCCAAACCCTGTAAAGTAAAAAGACTTCCCGCCATTTAGTGTATGCTGAACCATAATGTGCAAAAATTAAGTGGAGTCATTTCTTTGGAATTGTAAGCTCGCGGCACAACGGTTTCACTAAGGTTTCTCATTTTTACTGTTCTATTTCAGCATGAATGTACTCTCTCTGATATAAAGTACCTCCAACCTCACAGCGACTCTTTTTAATTTTGTGAAGACTTATGCGTTATATTACTTCTGAATCAAATCTTTTCATCGCCTCCTCTGAATAAGGCTGAAATGCTCATCCACGGTTACCATAAATGAGTCAAGACTTCTAATAGAGACTTGACTAATCTTTGCGAGCAACGGTATCAAGAGACTGGCCCATTGAGAAGAACATAGTCTGTCTTTTATCATTTTGAGGAATTTCCTGCAACCAACAGCTCCTGTTGGAAAAACAATGGAGGGATCAGATAGCCACTGGAAATACCTAAGGGTGTATGGAATTTGCGTAACTTCCCTTTTGCATAATTACGCAAAGTTTTAGGAAAGCGACACCAAGGGGGTAATTACGATGGAGGGCGGACGTGAGACTGCCCACCACCGTGGTGTGGATCAGGACCGCCCGCCATGCGTGCTGCGGTCCGGCACCCCCAATTAGGATGCGACCACCACCATGGCGGTCGCATTTTGCAATTTAACTTTGCAGCAGGTGCTGCTGACTGCAGCACCCGCCGCGAGGTCATAAATACATGTTGTGAATTTCACTGCACTATGTGGCAGGCACCATGCGGTGCCTGCCGCTTGGTGCAGTAACATGTAGGGCGGCACCATGGGTACCCCCCAGTGCACAAACACCACCCCCAACACAAGGGGGGCCTGCAACGGACCCCCAAAACCAATCCCCACCAGCTTTTCAATGGCGGCTTCCCTGCCACGGAAAGGCTGGCTGCAGCCAGCATCCTAATCTGGCTGACGGTGCCTGCTAGGCACCGCTACCATTTTATTGATGCTGACCGCTCCGCCAGGCAATCATAACAATTGCCTGTGGTGGATCCATGGCGGGCGGTCATTGTGCCCGCCATGGTCAAGTCAAGTCAAGGAAAGCTTTATTCGACTGCATTTTTTAACAATCAGAAAAGCATAAAACACAATACACACAATCGAAAGAACCACAATCAAATAGCAACATTTAAAATTCAGAATAAAATTAGTGCAACCATAATAAAACCATCTAAAAAACGGCAAATGCCCATTCAGTTACAGTTCATCAATTATAATACTTTTCCTATGGTTGAGTACCTTCTTAAAGAACATTGCTAAGCACTATGCTAAATGTTTATTCTCCATGAACTGAAGTTTAATTAGTGCCGGGCGGCATTGCCTCAACACATGATGTTTTAAAAGTGGAAAAATCCATACTTTCCTTAACACTGTATACAATTTACAAAATAAAACCAGATGAATAGTGGACTGGTCATAATAAATATCACACAGACATAATTGCAGTGTCTGTGACCAGTTATTCATTTTAGGAAAGGTCACGAGTCTGTGGTCATTGTCCAGTCTAAATCTGGTTAATAACTGCCTGTCAAAACCACCAGGTACAAATGTTAAGTATAGTTCCATGTTTAAAGTGGTTAAAATTAACTGATGTTGTTTGACACTAGGGTTTAAAATCTCTCCCGACATTCTTATTGTAACCAATAAATGTAGACCCACCTTTCTTGGATCCTTTCTGGTGATTGCCTACTTAGATATAGGACAGAAAAATATTCTTCGTGCCCTAGATAGTTCATAAAATCACACACATACCTAACCCACAGAATCTTTAAAACCCCTTCCAGTTTAAGGCGATCCTGTAGAATCTCCCTGTTTAACTTGGTCGGCTCTTTTGACCAAATTCTGTACCACAGGAGGATGGGTTCCAGTATTATATGGTCGGAGATGAGGGAAGGCCCGGCTCATCGTGGCAGGCATAAGAAGGAGTACTGGCTGGAGCCGATAAAATATATCTTAAAAAGGAGTTTTCCACTTGTATCGGGTGGGTATTAGCAAAACCCCAGACTCCCGCCCCGTACATTGCAGTAGTAGTGCATTTGGCTTTTATTCATTTGAATTCGCTCTCCTGGCGGTTTCCTACCTAGCTTCTTGGAGAAAGAAGCAAGGGCAGCTGTTGTCTTAATAAATGCCAGCTTTTTCACAGATATGGCTTGAGCCCATGAATCGCCTTGATGAAATAAAATGCTGAGGTATGAAAAACTCTTTGTCAGGGCTAACTTCTGCCCATCCACAAACATACCTCTTGACCACTGACTTTCACGACCACAACTCATAATAACAGTCTTCGATATATTAATAGAGAGGTCTAGGTCCTTCATACAATCAGTAAAACTATCTACGACCCTCTGGAGACCAATAAGTGTTCTAGACAGTAATACTGCGTCATCCGCATAAAGGAGAGCAGGTATAGGTTGTCCACCCACTAAAGGAAAATCTTGATTATTCTTAAGCAATGCATGATCCAGTCCATTAATATAAAGATTAAAAAGAAAGGGGGCCAGCACACAACCTGCCTGACCCCCTTTCTAGTGGGAAAGGAAGCTGTACGCTCGCCACTCAATCCAAAGTTCATGCTTGCTGTTGCGCCGCTATACAGACGCTGTAAAAAGAGTATAATGTGAGGGTCAACCCGGTAGTCTCAAGAACCTCCCATAATCTGTCATTCCTTACAGAATCGAAGGCTGCCGTAAGGTCCACAAATGCCATAAACAAGCTTCCCATCTTTGCTCTTGTGTATTTCCCCGCTACAATTGCTAAGTTTAAATTTACTCGGTCGTCCCCAGCCCCTCTCGAAAGCCATACTTTAAATCTGATAGCACAAGGCTATCTTCTGCCCATGCTTACAGGCGCTCCAAAATAACTCGCCCAGCTACTTTTACCATGGAGTCCAATAATGAGATGGACCTATAGCACCCAGGATCGTTACAATCCCCTTTTTTAAAAATTGGAACAATAATAGATTCCACCCAGGTCTTCGGCATTGAATCCAGACAACTGGCGTTAACAACCTGGGTTACTAAGGGCCCCCAAAGAGCAATATGTGATTTGAACAGGTCCACTGGTACTCCATCAGGGCCGGGAGCCTTATCTCCCTGGCTCACTGACAGAGCACTCTCCACTTCCTCCAGTGTGAACTGCAAGACTATTATTTCTGTATTTTCCTCTAACATATCACTAACTGGTAAATTAAGGATTCCCTGCCCGTTATACACCTTTGAAAAGTGTATTATCCAGGACTCCACAGGTATGGCGATTTCTATAGAAGGACCACCCGCAGGTTGTAAAAACGGTGGGTTCACTGTCCTCCAAAAGGCGGCACTATCTTTCTGTTGTGCCGCACTGTGAAGGGATTCCCAGGTTTCCCTTCTCATAGGACATCCTCTTTCCTTAAGAGCCAGTCTATAATCCATTCTTGCCTGCCTAACATTATTTAAAATTCTGGGCTGCCTATGTAACTCATTCTCAAGGTTGGTGCATGCTGTTGTGTGCATTTAGTGTCGAACCACCCCTGACTTTTGACTTTATTATAGAGTTGAACAAATAACAACTCTCTGACTCAGGCTGATATTATCTAAAAGGATGATAAGATACTGTCGTGGGAAGCTAAGTCGCTTAGACAAATATCAAAGGCGTTTTTACACATCATCACTAGTTGTTTTGTAACCGCAACAGGGTCCACCGTTGACCACGGTAAAGTATAACCATTGAGTTTATCACCTTTTACCTTTTCTATGGCCTCTGTGGTATCATCTTCCCTAACAGACCTTTGTGATTGAAGACTGATCTTTAGGCATAGAGAGAAATGGTCACTCTTGGGGTTATCACCAACATTAAAAGAGTGCAACCTGAATGCATAGTTGCAGGATGCTAATATATGGTTAAGGATAAACCTCTTCCATTACACGTGGAGGGCATGGGGATAGGTCTAGCCAGTAAATCATTCACAAAACCCAGCTCGGTATTCAAGATCAGGTCGTTAAACAATTCTCCCACCAGTGTATGGCAAAAATGAGTGTTACATATGCCCTCATCATCATTAAAACCACAGATTCTACTTTCCTCATGTGGGCATAAGGCACAGTTGAAATCCCTCACAAAGATTATCATTGTGTCCTTTGCACTAGCATTACAGAAGGAATTAAGGTCACTGGCAATAATTTTTACAACCTTAACAAGCTTATCTGGTAGAATGGTATTATAATAATTAAACAAAATAATGCAATGAGTCAGGCTTTGATGTAGTTTGATCAACTGATAATGACTATCCCCCAGCTTTGATTACATTTTGTCTATGGCTAGCTTGTTTGAAATATAACTTTGCTCTACCCCCTTGTCCCTTCACTGCAGGTGTATGAAAGGTTTTAAAACCATTTATATGTATTGGTTCTATGGTCCATGTTTCCTGTAAACAAAATATATCATAGTTTAAAATAAAATCGCACCCTGTTTGATTATTTGTCTTATTGCGTAGCCCTGCAGTGTTCCAAGAAATAACCATACAAAGAGAACACTCAAGGTTAATCAAGGATCTGATTGGGGCTGTAATAGAAGGGGTGAGATGGGGATTTCCCGTACAGGGTGTTAGTTGGGTTAAGGGCTCACACAAATCAGAGAGTGAGCTAAACGTCTAGTAATAGGCTCTCTCTCATAGGTTTCCCTCTCGATTGGAGCAGAGAGTGGCCTGAACACTAATTCATCTCGATCTGAGATGCTACCATTTAACAATGTTACGTCATCACAACCCCTGGATAGGCCTTCGTCCTGGTTCAGATACCAGCTTAAAGGCACCAGTCAGTCAATATCCTCTAAGGTGTTGAAGAGTTCATAATGATGGCTGACTGGAACAGCATACCTAGGCTGTCTTATTATTATTATTATTATTATATTCTTATATAGCGCCAGAATCGACCCCCGAAGGGGTATCTCCGCGCTTGCCTTGGGAACCCGTCCTGGTTTTTCCCTGTGAGATAGCCCCTACAGGGCATCCCCAAGGTGAAAACCAGGCATCCCGCCGCGGGGGGCCGTTGTGGAGATTAAGCAAGCTTAATGCCCAGAGTTGCAGAGTGTGAACCCATGATTAGGTCAGGCACCGAAGCGAGAATTATCAAGTCCGTGGACATTTGAGCTCAACACCCTGCCGCGTCGGAATTGAACCCTGGTCCCGGGTCTGACCTCTGCTTCAGGGTCTGCCTGCTCTAACCAGTGAGCCACACTTCTCCATCTCTTATCTCTTATCCCGAACGATCTCTCTTCCTCTGGGATATAATGTGGGAGTCTATGCAGTAGATAAAATAAGCCCGGGGGTAAGCTGTTTATCCCCATAGTTCTAACTGACCGGTTGCTCTCCTTTTCTAGTATAGTTCGAACCAAATATAGTGACCTAAATGTTAAAGCGACAAAATCTCCAGTTAGAGCCTTGTTGGGGCTTCCAACCCAGCCAATCGCCACGTCATCTCGAACTCTGCAAACAACATGTTTGTAAAACCTGTCCTTGCACTTAATAAGAGCAGTGACTTGTTCCTCAGTGTTGACCAAAGTTCTACATCCCCAGATGGCAGAGGGAGAACAATGACCAGCACAATAGTGTATGGAGTTACTTCAGGAGGAAGATGCAGGTTACTTGGGCTTGGCATGTTACCTCTGGGCAGATTCAGGCGTCAGGAGTCACTTAGGGTTTGGACTCCCTCTCTATGCATATGGTTATTCCTAACAGAGAGGGTCCCAACTGTTACCAACTGATCACGCCCACTGGTTACCCTGTGCTGACTCTGGTTGCTTGCGAGTGGGGTGTGGGTCTCTTAGATGCGACGTCCCATACCAAGCCGGATTGTTATTTGTATGTGAGGGATCATAAGGAGGTTGCTGGGGCACAGTCCCATTCCCAAGATTGCCTTCAAGCTGGCTAGCTATTGAGCCCACGTTCCTATTGGGCAATACAGCCTTGGTTCTACATTGACAAATCTCTGGCGGGGCTAGGGAGGTGCGGCTGGCAAGGTTTTCCAATTTGCCTAAGCTTGCCTCCAGCTGATATAGTTTGTGCACCAGTGGATTCAAAAGAGCTGGGACAATCAATTCAAGCCTTTTCCAGAACTCCACATTATTAATATCCTGGATTGGGGCTGAAGCTTTTGGAACAGAGTCCTTTAGGGCCGTATTATGTCCCAGACTAGTCTCCCTCTCCTTAGTCTTGGGTTTACATCCCATCGTCTTTAAGGGGGGGTGATTTTGCTTATTAGAACCCTGCCCTTTTCTTTTCTTAGGTGGTGGTACAGAGTTGCTCCCTTGGCTGATTTTAACTTTCTGTCCCCTAGTTATTACATTTTGCCTAGTTAATCTATCATTTGTCTCATCAACATCAATAATTTCCGATTCAGATGCCAATATATGGACCTCATTAGATATGGGAGAATTTGTTTTGGAGTTGGTGTGCTCTAAGGGAACATTTATAACCGAGTGACTTAGGGGGCACTGTGGCTCGAATGGTAATCTACGCTCAGTGAGTGCCATTTCATGAATTAGAGCCGACTCGGCCCTTAGTAGAAAAGCGCCAGAGTCCCTACGATTCCCTGTCCCGTTAGAGATTTACGTTTGCTCTTGGTTTACTGCCCCGTTACTCACTCAGTATAATATAATACAATCTCATATTGTGAGTAGTGTGTTAAACCCCCATACCTTACTATTACAGTTCAACAGGTGTCCATAGGCTTCCAATAGTTCCTAAAATGTCAATAACAGGGCCCAGCCCAGTCTCCTTCGGCCTCTGGCGGGCTAAGACGGGTCCACCTGGCTCGTCCCGCGCAGCGGTGTGCCTCTTTCAAATTTAAGAGCCTCCAGGCACTGATTAGCGTGACAAAAGCGGGGGAAGCCTGGGAAGTGGAGTCCAGTGTGGCTCCTGTGTGTGGCTTTACCCCTGGCACGAAATATCAAGCAAAACAAAATGTTCTACCCATTTAATTTAAAGAAACACAATTACGTCGTTTCATTTGTGTGCCACTCTTGCTAGATCATGCGCTCAAGAATTGACATAATCCAGATTACTGGAACAAAATGTTTTTTTTGTTTTTGTATTTTTAAAAAAAATAGAACAATGGATAGATCGATCAAGTGTTTATACAATAAAATCTATACAAAAGATTTTTTTCTAGCAGTTCCCATGGACAATCACTTATTACATACATGCAACTACATACTCAGATATACTCATTCAAACTACAAAAACACACCTTGCATTCATCACAATTCAAAAACAGTAACAGTAAAAATCAAAGTGTATGTAACATCAACGGCTATTGTTCATTAAGAAATCAAATTAATAATGTGTATTCAAGAAACAATAAGTGCAGAAAAAGTCATATTATACAAAAAAGAGACCTTTAAAAAAAAATATGTATAAGTAATTGTTCAACTTTATATGAATAAATCAATAGAACATATATCTAGGGGACAAGTTCACAGCGCAGACGCACGTTTCGGTGGCACACCCCCTCTTGGGGTATCACCTTCTTCAGAGCGCATATGGAAATTTAAATCCAGAGGCCATGGGACCAAACTTAAGTAGACAGATCTGTATACAGGATTCCAGACCGGTAAAGCGAATCTACTGGTGAACAAATTTGAACGACAGAGCTGTGGTTCGTTACCTCCGGCAGGAACAGCGAGGTATCCAGGGCAGCGGTGTGCCTCCTTCCGATTTAAGCGCCTACGGGTGTGGAGTAGCATGACGAGGGTAGGGGAAGCCTGGGAAATAGAGTCCGGTGTGGCTCCTGTGCGTGGCTCTACCCCCGGCAGCAACAGCAAGTTATCCCGGGCAGCGGGGTGCCTCCTTCCGATTTAAGCACCCCCGGGCGCTGAGTACTGTGACAAGGGCGGAGGAAGCCTGGGCTGTGGAGTCCGGTGTGGCTCCTGTGCGTAGGGTGACCAACTGGAATGGGTGCAAATTCAGGACGGTGAGTGTAAAAATGCAGTACAAAGGGACAAAATTCAGGACAGGAGGTCAAAATTCAGGACAAAACTTCAGAACAAAAGGTACGTTTTACAGACACATCAGAGGAGGGCACACTATAGTATATAAGTAATCCTATCTATATCCAAACATATTCATCCATTTGCAAACCTATTCATCATGTATCCTTCCTTCCATACATCCCTCCATCCACACTTTCACTCATCCATCCATCCACCCTTTCACCCTATCCATCCGTAAACTCATCCATCCAGTCTTCCACCGATACATCCACTCATCCATCCAGCCATTTACCCTTTCAGCCATCCTTTCACTAATTCATCCATCCACCCAGTCACTCATCCTCCCACCCATTCACCTTTTCAGTCATCCATCCATCCTCCCTTTCTCTCTCCATTGACCCTTTCACTTAGCCATCCTTCCTTCCATCCTTCCATCCATCCACCCATCCTTCTACTCATCCACTCATGAATCTATCCATTGACCCTTTCACTCATCCATCCTTTCACTCATCTTTCCACCCATTCACTCGCCCATCATCCGCCCTTTCACTCATCCATCCATCCTTTTGCTCATTATCCATCCATTCACCCTTTCATTCATCCATTCACCCGTTCACTAATCCATCCAGCCATTCACCCATCCCTTTCAGTCACTCGCCCACCTTTTCATATTAATTATGAGCTGAGTCTTCATCTGCAGAGTTGCATACAGAAGAGGCCCACCAAGAATGTCACCCTTGTTATAGTTCCTAAGGCAAGTTCTAGGATAGGCCATGGGAAAGACATACCCCTCACCCTCAATCTAAAATGGCAAGCTTCTTCTCTGGATATCGATTAATGCAGAAATTGAGCAGGCAGGTTGAGTTCAGAAACTTACGGGCAATAAACACGACCCCTTATTCAGTCACAATGGACTGAGGGACTCCTAAAGTTGCAACCAGGCACAGGCTGCGGGCCGCCTTTAGTACATGCCGAGGTCCGCCTCAGATGCTTACTTCGTTCTTGACCGGTGAAAGTTGAGGTGGAGAGCCATAAGGAGTCCTGAGGAAAAGGTATGGGTGCCATTTGCACAGCAGACTTCTCTATGTATGCAGTGGGGTAGTAGCAATGCAACTGTTATAGTAGTGTTTCCGAAGACCTGCTAAAGCAGGGAAATATACTAAAAAGTGATCCCAAGCCCTGGAGCCTAAGCGATTCAGAAAAAGGGGTGGTGATGAACAGAGTGTCTGAATTGAGCAAACCGGGCCGAAGACGGCTGTAATGCCAGAAACCGGTCCCCGGGAGCTTGTTTCCTTCCCAGTGTAAGAATTGGCGTTTTTAAGTTTGGTTTGCCCTGTTCCCATCATGCACTGGGACAGGAACAGACTAATTTGCATACAGCCAGGTTCTGAAACTGGGATGGTGCAGTGAGCTAAAAAACGGTGTTGGATCTAGCCCTGATCTCTTGACTGGGTGAGAGCTTTCTGCTTAATTCAGAGACTCTGTCCCTCACCACCCCTTGTTGTAAATATTTTTGTCCACCCTAAGCGTGGAAGGGTATTCTCAGATGTGAGACCCTTGCTCATTGCACCATCAGGATTCAAGCAAACCGGGCCGAAGACGGCTGTAATGCCAGAAACCGGTCCCCGGGAGCTTGTTTCCTTCCCAGTGTAAGAATTGGCTTTTGTAGTTTGGTTTGCCCTGTTCCCATCATGCACTGGGACAGGAACAGACTAATTTGCATACAGCCAGGTTCTGAAACTGGGATGGTGCAGTGAGCTAAAAAACGGTGTTGGATCTAGCCCTGATCTCTTGACTGGGTGAGAGCTTTCTGCTTAATTCAGAGACTCTGTCCCTCACCACCCCTTGTTGTAAATATTTTTGTCCACCCTAAGCGTGGAAGGGTATTCTCAGATGTGAGACCCTTGCTCATTGCACCATCAGGATTCAAGCAAACTGGGCCGAAGACGGCTGTAATGCCAGAAACCGGTCCCCGGGAGCTTGTTTCCTTCCCAGTGTAAGAATTGGCTTTTGTAGTTTGGTTTGCCCTGTTCCCATCATGCACTGGGACAGGAACAGACTAATTTGCATACAGCCAGGTTCTGAAACTGGGATGGTGCAGTGAGCTAAAAAACGGTGTTGGATCTAGCCCTGATCTCTTGACTGGGTGAGAGCTTTCTGCTTAATTCAGAGACTCTGTCCCTCACCACCCCTTGTTGTAAATATTTTTGTCTACCCTAAGCGTGGAAGGGTATTCTCAGATGTGAGACCCTTGCTCATTGCACCATCAGGATTCAAGCAAACCGGGCCGAAGACGGCTGTAATGCCAGAAACCGGTCCCCGGGAGCTTGTTTCCTTCCCAGTGTAAGAATTGGCTTTTGTAGTTTGGTTTGCCCTGTTCCCATCATGCACTGGGACAGGAACAGACTAATTTGCATACAGCCAGGTTCTGAAACTGGGATGGTGCAGTGAGCTAAAAAACGGCGTTGGATCTAGCCCTGATCTCTTGACTGGGTGAGAGCTTTCTGCTTAATTCAGAGACTCTGTCCCTCACCACCCCTTGTTGTAAATATTTTTGTCCACCCTAAGCGTGGAAGGGTATTCTCAGATGTGAGACCCTTGCTCATTGCACCATCAGGATTCAAGCAAACCGGGCCGAAGACGGCTGTAATGCCAGAAACCGGTCCCCGGGAGCTTGTTTCCTTCCCAGTGTAAGAATTGGCTTTTGTAGTTTGGTTTGCCCTGTTCCCATCATGCACTGGGACAGGAACAGACTAATTAGCATACAGCCAGGTTCTGAAACTGGGATGGTGCAGTGAGCTAAAAAACGGTGTTGGATCTAGCCCTGATCTCTTGACTGGGTGAGAGCTTTCTGCTTAATTCAGAGACTCTGTCCCTCACCACCCCTTGTTGTAAATACTGGAGCCTAAGCGAGGCTCGACCTTCTGTTGGCCATTCCTTGTACAGTGTATATACATGACTAGCTATATGAGCTATAAATTAAAAACATGTGAGAGAGGGGCTAAGGAAAGATGAGGGGTATCATGGTGGGAGGTAGTCAGGGAATACATAAAGACTGTCATGGAAGGGGCACCAACAAAGATTGTTGTCCTGGGCGCCACTAATGCACATAGTTTAGAGTTTGGCAGTTCTTCCAGAGCCTTTGCAGCAACCACCTATAACGTTTTGTCCTGTTTTAGTGGTACACAGTTACACGAAAGCTAGGCCTAATTGTTTAATATAAGTCTGCCATATGCAAACAAATACAGCACTCCTGCAGGGTACCAGCGAGCTCTGGGATTGGCTGATGGCTTTAAAGCCAATCCTAAATCGCTTTGTTTGGTCTCCACAGCAAATGGTTGGCATTAGAAAGGCACATGATTGGCTGTCACCCAACAGCTGTTAAAATTACGGACAAATGGCGTCCGTTAAAGAAACTTTCACGGACAACGGACAGACGGCCAAAATTACGGACTGTCCATGAAATTTACGGACGGTTGGCCACCCTACCTGTGCGTGGCTCTACCTCGCGGCATCAACAACGAGGTATCCCGGTCTCGTTCAGATTCCCCCACCATCGTAATGTGGCGGGGGAAAATTGCTTTACGATGGCGGAAGGCCCACCACTGCACTGCTGCCTGTGACAGGCCTTCAGCTATTGTAATGACTCCCTAAGTTATGAGACAATACACCTCATTTAGCGCTAATTTTAGCATAAAATGCAGCCTTGCATCCATTTTGGACACTAGGACCCCTCTAAAAAATAGTGCTAAATCGCACATGACATGAACAGCAGCTGCTCATTTTCTTTGCATTGGTTTTGTTCTTGTGCTCTCCTGACAGAATTTACCCTGAACGGACGGAAAATTACGGATCATGGGGTAATGGCATTCGTCATATTGCGGAATAAGCGCATTGCAAAGTTCATGAGATTACCTCAGTGTCATGAACATTTCGTCTGGGGACTAGAAGTACAATAGAATTGCACAGGAACACACCAGGCAGTCATGGATGGTGAACAATCCTTACAGGAATATTTCCTTATAATGTAGAGTGAAGAGTGGGTATTTGCTGGAGACGTTTATAAAACTAGTAGCTGTCAGGATTTGAGGCAAGATGTTGGCAAACAGGAACATTGTTTTCGGTCACTAAAACTAAAGGACAAAACACCAGCATGTGTATAAGCAATTAAGTAGTTTGTGAAAAGTTGTAGGACGGGAACTCAGGGATGTCATACCGGACCTCAACACAGGATTGACAACCCAAGCTATGTTTTAACACCTTGGCTGCTAGAGGTTCCCCCCCCCCCCCCCCGGGTGCTGGACTCACAGAGTTCCCATTGTTCATGACGAGCTCAGCTCCTCATAAGCACAGCTCAACCGTGCCTCGTTATGAGCAGCAAAGGGGTTAATGATGTGGGACTAGATACTGTGTCTGCCAGTGAATGTTACTTGAGCAGCTTATGGACTTGGACAATTCTTGTATGAGGCTGTCTGCCTATTGTTCCAGTCTGGCTTCCTCGGACTTTGAACTTAGACATTTACAGAGGGAGGTTGTGTACTACCAAAGATTCAAGTCAAGTGGGCCTCTTTGGCTCTGTCGTCCTTGCCTACGCCTGTTTTCAGGTCCATTCTGAAGGGGATTTTGAGGCGGTGTGGAAGTCTAAGAGCATCTTCCTGTTTTTGAGCTTTTTTAAAATATATTAAAAGAAAAGACAACAAAATAAAAGGCTGGAGTAAGCAGCAAAGATGCAAAAATCCAGGTAATAGTGTGCAATCACGGTAACAGTGGAATATAAACCCCCATTAGGTCCCATTACATTTGTTAACAGAAACACATTACAGATCCTAGCTCTCATGGAGTTTCAAACCAGGAGACAAGAGCATTAATTTATATTTCACTCTGATGACTCAATTTCCTTTCTATTGTCAATCAACAAAGCACTCATCTCTCACCAGTCTCGCAAATCTTCCATCAGTGAATCATTATGTGTCTCTTAACTAACAATAGAGACAAGGCCACAATCTTAAAGTGGATCTTCTTTGGTCCTGAGTGTGGGTGTGATATACAAAGTTTTAGGATGAGACACTCCATGCATGGCATTATCGACCCTCGTAAGGACATCCGTCGCAATCCTCCAGGGTTCAATTATGATATGAGGTGTCCAGAACATGAGTACAAGACCAGCTCCCCTGAGACGACTTCTTGGGCAGTCATATGTTCTAAAAGGCCATATTTTACTCCAGCCTGATTCTGTGATCTTGAACTGTGTGAGACTTGATGTCACATTGCACGTCACTATTTTATTAGAAGAGAGGATCCTGTTCCATTCAATATCCATTAACTGTGTTCGGATATCTCTATCTCATTTAAGGTGTTGAGGAGCAGTCACTACAAAGCGCAGTATAAATCAGAGACACAGCTCGGCTGCCTCTTAAAAGTGCACCAAATACAGTCATATTGGAAGAGTCCGGTGGGCTCTCAGCAATCCTTTCCAGGTGGTTCAAACAGCCCTTGTCAATCTCTCATGAACCATTAACTACCCAGGATCTACTCCAAATTGGCATCTAGCCTCCTTAACCCCTTCCACATGGGGCTAATTCCCCCACAGTGTGGGGGGGCCGCACGTGGCACTGCGGTGCTCGTGTCGAGCCCAGCTCGTCATGCTGCACAGTGGAGCTGTGCTCATGACGAGATGAACTCATCATGACTCCGCCCACTCCTGTGGAGCATCCGCACAGGAGGGGAATTAGCCCCGGGTGGGCGTTCTGCTGCAGTTATGATAAGCTGGCGAAACTGCATTGGCTCCCTCTGAGACAGAGGGTACAATTTAAGGCCCTCTGTCTCGTCTTCAAGGCCCTTCATGGAACAGGTCCCCTTTCCCTGCAATCGTAATTTGCCTGGTATACACCAACCAGGCTGCTCCGTTCTTCAGAGGCTAGGCTGGTGAGGGTGCCTAGATTTAGAAAGGTGAGATCAGGGGGCAGATCCTTTGAGGTAGCCGTGGCCAAACTCTGGAATCTGCTCCCCTGCGATATAAGGCAAACCAGTGAGCTTCTCCCCTTTAGGAAAAAAATCAAAACCTGGCTGTTTCCCAAATAACAGTAACTTGTTCACTTCGTCCTGCCTCGCCGGACACTCTTCCGCCTTTTGAGCCACCAGCGCCAGGATGCCTGCAAGGTGATAGTGCGCTTTATAAGTCAGATAAATAAAATAAATAAATAAAATGAGCACAGCTCCACTGTGCCTCATAATGAGCTGAGCTCGTCATAAGCGCCGAAGGGGTTAAATGTTAAAAAGGTATTATCAATATGGAAGATTCCCATCATGTAGCATCAGCCCTTATCAATACAGCTATGCTTGTTCCTTGTTATAGTTGATGAACATTAGGTTGATTGCAGACCATTCGTTCTGCCAAAAGAGCATCTCCAGAGAACCAGTGTGATGACAGCCTTCGATCTGCATCTGTACTCCTCTGGCCAGAGATACCATAGTATTCTTGAAGGTACCCACTAAAGTATCAAATAGGTTATGTATATACTATCAAAGGTTCCTCATGTCTCAGTCTTAAAAGCGTTTTAAAAACATTTGTAAAACAAATCCCTCCTTTTCTTTAGACAGTTTCCCATCTTTTTTAGAGGCCTAGGCTACAAATATTGTGATCCTTCCAGAAGTTTGTAAAGTCGTAACGTATTCTGAAAGTTCCTTGGAGAAAAAACAACTACATCATCAAGTGGGAGAGAAGACCCAACAGTTGTGGAAATGTTTTCATTCAGAAGGATGCGAACATCTGCACTAACCAGTGATTTCAATATGGCCACTGTTATGCTTAAATACTATAGGACAAGGGACACTTCATCTTCTTAATGAATTCTCATTTAATACTGTGGTGCAAATTCATGAAAAAGTAGGGAATATTATTTGTGCTCTTTTTGAATATTTTTTCACACATTGTCAACTCAGAACCTAAGGAGGTGTCACTCCACTCCTTTGTCTACTGTCACATGAAAGAAAGAAACATCTACCTTCTCTTTAGCCGTCACATGCCAGAAATATGAGGGATAATAGAGCCCTTCAGACATGACATTAGACTAGGTTTGACTCTGCCAAACTGGTAGCACGAGGGTAGGTTGTCCGGCCACTCAGGTGCTACAAAACCGATGCTTAAATTTAGGGTTCCCTCTACCAGCATTTGATGCAGCTGGTGAGCCACCCCGACTAGGTCAGCATTACCATAAGGTACCTCACTGTTAGGTTATTATTAAGTTTGGTTCTCCTTTATACTAATTTGGACATCAACCACTCTGTAGATGGGTAATTGTTTAATGGTCTTGATAAATTGCTAATTGATCACTGTTGTGACAAACTAAGCAAAAAACATGTTGGCCCACAGTCTCTAGCAACCACTGAACATTATATTGGTGGTGTGCTAACCCCATTTTTAACCAGAACAAGTAGACTCACCAACTAAAATTAATTCTGAGTACTACATAGTCTCCCCTTTTAATTTCTCTTACACTACCCACACATTTGACACTCATCTACACTGCCTGGCCCTACACCCGCACCTCACCTTACAGCTTGGGAACAAAATATCTCCGACAATGAGTCCCTCATAGGGTTCCCTTCTGGTATTGCACTACTGGCCTGACGAGGAGCGAACCCTATGATGAAGCATGACACCCAGCTGGGTGTGTGAGGGCCCTAATTCCAAAAGTGGGAGACTCCCACTCCTACTTCTAGACATATGGTTATACTGACTGATCCTCTAATACTACTTCTTCTTTCATAAGGAAATGCTTACTCTTTTTAATTGATATGTCCTAGGGACTTGTATACTGGGCCTACAAGTGCCTACAAGTGCCCCCAGTCCTCTTCCAGTTGCTTTGATAAATAGACATAGGTTGCTAAGAGTGTGTGGGCCTCTAGATATGCTCAAAGTCTCTTAGTTAAATCCCAAGCTTATACTACAAATCCAAAATGTACACAGTGGGTGTGCAAGCTACATGTGACTAACCATCAAAACTACAGACAAAAATGCTTGAATCTTTGGGGGCCATTAGTATAGAGGGTGGATCGCCACCGCCAGTATGACGGTGGCAATCCTCCCACTAAAAACCTCCACCTGCTTAGAATTTCCCCCGCCACATTACCATGGCGGTGGGGACCCCGGCGGACGGAAAGACCATCCGCTGGTTTTCCCCCCGGTCGAAGAGTCGACCGAGCGGAAAAGCTGCTGACATGGGGGTGGTGTCTGGGAGACACCGCCATCCAAATTAGCATGTAAGCGCCACGGAAAGACAGGCGGTTTTTGCAATTGGGGGCCCATAGCGGGCCCCCAGAGATTCTTCGGAGTGCACGCGCGGTGCCTGTCACGTTGCGCATTAAAGGCACTACTTGCTTTTGTGGCACTGCTGAGGTCGGTGCTATTAGCACCACCCGCCGCAATGTTACAAATGCGGGATGCGCATCCTAATGGGATGTGAGGGACTGCCGCACCCTCAGGGGGCGGTCCCGTTTCCCGGGGGTATGGCGGGCGGACTACTAATGACCCCCTTAGTCTCTAAATAAAAAATGTTCTGGCTGTCCACAAATAAAAAAGATCCAATGATAAAACTGAACACCTTGATATTTTTCTAACCCTATCAGGGATCAGCTTCCGCTGGGTTTTTGGGGCGATAAACCCTCTAATAAATGTATTATTTAATAAATAGTTGGATAGAGGAGCTTTCAGCCGATACCATAAGGTGTCTGTCAGATTTGACCTGGGATTTTTAAATACTCAGATAAAAACACACACACTCTTCCTTGTTTTGAAGTTCTTAAAACATGGTTATTTTACAAAATACTGTGTTTTAAGTACCCCCTCCTGATCTGCACCCCTTTCCCTTTCCACTGGCCCTTGAGCACCCCTCATGCACAGCTTCTCATATAATGCTTACCATCATGAGTCAGCGTGATCGTCAGAAAATCTGAAGATCACACTCCCCCGGTCTTACCAATGAAACTACACCAATGAGACTTGCTCAACAACCTGGAGCAATGTACCCCGGTTACCAAGTGACCATCTCCTAGAAAGACAAACCATGTGCCAGAAGGGTTTCTATTTAACCCGTTACCACTGAAGGGTTCAATTGAAACTATTGACAGCAGTGAACTGATTTAGAAAATTCCGCTAATTAGCTGGTCAAAATGTACATCAGTGTTAAAATAATTTTCTGTTTGACAAAGTGTTTTGGCGATTTTTAAAGGCACCTAATTCTAAAGCGTTATTAAGGTTTTAAGATCAGAAAGAAGGACTTTGAGATGTGTGTATGTTTGTTGAAAGCAGGCTTTCTATACTATAATATAAGTCATTTAGGGGTCGTCAGGGGTCAGTGCTGTGTACCTTGACACTGGCTTGTTGACTCCTAGCTTCAGTGGTGACAAAGGCAATGCCAAAGACAGAACATAAATAGTTCTGTGACGTGCACTGTTTACTTAATGCAGCTCTGGCAGTAAAACCCTTAGCTTTGCAACAAAAAAAATACAGTAGGTCATAGTAAACACTTCTGAATAAATAAAGAAATAAAATAAATAATACACATTTTAAAGAAGATGTCACCTAATTCATTATGGCAAACATACGAAAACGTGTGTGTTGAATAAACACCTCACCTCTGTGCTTTAGTAAATGAGACTGCCTTAGAAGTGATGCTAATTAAAAAATGTACACAATGCGAAAGACTTATTTATGTCAATAACTTAGTTCAGATTCAATATTTGGTCTAAATGAAGAAATACGCTGAACAAAACCATTATTGTTTTTTAAACCTTTTGTCTTGTACATTTTATTCCTGGCTTAGAGAAACTATTAAATCATAACAGTTTGAGGTATAAATAATGAGGCATCCCAGTGTTGTTTTATGATTTTTATGGCACCATATATTCTCCTCTTCCAACAAACACATCATTTTTCATGCAATAAAAAATAGAAATGTGCAATGTTCCTATCATGTTAGTGCCCTTTTTAAAATGTATGTGGCATATACGATTGCTATTTATCTGTGTTAGCAACTGTTGTGTTATTATGTAATCGTGAGCTTCAGAGGCTCTTAACTTCAGCAATGTCAGTTATTGTGATGTCATAAGGATTAAGGTCATATGACATCACTATCTTTGAAAGAGTCTGTGTCAAAGATCACGTGATGTAACTTCCTGTGTCATTGCGTAAAGGGTGGTTATGTGAAGTCATTGGCACTACCCCAAGCATATTTTCGTGAATTGATGCCTAAGGCCTGTATTAGTTTGTTAACATTACTACAAAGCATAAAAGATTACATTTTACATTACATACTTTCGTTGGCTTTGTTTTGAGACCTCTTGAACAACCCATCAGGGTCTTCATGAAGACTTAAAATATGCTGTCTCATTGGTTGCTAATAGACCCTCTACAACCACAACTCTGATTGACTTGGAATTGTAATTTTACTAGCAACTAAACAGTAGAAAACAAGCACTGGCAAAGCCAAAGTTCTGGTGTTGACCGCCAGTCTTTCGGCTTTCTCTGCTTGTTTTGCAAAACATTTTTGCTAGGGAAGCTGCCTAGCCATCATCAATCTAAAAAAAATGGGTAAAAGCTAAAATATTTTTGGTCTCAAAAAGCACACTTTGCCACAGTACTCCTTGGAACTTAGGAGGAACTACTCTGTGTGTGGATGTGCTCCTAGTAAAGAGAAGCATCACAGTGAAGTTATAGTGTAATATTAGCAAATTGAAAAGGTCCTGCCTAGCACAAGACCTAAAAGTGCGATCTACTATAAAGCAGGAGAAGCACTAATGCAGCTAGGAAGCGTGAAGCAGAAATTGACTGCTACAAGATAGAACAAACCCTGAAAGAAAGCCTGTGCTTGTATTGTGTTTTGGCAATGTCCTCATTTATTGAAAAAGTCAGACACTAGGCCTTGGCAGTAGGCATACATCGAGTCCTGGGAATTCTGAACCTGCTACTACAGCTGCTCATTATTTCTTACACATGATATTCTCATTCAGGTTTCCCAGTAACCGCTCCATTGAGACTCAATTTGAGAAAGACATTCATTTCATGCAGAAGAGCACTGCAGAACTTATATGAGCTCCTCATTGTGCTCCATGAGAACATCACTCACGAAACTAGCCATTGGTGCGGATCAGCCTCACTCAATATATACAAATTTGAACTTTTGAGGTCATCGACATTGGTAACTATGTGGCTAAGGGTGCATACATCTGGGATCGGTTGAGTTCATTACTTTTGCTTCCGATCAGTGGCCGAGAGGTTGCTTTTTCATAAACATTATGTCACATCCATGAACCTGGCCACGAATGAACCTCTTTCTTCTAGGAAGATTTTTCAGGTTAGGCTACCATTGCCCTACAAAGAGTTCTTGGATGTATTCTATGAAAAAAAAGCTGATCATCTACCACTGTACCTGCCCTTTGGTTGTGCCACAGAAGTCATACTAGATGGCAAGATGCCACATGGTCAGACCTACGCTCTCATGTGAAAAGGGCATGCTGTCCTGAAAAGCTATATTGATTATAGTTTTGGCAAATGCTCCTGAAGACATTTCCCCTCCACAGCGAGTATGCCCATTATTTTGTGTCCAAAAGTCATGGAGAATTGAGGCCCTGCATCAAATGTAGAGAACTAAATGCAGTCATCATATAAAATCAGCATTCTTTACCACACATATTAGTCCTTGTTGAGCAATTCTGATTAGCTAAATCTTTTGCAAAGTTGCACTTGCAGGGAGCATAAAACTTGCTCCAATGCCAGACCATCCAAACTATCCGAATTAGCTTTACATTTAAAAGTGGAAACAAATCTCTCCACCTGCGCTATTGGGAATATATTATTATAACAATATGTACTGTCTCAGGCTCTTTTTCTTAAGGCCTACTCACATACATTGAAAACTGAAGGAAAAATAACATACTACTTACATTTGTGAGCTTTTGGATAACTAAGATGCCTATGTAGATTGACAATATATAAAGAGGGTCAATTGTAAGATATTGGTTTGGGCTGCCCAGAATAACTTGTGATTACTTAATTCGATGAAATTTGGAAACGCTGGTACGAGATGGATATAGCGCAAACTTAACCTGGTATTGAGTATCAGCGGGCTTTACATAGCACCAGTTGCTTTACATGAGGGCATGGGAGATTAAGTGATTCGCCAAGAATCACAGGACGTTCAGTGTCATTGCTGAGACTCATACCCAGTTCCCCAGATTCGAGGTTGTCCGCCCTAGCCGTTAGGCCAACTCTTCTCCCCAACAAGCTCATCTGATTTTGCGACCCGTGACCAACCCTTCACAAACACCTGACTCTTCCATGGGGAAAATAAAGGCTGCATAACAGGTCTACAATATACAAGATTGTATGTAGGACAATCCCTCAAAGAGATAATTCACATGAAGATTTCTCTGTCGAAATTACAAACTATAGTTTCCTGCCAAGAAATTCCAAGAGTAAATCTTGGATTGTTTTCCCAATGCAACAGTGCCTGGTCATACAGTGATGCACTGGAAGGAAGGGCTTATGTCACATTACTGTTGTCAGCATATTTTGCTGTAGGATGTAAATTCTTGTGTTATTTGCCTCAACTCACAACCGTTCTCCATTGCAGCTGTAATCATTTCAGTTGCAGTTGCCTTGAACTTATCTTTACATTGGCTATACACCCAGGTGTTTATGTGTCATGCCTCAAACAATCACCCCCTACATGTTTATGTACTCACCCTCCTCTTTGGCTTATGTTACAGAAGATGTTGCTAATTATAAGGTAGTGGAAGCAGCTTTGCACTTTTTTCGGCAGTGAAATGTAATTCTTAATCAATTGAAAAAGTTATGCTTAATCCGATGACTCAAGGGAATCCACAACATTTGACAGTGCACTCCTCCTGATGCAGGCCTTCCACGCCTGGCAGTGCCCTAGGTGAAAAGGTAATGTCTGGACTCACCAGAGGTGGAAACAAGATCATGGATTGTTTCATCCGAAAGGGTATGTGCATGACTGAAGTTTACTGTGACCTTGTTATTGGCATTGAAGCGAATGGGAATCTGAAGACCAGTTACTAATGGTACTAGAGCTTGTAGAGCGTGAACAAGCTGGGATAAGGTCTAGGGTGAACAAGCTAGGGTTGGGTCTTTATTGGTGTTGAGGGACAGGATTGCATGGAGTTGGGGTCTCTTCTTGGCAGACACAGCTGCAGAACCATTTCAAGATGGCCACCATGACCACCTTTGCCAAAGTATTAAAAAGCAATGATTCATGTTGTTGGAATTACTTTAGGCACAACAGCGAGCCTACCCACATTTCATACACCTTTTTGTGCTCTCATGTTTGCCTGCGAGCCCAGACTGTACTGCCTCACTGAATTGCTTGGAGATTCTGTAACTATGTTGTTCATTTAGGCTATTCCATCAATCTTTAGGATCGAGGTATTCTCTGGGTACCCCCAGGGCTAGCAGAAATATTCAGCCATACAAAAATACCTATAAATCCACTGTCTGGTCATACAAAAAGTACTTGGATCCATAGTGCAATACATTCTGCTGAGAGGTGTGGATGAATCATCCTTCTCAATATAAATGTACTTATGTAAAGGTGATGTATTCTTCATGTTTTGTATTTGCATGTTATTTTAGTGTAAGCATTTTTATACCACTTAGTTTGTGACCACAGACTCTGCTCCAGCTCTGAGACCTTGTGGGACATAATACCTTTCTGTGAGCATTATTGCATTGAAATGAGTCGAGCTCTCAATAATGGCCTCCTTCACTCCCCGCGCTGAAGCAGTCCGACTGTGTATGTATGCACTGGTGTTTATAGGGCGCAAACCCAGCTAGGGAGCAGCGGAGTAGTGTGCATTAAGTGGGATATTGAGAGACAATCAAAATCATGTCCATCAAGTGGGAATTATGCCAACATTTGCCTTTCACATGTTTTAGGCACAGGGCTATTGGGTGATCTGCCCAGAATAACATGATGGTCAAGTCAAGAGCCAAGGTCCGGGTTTGGCCCCCAGGTCCCAAGACTGCAACACCCCCCACTCAGACACATCTTCTCCCCATTTTGTTTCACATCACAAGAGTCTTTTGCTGATGTAAAACAAGTGACCAGTAATATGCTAGATCAAAGGGTCACTAAAAGCGCCTTCTATAAATGTATTCAATCTTAACCAGATGTGTGGGCTATTTACCATGTGTTCCGAGGTCCCTGGCTCCAAATTTAAAAACTTTCTAAATTATTTTTTTCAGTCTTAAAGATTTTCGGCATGTTATGTTGATTGAGTATATTTCGGCCAACCATGAGAACATGATGCCAATATGTTACCGTGGTACATCAGTTTCAGTTCATTCTTGCACGATTTATTGTGCAAATTTATGGAAAGAGGGTTGTGCAGGAGCTGAGTAAATTTGTGTTTGTTATACAGTGCTTTGAGAGTGGAGAATTCTGAGGTTGTACTCGGAGATATCACTGTGACCACAAAAGCGGTAGAACTTGTAAGGACATATGCATTGAGTGTTCACAGTTAGATACATTTTACCTTGATGAACTAACATATATCCTGCATAAATACATGAGATCAGTGGTGATGATAGTAGTTAACCACAGTATTAGTTATATTGGCCCTTTCCTCGTTTTGATTCTAATCAATCTAAAGCTAATGAAAAATTGCTAAGATTACCGCTCCCATCCAAAAGCATTTTTCCATTTAAAGATACATTCAATTATGGGAAACTAAACTCATATTTTTTTATTATTATTTTCATTGAATATTACAAATTCGATAGGAGTACTTAATTAAAGAGCTAAAAAAAAATGTAGCCTAATAAGTAGAACTATGATTAGATAAGAATAAGATCATCATTGAAGTTAATCATCGAATAAAGAAAACGGGGGTGGAAGGAAAAAAGGAGAAAAAGCAAAAAAGATCCTATACCTAGGGCAAAAGATGCAACACAATCATGCACACAGGTAATTGATGTCTCTTGGTCGCTGCAGAGACTGAATTTCACCTTAATAAGGATGATGCTTGAGAAGCCTTGTCATTAAGGCAGCACTCCATCTTTAGTTTGCCTAGATTTCTCCAGTTACTTAGCGATAGTGAGGCGCTTGAAAATCTATACTTCAGAGTATGTTCAAAGAGCATAATATCTATTTTTTTCCTGTGTTTGATTGAACTCAGTTTCTTTATTTAAAAAAAATGTATTGGGCTCTAAGGCTCTAGCTTTAGGTGTTGTACATAAATATTAACAGTACAAAAATATGAAATAGAAAAGTCAATAAAAAAATGTATTTATTCATCCGACTCACTAATAATATTTGCTCTTGCATATTATGAATAAATCATTATTACAATATGTCACAACAACTACTAGTAGTGCATGTGGGGTGATCACTTAATTTCTGGTACCGGATCAGCACTGACTTTGCAAAATATGTATTGTGAAGTTTCTACAGTGACCTCCTCAATAAATAAAACTTTCGCTAATTGAGCGCAGTACTAACCATCACGATTCCCCCTGCTGGAGAGGGCAAGATTCAGCGCATTGTTCTTGGAGGGTGGCTGGGGATTTGCTCAGTTGAGGTAACAGTAACACCTAAAGCAGGCAAAACAGCAGTGTTGACTATTTCTTATGACCATGGCCTTCAAAGCTCTACATGGCATAGGCCCCAAGTATATTGGGAAACGCCTTTCCTTGTATCAACCCAGCAGGGCCCTGAGGTCATCCTGCTTGTCCAAGATGACAGTTCCTGCCATTAGGCGCGTAAGAACGGGAGGTCGGTCGTTTCGTTACCTAGCCCCGAAGGCTTGGAACAAACTACCACTGTCCCTGAGACAGGCTACCAGCCTTCTTGTTTTTAGGAAGGGCCTAAAAACGTGGCTTTTTACTAAATAGTTTTTTTCTCCCTTTTGTCTGCGTTTTAGCTGTTATGTTGTTGTTCTACCTGCTGATATTCTTCGCCAAAGCGCCGGGATGCTCCTTGGAGTAGTCGAGCGCTATAGAAGAAATAAATTAACATAACATAACATAACATACTTGCTAGCACCGTCTTGCTCCCTTGTGCCGTAGCCTCATTGTGGTGCATCTCCTTTAACTCTCTGTGCACTTATCTGTGCTTACACACTTCAAATCATCATCAACCAAGAGAGTGCCCTCAGATTATTCACATATTGGGAAGGTGTTGCCTGTTGCAAAACCCATATAAAATATCAACTCATATAAAGTGATATAGCTCACTTAAACTCATATACAAATATTAGGTTTTAGGAAGAAGCAAGTGGTAAAAATTGTGAGATTGTTTGTCTCATCTGCCCTGGACCCCCAGAAACATGAACCTTATGTACACTGAGATCCTGCCTGCTGCTAGAACCGGCAATCAATAACACATCTTGCACTGACATTACTTCATATAATCCTCAATTTACATTACCTCTGTTAAAGTCCAAGCCCATTTTAACATTTATATTCAGAGGGGACAGATAGTTCTAGTAGAGTGAGCAGTGTAATTATTCAAATCAATAGTTATCATTTCAGTACAGTGTAACCAATGTGGTCACACATTAATCCACTCGACTCTTTGATCTAAGTTTAGTTAGTTTGATTTATAGGCTGAGAGACAAGTCTATATTGATTAGTCTCAATATAACCATAGACAAATACAGACAAATCAGAGTAAGATCAAATCTACTTAAGAGATGAAACCTATATAGTACAAAACAAATGACTAACTCTTAGATAACAGCGCAGGTAATCAGATAGAAGAAATTAGGGTTAGAGTGTATCAGATGATTCTCTTTAACGAGCATGCGTAACCTAACTTTCCCTACAGTACCTAAAAGAGCAAACCTAAACTAAAGAATATGGATAAGGTGTCAGCCATCAGAGTCTTTAATAGAAAACCCCAAGAATGGGTCAAGTAGCTTCAAGCTACGCAAGCAGTAGCTTAGATCGGCCCACTAAGAAGACCAAAGATGGACTTCCATAGCTCCAGCACAATTAAACCTTCAGTACCTTTCACACCCAGATAACACATCATCTCTTCTCATCCTTGGCCATTCTTTCCCATGGGAACCCCTCTGCTTATTTGTTACCACGATTCCTTCAGCTGGCTCCTTCTCGTGCTTTGCTATCTATTAACACAAGACTCCTTTATTCTAAATAATGAGGCTTAGCCACCTGCAGTAGAACAGGTCAGCAACATACATTCTATAATAAAGCTAAGTGCAAATTACATTTCATATCTTAATGAGAGCAGTAACTGAATACATTTCTTCTTGAGGCGTAGTTTTACTAAACATGCATGGGGTTGCCGAATACGGGCACCCTTCTACAAATAAATAAATGCAACCTGCTTAACGCACAAATAAGTGAAATGAATTATAATGATTCAGTGTAATTGCATCTGCATTTAAGATATGCATAATAACATTAAATATTAGTTGTGCACATCCTAATTAAGTATCTGAAAATACATTTCATGTTATTTTCTTCTGTCACGTTAATACCTAACTTGTCACGTAACCATATTAATCACATTCTAAACACATGTATTTCAAACAAAATACCCTTTGGTATATGATACACCCTCCCACTTCAGTACATTAGCCTTGACAGGGTATATTTGAGTGCTGACTATTTGTGAGTATAGTGCACTCTTACATTATCTTCAGATGGGATCAAGATTACACTTCTTCACCTCAGACAATATGCAGACAATTTCCACCTCCCATATTCAATGCATATTTTGTTCACAGGGTTTGTCATTGTGGTGCACAGCTAAGGCTGTATGAATATGCATTAAGTATGGGCAAATTTTGAGAATTTGCGATCCGCAAATTTGCGGATTTGCAAATTCGCGATCCGCAAAATTCGCGAATTTGTGCGAATTTGCGGATTTTTTTATTTTTGCGTGTTCGTGGGGCGCTTTGCGTGTTTGTGGGGCGATTTGCGTGTTCACAGGTTTTTTTTGTGCGAGACCGCGATGCGCCCTTTGATTCTTCACTGCCACCCTCTCGTTTTTTGTGCCCTTCTGCCCTCTGTACCACTTGTTTTTGTGCCTTTCTGCCCTCTGCCCCACTCGTGTTTGTGCCCTTTTGCCCTCTGCCCCACTCGTTTTTGTGCTCTTCTGCCCTCTGCCCAACTCGTTTTTGTGGTCTTCTGCCCTCTGCCCAGCTCGTTTTTGTGCCATTCTGCCCTCTGGCCCACTCGTTGTTGTGCCCTTCTGCCCCTTGCCCCACTCGTTTTTGTGCCTTTCTGCCCTCTGCCCCACTTGTGTTTGTGCCCTTTTGCCCTCTGCCCCACTCGTTTTTGTGCTCTTCTGCCCTCTGCCCAACTCGTTTTTGTGGTCTTCTGCCCTCTGCCCCACTCGTTTTTGTGCCATTCTGTCCTCTGCCCTACTCGTTGTTGTGCCCTTCTGCCCCTTGCCCCACTAATTTTTGTGCCATTCTGCCTTCTGTCCCACTCGCTGTTGTGCCCTTCTGCCCTCTGCCCCACTCCTTGTGTTTTATTTTAGAATGGCGCCGGTGAGCTGCCAGCGCCATTCTAAAATAGTTACTAAGTTAGCTTCATCAGGAAGCACTAATAGATAAAATAAAGCAGGTGCTCGAGTTGGAGCTCAAATTCAGTTAAACTAGAGCACCTGCTTCATTTTATCTATTAGTGCTTCCTGTTGAAGCTAAGTTAATAACTATTTTAGAATGGCGCTGGCAGCTTGCCGGTGCCACTCTAAAATAGTTACAAACACTCAGCTTGAACTTTTGCCCCCCGGATCCGTTCTGCTCGCGGATTTGCGGATTTTCGGCAAATTCGCTGGAATTCGCGGATTGCGAATTTGCCGAAAATCCGCACAATCCACGAGCGGAACGGATTTTGCGCCCATGCTTAATATGCATATTTTTCCACAACATTATGCAAAATGCACTTTGAGTTACACAAGAGAAAATTGAACTCAAGGGAATACCTTTCATTCAAAAGTTACTTGAGATACTGCAGATGTGAGTGATTTCAAAGAAAATATTTCACGCAAGGCATTTTCTGCTTAAACCGGGGCTTTCTTCAAGACCTAGAGCAAGTAAGACTGTTTTTAATTAGAATTATTATTATATTATATGTTGTATGTTGTCCTTGGTATGACTAAGACCCTGGAGTATAGTGATGGACAGTGAGAAAAAAAATGAAACCACCGCATGGGGCCGAATTTGATTAGGTCCTGATGAAAGCCCTGGGCCGTTAGAGACCTAACCACAAGGGATGAAACATAGACGAAAATCAGGGTGCCGGGACACTAAATCCTCTATAAATATTTGCCACTTTTAAGACATACAAATGGCACCAAAAAATAAAGGTATACCTGGGTGTTCTTTAGGTATTTTTATCTGTATACACTCAGACTCCATTGGAATAAATATCCAAAGTGCTCCATAAAATATGATCAAGCCCATCCTAGTTGTATAGGGGCCAGGATGAGATCTAGTGATGAACCATGAAACCAACAGGGTATGTGGGGGTGTAACAAAACAAACCCTTCTGTATCTCCACTTTAGAGGCATGAGCTCATCCAAGCTGAAAACCCGGTTGTTTTCCAGCCCTCAGATGTCTGAAAAGTAAGAATCTGTTTACTTTCTACAGTGCTTGAAATGGTTATGCTTGTACTCCTAGTTTCAGAGTACCTGGTTGCTGCTGATAAATGCCAACACTTTCCCATTAAAGGCATTGTAGCAGTGCTGGTACTATCCCTTCCAAATTGAAGAAGTGCCTGTACAGAGTACCTGCCCATTTAAAGCACTAACTTTGTATGAGATGAAAATGGGAGGGTGAAGTAACCATGTGTGGCTTTATTATTTTTTTTTTTTTCAAAACAAATTTTATTGAGCGATTGCACACATGGTGCAGCGCTCCACAGTCAGGAGAAAACTGTTAACAAATCAACAGCATCAAATTATTGGCAATCTACACGCCTTTTGGCTTCCCTCTCTCAAAAATAGGACGCTCCGGGGGGCGTGGCCAAGATGGCGTCGGAGTAGGACGCTTCTCCGAGCCGCTCCGGCGCCGATCCGACATAGCTTCTTGTAGCACGGTCCGGGGGGAGCGGTCTAGCATCAAAAGTGCAGCGGAAGTTCCCCTGGCATAGCGGAGTGGCCCGGTGCCGTCGATGGAGCGGAGCGGTGTCTCGGGCGACCACAGGACCGACTGAGCTTTGAGGCCTACGAGACCCCGGCCTCGCGTGGTTCGCGGCACCGCTACTGAGGAGGACAGGCCCCCCTACGATCCCGCTCAAGACCCTCCCTGCGCTGATCGAGAGAGGAGGAGCGCTCCCTGCCGGCGAAGCAGCCGATCTGGTCACCGGTACGCCTTGGGGGTGTTCGGTGAAACTGGCCTGTGGCGTGGAGCGGGACCACGAGGCGTTGAGGCGGAGGAGCAACGACACCCAGCAGTGACCACCGAGGGGAGGCCCGGTGACGCCCGGGTGCCAACGGAGTTGCGCACGCCGAGGGCCGCTGTGGTGAATCGACAACAGGTGGGGCCCCGTACTGGACTGGGGGTGGAACGTGGAGCCGGTCCGGCGGTGGAGGCCTGCGGGTGGGCCCAGACGAGAGCGGATTTGCCTGCACTGAGGACGTTGCCTGCGTGATAGCAGCGGCATCCTTAACCGGCCGCCATAAGTCTGCAGGCCCGCGGTGCGCTAAGTACGCCGGCCATTGGACACCGTAAGGCATACGAGCACGTGCAGGCCGGAGGCCTGTGCTGACATGTGGGCCACGTGAGCGGGTCGGAAAGCGCCTCGGAGTACGGTTTGAGGCCTGGACATTGGGATCGCGGACCCCGACTTTGGACCGGAGGTGGAGTGAGCTGCTCGAGCCCTGCATCGAAGAGCGCCTTGGCGGGGCGCGTTGCGGGGCCATTTTGTTTGGCCTCTTGGTGTAACTGGTTGGCTATCGCCAGTACCGTCCGGACTGAGTGCTGCCCGCCACGATGTCCAATACACTACGCAAGGGGCGTCCGGGGAAGGATGGCGCTTCGAAGTCCTCACAGCAACCGGCATCTCCAGGGGCTAGTGGCTCGTCGAAGCAATCGGACGATGAGGCACCTGTGACAAAGGCCTTTATGTCTGAACTTTTTGCCTCCATTAAGGAAGACATTTCCGAGCTCCGCGCACAATTAGCGTCCGACCTGCGGGACGTGCGGAGAGATGTGGATGGAATCGGTGAGAGGGTGGCGACCCTGGAGGACCATGATTTGAGTGTGGCCAATGAGGTACATCTGTTGCAGCAAGATATCATCCGCCTCACAGAACAGAACTTGGACTTGCAGACACACGCGGAAGACCTGGAAAACCGTTCCCGCAGGAACAACATCCGCATTCGAGCAGTGCCATGGGATGGTGAGGCAGGCGACCTGCGTGGCTACGTTCAGGAGTTGTTCCTACAGATATTGGACGAGGAGGATGTAAGGGAAATTAAGATGGACAGAGTACATAGAGTGGGGTTGCCCAGGCGAGGAGGGGGCCCCCTCCTGACATTCTCGTCTGTGTACATGATTTCCAGGTGAAAGAACGCATCCTCCGCAAAGCCAGGGCTATCACATCATTGCAATTCAGGGACCACCGCCCTCAGCTTTATCAGGACTTAGCTGCTTCTATGCTACGGAAAAGAAGGGAGTTCCGTCCAGTGACTGCTTTTTTGCAGGAACGTAACATCGCCTACTCATAGGGCCATCCCTTCAGGATTATCTTCCGATGGCAGAATCGTCTCGCACAGATTCGCTCCCTCCAAGTAGCGAAGGACCTCTTGGGCTTGGAGGATGTGCCGCCTTCTCAAGGAGCGACCGCTTCCCCGTCTCGGAGGCGCCACCGCTCTTCTTCCTGGCACAGAGTGGGTGCATCCCCGGACCGGCGGCGGCCGGATCGCACTACCAGCCTGCAGGAAAGGGGCAACGCGGTGGCTTCGGTGACCTCGGCTACCCTGGCTGACTCACAGCAAAGCTCCGGAGCGGCGTGACCTCTGCTTTAAAGACGGATCAGGGCTGGAGGGGCGTCGGCCTTCTGGTCTGGGGGTATGGATGTACTTTTGGAGAAGACACCCCTGACCATGGCCGTGGGGGTTACCGAGTTGGTCCCCCTACCCCACTTCCGGTTTGGAAGGCCCCTCACGAACTTTGGACTTCTGGAACTGATGAGTATCTTCTTCGAATTTACTGTTTTGAGTCTGTTTTTCCTATTGTTTTTCCCCTTGTGGGGAGGGTCGGGAGTTGGGGGGTTGGGGGGTTTCGGGCGAAGGGTGGGGGGGGGTTCCATGATGGTGACGAGGGGGGTTTGATACGAGGACGCTTGATGTTGTGTGTGAATGCTCTGGGTTGGTGTGGGCGGGTTGGAGTTGCAGTCAGGACTGTTGCAGGTTGGTGGGGGGCTTTGGGCTACAAGGGGGGGGACATGGTTGGCCCTCTGAAGTTGCCCTTGAACGGAGGGCCCCTGAGTGCGGGGGAGGGCACTCATGGGGTGGCAGCGGAGAGTCCTGGGGTTCGTTTGTATTATGCCGATTAGCATAGGAACTTGGAACGTCAAGGGTATGAACTCACCACAGAAGAGGCAGAAGGTATGGAAGTATGTAGTGGATCACCAGCTTGATATAGTGGGGTTGCAAGAAACTCATTTGGCACGGAAGGATGAGTTGCGTCTACAGCATAGGGCATATCCCATTATCCATAGATCTTCCGCTGCCACGAAACATAGGGGGGTGGCTCTCCTTTTCCGCGCTGCACTTCACTTCCAACCCGTAGAGGTGCGTAACGATAAGGATGGCCGTTGGTTGATGGTCAAGGGGCTCGTTCAGGGACGACTATGCACCTTTGTGGTGGTGTACCTTCCCAACTCTGGTCAGAATACGTTTTTACAAAGCTTGTTGCAGAAGGTTGGGGACTTTGCGGAGGGGCATCTGTTTCTGCTGGGGGATTTTAACCTGGTATGGGACAAGGAGATGGACAGCTCAGGGGGTCACAGGGCGGGTACGGGAGTGTTCTCTACCTTAACGCAGCAGGTGGTGGGGGAATTGGGGCTGGTTGATGGTTGGCGATTTTTTCACCCTACTACAAAGGATTACACGTTTTTCTCCCACGTACACCACTCCTACTCCCGCCTAGATTACATTTTCCTTGGCCAATCACTGCGCGGGGACACTGTGGATGCCGCCATTCTTCCAATATCCGTTTCGGACCACAGCTTGCTAGCGCTTAGCCTTCGCTGTTCGTCGCCCGACACAGGGCAGCGGAAGTGGTACTTCCCGGCCTCGGTGATCAGGGACGATACCTCCAATAAAGCGTTGCGGCTTGCCATTAAGGATTTTTTTGAGCTCAATCCCCCATCGGATACCTCGCTCTCGAACACGTGGGATGCTTTTAAGGCCTCAATCAGGGGCACGTGTCTAGGCCTCAACTCGCTACTCAACAGTCTGCGGAGGAAAGACCGCGAGGCCCTAGAAGCTGAGGTGGTCGAGCTCGAACGGGCCCACAAGCTCAACCCTTCGAGGGTGACCCGCCGACCATTGACGGCGGTGAGGGGGAAATTGAGGGCCCACTACACCAATAGGGCCAAACTCACGCTCTTGAGACTGGGGCGACAATCCTATTCCTGTGGGAACAAGGTGGGCAGGCACTTGGCACGTCAATTGCGGGATAGGAGAGAGAGAGAGTATATAGGAGGCATCAGAGATGCAGCGGGTGTACTGCAACATCGGGCCGAAACGAAGGCGGACATTTTTGGACGCTTCTATGCTGATCTGTACACAGGAGATAACTTGGGAGCAGAAACCCAAAAGGAGTATCTGCGACGTCTGCCCCTACCCCGGATATCTAAGGAGTGGAATGAGTTATTGGAGGCGCCGATCTCTAGAGAGGAGGTCCTTTCAGCCATTAAGAACTTGAAGTTGCACAAGGCACCAGGTCCGGATGGTTATACCGCTGTTTTTTACAAGGCGTATGCTTCCGAATTATGCGACTTCCTAGTGTCTCTTTTTAACGATATGGCTACCTCCGGGTCTTCTACAGGATCTCTGGCTGAGGCGGTGATCACGGTCCTGCCAAAGCCGGGGAAGGATCTAGTGCACTGTGCGTCATTTCGCCCCATAGCTTTAATTAACATCGACGCTAAATTGTATTCAGCGATTCTGGCGTGCCGCCTACAGGACTTGATGCCGGCGATCACACACCCGGATCAGTCAGGTTTTATCAAAGGACACCAGACCCACGATAACACTCGTAGAGTGGTTCACTTAATTGAAAAGGCGGACAGGTTCCGTATTCCGGCAGTGCTTGTGGGCCTGGACGCGGAAAAGGCTTTTGATCAGGTGGATTGGGGCTTCCTGTTTAATACGCTGTCGGCTTTTGGATTCTCGGAAAAATTTATCACTATGGTGCGGGCAAACTTCTGCAGTCCCAGATCGAGAGTGGTAGTGAATGGCCGGATGTCGGCCTTCTTCCCGCACTCAAGGGGCACCAGACAGGGCTGCCCCCTCTCTCCCTTGCTGTTCGCGCTTAGCATTGAACCTTTAGCGGTGGCGGTGAGGGAACATGAGGGGGTGCGAGGCATACCGTTTACAGGAGAACAACATAAGATCTCGCTCTTCGCGGACGACATCTTGTTCTCGGTGGCGGACCCGGCATGTTCCTTGCCTTGCGTTAGGGAGATTCTACTGGAATTTGAGGAAGTGGCGGGATTTAAGGTAAATTATAGCAAATCATATATTCTGAATTTGACTCTCTCACAAGCTGACGTGGCCCACGTGCGGACACTGACACCTCTGGCCTGGGCCTCCGGGTCGATTGTTTACCTGGGAGTCCACCTGACCCCGACAGTGGGCAAACTGTTTTCGGCCAACTTCCCACCCCTTCTGGCGAAGACCCGAGCTGAATTGGAGAGATAGAAACCCAAATTCCTGTCCTGGTTGGGTAGGATACACGCAATTAAGATGGTTCTTCTCCCTAAATATTTGTATTTATTCCAGGCCCTACCCATTCCGCTAGATAGCACTTACTTTCGGCAGCTCAAGACGCAGATACTGCGATTTATTTGGCAGGGGGGCCGAGCCCGACTATCCTTCGCAGTCTTACGCCGGCCCAGATCGGGCGGAGTGGGACTTCCGGACCTGCACCTTTACTACAAGGCAGCCCAATTGAGGGTATTGGTGGAATGGTCGCAGCAGCTTTCAGAAAAACATTGGCTGCATATGGACCGGAGTGTGGCTGGCCGGTCGATATGGGATCTGGCCTGGAAGCCGAAGAAGGACCATCCCTTGAACGCTTATATTAGTACCCCCACGGGTACTACATTGAAGGTCTGGGATACCTTGGCTGCCGACGAGCGGTGGACGACTTTCCCGTCTCCGTTTACGCCCTTGCATTTTAATCCGGCCTTTCCACCAGCGCTTAGTGAGGGGGCTTTTGACGCCTGGAGGGAGGGTGGCTGTAGGGCACTGACCCACCTGTTTCATGGTCCGGACCTCTGACCTTCGCTAACTGTGTACGGGACTATCAGGTACCGCAGTCCGATAGGTATCAGCACCCCCAATTGTTACACTGGGCCACGTCACCCGGGGTGCTGGAGGCGGCTACGAGACCCCCCTCGACGTTCGAAGCTTTTTTGCTACGGACATCCACCATGAAGGGAGTTATCTCCTTTCTCTATCAATTATTGCTTAAATCCGAAATGTCACCTAGGCCGCGTTATATGGAACAGTGGGAAGAGATGGTGGGAAGAGATGTCACCGATAATGAATGGTCGGCGCTTTGGCGGGATATGACCCAATTTAACCATTCGCTACATCTACGGGAGGCACATATAAAGACTCTCACGCAATGGTATTTATGCCCGACCAGGCTCCACCGCATCTACCCAGCTACTTCTGATAAATGCTGGAGAGGATGTGGACTCCTAGGGGACTTCCGCCATATCTGGTGGGACTGCCCGGTGATTCGGCCCTATTGGGAGGAAATCCTCTCACATATCAAGGATATCCTCCAATACCCTATAGAGGACTCTTTAGCCTCTGTACTGTTGGGTCTATGAGACCCCGGACTTGAACACCAAACACGATCTGATAAAAAGATTCTGTGGCTCTGCCTGGGGGCGGCCAAAGTCACATTAGCGGCGGCATGGAAGCGGAAGGAGGCACCAGCGATATCTCTGTGGCATGCTCGGCTTTGGAAGCTTTTAAGCTTGGAAAGAATGGCGGACATCTTCCTCGGTAATTACAAGAATTTCACGCTTGTGTGGGGACCCTTGGTTGCCTTCCTATCTAAAGGCTTGCCGTCGGCTGTATGCCCAGCATCTTTGAGATCTCTACACCTCTTCCAAATTTAGTGTGGCTTTATGAATGAGTGTGGTAAGTGTGTGTCACCGTCATGGGGGGGGGGGGAGGGGGAGGGGGATTGGGAGTTACATTTTCTTTTCATCTCCTCCTTTTTTTCTTTGGGTTACTGAGGTGCACGTCAGCGTCAGTGTGTACATCTGAATGGACTACACAGGCTCATGGACCTGCTTACTTTGGGACTTCCTTTCTCTACAATGCACAGCACCGATGGCTGACTGTTTGAACTAATGCTCTTATTCCCTGCAGGTACCTAGGCTGACTGGACTAGATTTAGCTTTGCGGTGTGACAACACCATCGTTTTGATTTGGAATGCTCCCCCTGCGTGGGGAACTGTGCGGCACCTCAGTGCTCCTTTCCTGTGTTTCCTTTTGTTCTATGCAAAATAAAAAATTTACAAAAAATAAAAAATAGGACGCTCCAACCCCATACAAAAATCCAGCCCCTTCTTCCACACCACCACTGGAGGTGCCCGTGTATCTTTCCAAGATTGAGCCACATCTCTCTTGGCAATGGTGAGGCCCAACAGCAGCAGATGCCTTTTATATATATTACCCCCCCCCACCCCCTTTAGTACATGTAAGAGGCCTAATCGTGGGGTACGTGGAAGTACCCATCCCAACACCTCAGGCAAACAGTCCCACATTCCTTTCCAGAACCTAACTAAGGCACTACAGCTCCACACCGTGTGAAGTAGGGTGCCCGCCTCCTGCCTGCAACTCAAACAATCAAGGGACGCAATCAGACCCGCCCGCCACAGTCTCTCCCTAGTGTAATAAGTTCTGTGAAGATATTTGAATTGGATGAGTCATAGGCGCATTGCTATGGCTGCCCCACAGGGGGGCTTCAAGGGCTTCCCGCTAATCTTCTTCTTCCAATGTTTCAATATCCCCTTCCCAGGATTCCCCAATTTGTGCAGGGAGGAGGAGCAATGTGTAACAAGAGTTTGGTAAATTCAGGATATTTTCTTATCCTCTAAATCCCCCATAAATACCTTGGCCTCTAGTGGACTAAATTCGGGAAGGAGTCAAGTCCCTCCAAACTAGGTGCAATGGCATGGCGGAATTGTAAATATTTGAAAAATTGGGTACGAGGCATGCCATATTCCTCACTAAGGTCCTGAAATGATTTAAGGGCCGTGTCTGTCATAACATTACCCAGCGTCGAGATCCCTATGCAATCCCAACCTCGAAAGCCCTGTAGGGACGCTAGCGCAGGCAATCGACCATTATGCCATAGTGGGGTCTCCTCCGTTAATGTGCCCCACCATCCCATGCGATGCAGCGCCTGCCTCCAGACCTGAAATACCACCTGTGTAACCTGTGGCAATGCCTTCCTTAACCGCGCCGATTATAAAATAGTGTGAAGAGTGTCGGACCCCATATGATAGCGTTCAAGAGCATAAGCAGGGTCCCCCCTATCCCCATACCACCATTCATTCAGGATCAAAAGATGGGAGGCTGATAGTACGACAGGAGATCGGACGTTGCCAGCCCACCACAGTATGTTGATAAAAAGCAGGTGCATAATGCAACCAGCACTGCACACCCCGCCCAAAGAAAGTGCCCCAGCACCGAATTGACTTGCTTAAACCAATGAGGTGAAATCGGGTAAGGGTGGTTCTGCAATTGGTATAGCAGGCGTGGGACGGCAACCATCTTAAAAATTGCCGACAGTGTGGCTTTATTTTCATGTTAAGAATGCTGCCAAATTCAATGCGGACCTTTGCAACTGACTTGACCACAATAGGGCAAAGACCAGTGCTGAATGGGCCAATATTCCAATCCACATATGTGACTCTGTCTTATCAGGGCTCAGCCAGTGAATCCATATCTACTCTGGACCCTATACCCATACATTGCCATACAGAAACATCTCATCTGTCAAGGCAAGTGATGAATTGGCTGCCACTTGTTCAAGAAAAAAAACAGCAAATTTGTGAAATCTTCAAAAACCACCAGGGATGTATATGGGGTTGCGTAGTCGGACAATGTTACTCATTGTTCGCCTTTTGCAAAATTCTGTACATTTTGGTAGACAAAGAGAGAGCAAAAAGCACAACAGCAGTGAATATTCGAACATTTATTTCTCAAACATACTGTGATAGCTCTGAAGCTGCTCAAAGCAAGTAAAAGGCTGTACTGTAAGTCGCAACACCCACTCATGCCGTGAACATGAGAATCTGCACCCTAGAATCAACCATGCAATGAACAATTATGCCATCTGTATAAAACCATAACCATACTGTACACACAACTGATCTAAGCTGAAAATTAGCAGTTACAGAAAGTTCTTCAATTTAGAAAAGTTTCAGCTGGGAGATTATTTTCAGAGATCAGGCTTTCTTCTTTTTAAATCCTTGTACAAAAGAAGCGCGTCTTTAGCCCATTTGATTCACGTCGTTAGGTGTATTTTTAAACATGCATTGAAAGAAAACCTGTTAGTTTCTTGGGTCTTCCTTATTTCATAAAATGTTTTATTCAGGTCACAGGTTCTTTGTGAAAGTCTTGAAAGTGTAAACTGTTATCACCCAGCTAAGAGATATGTTTGCCTTCACTACCCCGTCATTGTTATCTTTGAATGAATATCAGAAAATAACCTAAGACACATCTCTGAAGGTTTTGATATTTCTTTTTCAATCAATGCTTTTATTTGATTTGTTAGAATGTTTTTATTCATGTGAATTATATGATTGTTGCAAATCCATCCTCTAATTATATTCCCTGCTTGCAGGTGCCCCCTTAAATGTTAAATTAGTTTGCCACGTTCAAGACTCTGTCATCCTCTGTTAATCTATTAAATTAGAAGTCTCTTACCTTAACATGTCTATTAAACTAGAAGTTCCATACCCGAACTCTAATCTTTAATTCTTTCTTTGTTCTCAAAGTTCTCCTTAAGGGGCTGCTGATTTTGCTGGCACAATGCTCCTCTCATCATCAAGGGCTTTACTTAAAACATTTTGGCTAGAATGTGTTCTTGCACTCTGTAGAGATATGTATCAGATGGCTGAGCAGCTTCTATCAATCAGGTGCATTTGGATCTTTTTTGCTGTTTCTGTGTTTCTAAAGTTATTATTGAGACCAGTGTTTCAGTTATGTGGCACAGCACAATTTAAGCTTCACCCTTTATAGGTAATGAGTATGCAAATGTGTGATTTACCTTCATTACCGTATGTGTTACATTTACACAAATCAATAGAGTATATTCATTGCAACACTATATATATATATATAAATAAATAATAAAAAAAAAATATATATATATATATATATAATATATATATATATATATATATATATATATATATATATATATATATATATACACATATATAAAGTTGATCAACTGATGGCTTTAACCCTATATATATATATATATATATATATATATATATATATATATATATATATATATATATATATATATATATATATATATATATAAAATATATATATATATATATATATATATATATATATATATATATATATATATATATATATATATATATATTATATATATATACACACATATATAAAGTTGATCAACTGATGGCTTTAACCCTGTTGTACATATTCACATTTAGCATTGTTTATCATTTTACATCTTTATGTATTTCACCCTCTAATCCGCGTTTATGTTGACTCTGGAAAGCTTAACTTGACATGAGGCTTCGAATAAAAATTATTTTTTAAATTTGCCAGTATTTTCTTCTGCAGCTGCGTTATCATGTTTCTTGTTATCTAGAGAATTACGTATTGTTTGTACTAGATGACTGATAGTGAGGCCTGCATGGAGGAACTTGGCAACAAACTCGGAGAGATAATGGTCAAAAGCTATTAATACTTTTTGATTTTTGTCACCCCACTGCTTGCTCTGCATCTTGTATTGTCGAAACTGATTACTTGATTTCATTCCCTATATGCCTCTGACATGTATTTGTTCAATATATATCCTCTTTAGTGTTCACTGTTGCCTGTTTACGGTTGTATCTCCTCTATTAAGGTTGTGTGTCTTGTTCTGGTGGCCATTATGACAATTATCCTAGTTATTGTGCTATCAATTCTGTACTGGTTCCCTGCCTGTGTTGTCTACATTCCCCAGATGTTCATCGAATTTCTATTTTGGCCTTTGACATGTCCCAGAACTGCAGTTTACATTACTGTGTACTCTTTCCCTTGTTTCCCTGCAGTACTTTTGGTCATTCCTGCTTTCTGCACTTGCTGTGTTCTTCATAGAATCTCCATTGCACCTTCACTCCATCTGGATGATAAAAGTTGCTTAATAGTTCCACATGTGTTCAATAATTCCTTTTTCCAGTTGCCTGTTTAGTTTCACAGACTGAGGATCCTTCTATACTCTGCCCACTGAATAGGTGGTTTTAGAAAAGGTAAATCTGTTTGTATTTATATAGCGCACTTCTATCTCGTAGCGCTGTATTCATACCGCTGTGGAACCCTTCCTGGCTTTCTTGTGAGATGTCCACTCCTGGGCACCCCCAAGGTGAAGCAAGGCATCCAAGCGCTGCTGGGGCCGTTGTGAAGATTAAGCAAGATATTGCCCAGAGTTACAGAGTGGGACCCATGATTAGACTAGGCACCAAGGCGAGAATGATCAGGTCCGGGAAGATTGAGTCCAAGAGCCGCCGAGGCGGGAATTGAACCCTGGTCCCAGGCCAGACCTCTGCATCAGGGTCTGCCGCTCTAACCATTGAGCCACACTTCTCCACGTGCTGGTTGAGCTTTCGTACCCTTGGCACACAGCACCCTGGTTGCCTGAGCATTCACACTTTTGGCAAATTGCACTTTGGCTTGAATTTGACACTTGTCAGAATATTTGTACTTGATCAGGTGGGTAAACTTGACATGCTGCTAAAACACTGACACCTTTTGTGCATATATAATGTTATTCTTTATTTTTTGTGAACATTTTAATTCATCATTAATAAAGCAATATTCATTCGTTTATACTGTGTCTCTGGCCTTGCTTAGAGCAAATCACGAAAATAATGTAACCTCTATTCGAATTACCAGTATTCAATGTGTGGTGGGATCACACCCTTGGAGTGCCACACCTAGAATTTGGAATTCTTGTCCATTGACATTCTTTAGGGTCTTCATTTATTTGTTCCATCCTTGACTGATGTATGTTCCACTTAGAGGCAGGTTCATCCCAGAAGGTTGGTCCCTTGCAAATCCTGTTGGGGGACCAACATACAAGTATTCAGATATCTGAATTACTATAAGAACTAGCAGATGTAAAGGTGAGTGCAATGACTAGCCGTAATCAGGGCTCATCACTGGAAAGATTTACTATAAATTCGTCCATTTTTATTAAAAATCTACAATTTCTTAATTTTCATTCCTGAATCCTTTTTTTTCCCTGGTCCAGGGTGCTATAACCATCTCCCTTAACCCCTGTGACACACATGACTATTATTAATATCTATGGAATGTTACCAGAATATTATACCCAAAACATCATCTGTCAGAACTGTTATGTCTTAAATAGTGTTTTAAAAATGTTTGCCAAATTGGAGTTAATAATATAAAAACTACACCAAGTGAAATAGTATTTTTGCGTACAATATTTAGGAGATTATATTTTTCTCAGATTATATTTTTTCTAAGAATATTTTAAGCTACAAGCGTATTTATATTTTCACCAACTGTGGTTCTAAAATGTTTAATGTTCATATGCTCCATTTATGTACGTGCCACTGAAAATCCGTGCTTGTCTTGAGTCGTTTTTTGCAAAGCGCACTAACACCCATTAGGAGTAAGAGTAGTACTATATAAAAATATTAACTACAAAAAGCAGACCGAGTCAAATCAATCAAATCAAAGAAACTTTATTCGATTGTGAACAAACAATCATAAAAGCATGGTAGCATACCTACATATATGAGAATTCATATAAAAAACATATATACAATTAGTTAAAATTCGTTGAAAAGTTAAAAGAATATTAACCCTTTCGCTGCGGCAGCTATTCCGCCGCAGCGCTAAAGGGGCGGGGCGGCCGCGCGGCCGCCGCATGCTGGTGACAGAACCGCTCCGTCACCAGCTACAGTTGAGCTGTGCTGGTGACGGAGCGGTTCCGTCATGACCCGCCCCGCTCATTAAAACTGCCGGGCAGGCGCGAAATCAGCGCCGCGCAGGCGCGGCGGCCGGGCCATGACGGAACCGCTCCGTCATCAGCACAGCTCAACTGTAGCTGATGACGGAGCGGTTCCGTCATCAGCTGGGGAGGGGTTAAACACAACAGGCTTACATTGGATTAAATGACAATTTAAGAAAGAATCATAAATTTCCTTAAACACAGAACTTTTAAAAAAAATAAATGACCATCCTATGCACATTATCTAATTATTGTAATGCCAAAAAGGCACGTCGACATTGACGGAGCCCAAACCATTTTAACATAGGTTCTAAGCACATTTTCCTGGCATCAGAATAAAATCTACAAAAAAGAATCACATGGATCGTGGTTTGCTTAGAAATATTATCACATGGGCACAACTGGATGTCTTGAGACCAATCATTCACTTTAGAAAATGTGACTAATCTATGAAAAAACCCCAATCGAAAGCGAACTAGTAGCAATCTGTCATATTCTCTCGTCACAAGAGTGAGGTAGGGTTGAATGTTAAAAGTAATTAAAATCATCTGATTGTGTAGGACAGTGGGTTTTATAATTTCAGAAGACAGTCTGGCAGTATCTAACAGTGACAAGCCCTTTGCTTTCAGTTCCTTCCTAGATATTTTCTGAATACTACTGAGATTAGTGAAGAACTCTGGATGCTCAAGATCTTGTAGGAAGTTGCGAACATAGCTCAGCCATGGGATTCACAGAGCCCCATCTAGTTTCAGAACATACAAAATGAAGTCTCTGTTTAATTTTGTCTCTTCTTTTGTCCAAAGTATGTGCCATAGCAGCACAGGCTCGAGCTTTATTAAATCTGAAATAAAGGCGAGGTCCAACTCCTCATGACAGATACTTGCTGAAGTGCCACGATGACAGACAAGATACTTTTCAGGAAAGCATTTTCTACTCTTTAGATGGAAAGCAAATCAACTGGCCCCCATAGCCCAGTCCCATAAATTGCCGCTGTGACACATTTTGCTTTATATATCTTGATAAGCTCCTCAGGTGGTCTTTTACCTAATATTCTCGCAAAATCTCTAAGGGTAGATGTAGTGCACAATAATGTCAATTTTTTCGCAGACACTGCCTGAGACCAAGAATCATTGTGGGCAAAGAGAATTCCCAGAAATGGAAATTTCTTGGTGACTCCGATCTTCTGTCCTGCCAGAAACATATCTTTAGTTCTCTTAATGCCAGTACTCCAACGCAGAATAAAGGGCTTAGAGGAGTTAACTCTTAAGCCTACCTCATTCATAAAATTAGTAAAACTATTCAAAACCCTCTGAAGTCCCACTTGTGTGCGGGCATCAGCACTGCATCGTTGGCATACAAAAGGGCTGGAATAGGACACCCCGCTACATGGGGGAAGTCATAGTTATCTTTTGAAAGAGCCTCCCCCAAACCGTTTGTGTACAGGTTGGAGAGAAACTGAGCCAGGACACAGCCTTGCCTGACTCCACTTCTAATCGGTAGGGGAGCGGAGCGTTCGCCCTGCAGACCACTGGGACATGTGCGTTGGCTTCACTATAAAAAGTCTAAGAAAATAAATAATCTGTAAATCAACCCCCATCTCCTCTAAAATTGACCACAGTTTAGTATGAATCACGCAATCAAATGCGGCTGTAAGGTCAACAGAGGCTAAAAATAGGTTTCCCGCCTTAGCCCTAGTGTATTTGCCCACTAAAATGGACAAATTCAAACCCTGCTCGACGGTCCCCACTCCAACTCGAAAGCCGTATTGCAGGTCTGACAGAATATAGTTCTCCTCTGCCCAATCCTGAAGACGTGCCAATATTATTCTACCCACTACTTTAGTTATGGCATCAGGTAATGAAATAGGGCTATAACAAGCCGGATCTTGCCTGTTTCCCTTTTTAAAAATAGGGACAATAGTTGATTCCACCCAAGTTGGTGGAAAAGGTGCACTGCAGCTAGCGGTTAGGACCTGTGTCATGAGAAGTCCCCATAGAGTAACATCTGCCTCAAACAGATCCACTAGTACCCCATCTGGTCCATGAGCCTTACCGCCCTTGCTGACAGAAAATGCCCATTCAACATCATCAAGAGTGAATGATAAAGCGTTACCTGGGGAGGGCAAATTCAAATTCCAGACATCCTGGGCAGAACTGTCCATCATGGCTGCGTTTCCGTTCCCTTGATATACTTTTGTAAAATGCTCAATCCATTGCTCCTTGGTTATTGCTATTTCAATTGTTGGTCCACCTTCTCTGGACAGGAAAGGGGCCCTAATAACTTTCCAAAAAGCCACACTGTTGTTAAGTAGTGAGGCAGAATGTAATGCTTCCCATACCTCCTTCTTTAAAGTGGCTTTCCGATCCCTAATTGCTTGTTCGTAAGCACCTCTAGCCATCTTCACATCAGCTGTATTTCTCTGCGTTATATGTAACAACTTTTTCAGGTGAGAATAAGCTTGGGTGTACCTAGAGCCAAACCAGTCGTTAAGAGGGCCCTTAGAACTTTTACATTTATTTATTTATTTATTTATCATTTATTTATTGTAAAGTTTTGTATAGCGCGAACAAGACCCGTGGGTATCAGAGCGCTTAACATAGAGGTATATGAGAATGACATATATATACGACAGTTATACGGACAACAAATATGAGGTAGATGATAAATATACAATATACAATATACGTGTGCAGTTCGCGTTGATAGTCAATGGTAGGTGTACTTCTATCTTAGGTAAAATGTAGAAGCAAGTCTGACAGTTAGGTCATGCTCAGATCGTGAGTGTTCTATTCTAGGTAGTGTATTTCTTCAACAGAAAGCTCTTTACTTCTCGCTTAAATGATGCCACATTTTGGATCTTCCTGATGTTAGGAGGGAGTGAGTTCCATATTCTGGGGGCAGCTCCGGAGAACGCTCTGTCATAAGTTTTTTTCTTGTGGAACAGGGCTGGCCGTAATAGGAATTCCTCAGTACTCCTCGCTGGTCGATTACTTCCCGATAGCTGGATTTTCTTCGCTAGGTATCTTGGGGTGTTGTGGTGTAGCGCTTTATGGGTGATACATGACATCTTCATTTGGATTCTCGCTTCGTAAGGTAACCAGCTTAAGGCTTTCAAGTGTGGCGATATATGATCGTATTTTCTTGATCCGGTGATAATTCTTGCCGCAGCGTTTAGGCAAGCTTTCAATGGCGCTGTGGACAATTTTGGTAGTCCTGCTAAGGTGGTGCAGCCATATTCGATCCTAGAGATAACTAAGGATTGGATTGCTAATTTGAGATCCGCTTCTGAAATGAATGGTTTCAATTTTCTTAAGTAGTTCAGGTGGAACCGAGCATTTTTTGCCATTGAGTTGATATGTGCTTTCATGTCCAGATTCTCGTCCAGAGTGATTCCTAGCGATTTCGCTGACTTGATTAGTGTTGGGGTGCAGTTTAGCGCAGTCACCACTTTCGTCCATTCCTTTATTTCTGTATGGCTCCTAGCTGGTGAGATTAGTAGGAACTCTGTTTTGTGAGCGTTCAACTTCAGCTGGTTGGTAGTTAGCCATTGTAGAGCCATTTTTAGAGTCTCGTTCATTAGCTCCATGTCTTTTAGGGAAGAGATCTTTAAGTATATTTGCGTGTCATCTGCATACATGTGATAGGATATCTGTGATTTTTGGAGGATTTCTGTGAGCGGTTCGACGTAGAGGTTAAACAGATCTGGGGATAATGATGATCCTTGAGGGACTCCAATTGAAATAGGGCATGGAGGAGAAATAGACTGGTTGACCAGGAATCGCTGTGTTCTGTTCTGTAGAAAAGAGATAAACCATTCCAGCACAGTTCCTGACAGGCCCATCCTGTCCCGTAACCTGGTCAATAGAGCTTCGTGATTTACCGTGTCGAAGGCCGAGGACAGATCTAGGAGAATCAGTAGACATGCTTTGTTTTGGTCAAGTGCCTGTAGAGCATCATCGACAATATGGAGGATCGCTGTTTCAGTGCTGTGTCCTGCTCTGAATCCTGATTGGCATTCATCAAGCAATGAAAATTTGGTGATGTGTCGGCTTAGTTGGTTCTGAACGCATTTCTCAATTAGTTTGGCCAGAAGCGGGATGTTGGTCACTGGGCGAAAGTTGTTTGGGTCTGATCTATCTGCTGAGGGTTTTTTGATTATGGGAGCAACTTGACCTGTTTTCAGGCAGTCTGGGAGGATCCCTTGTGATAGTGAAGCATTTATAATTTCAGTCCATATTGGAACCAAAACGTGATTGATTTCTCTTACACATTTTGCAGGTAGTGGGTCTTGGTAGTGGTTGTTTGGCTTTATTTCGGACAGCGTTTTGGCGATACTGTGCTGGTCATAAAGATCAAACGAATCCCACCTTGCTTCATTTTTTGTCGTGGTACTCTCCGTTGTCGCAGCAGTAATTCTCGTAGGCATTGAATCTGTGGGAAGGATTGCCACGGCGTTTTTGAGCTCCATTTCTAGCGATTTCGCCTTCTCTGTGAAAAATGTAGAGAATTCTTCGCAATTTAGGGGTGTTTTGGAGTTCTCATGGACTGATTTGGCTAGTTTGTTTGATTGTTGCTTTAGGATTTCAAAGAGTTTACGTGGTCTGTTTTTGGCACTGTCCAGTTCTGACCGTATGAATTCTTGTTTTGAGTTGATGATCTTTTTGTTATATTGGGCTCTAATTTTTCTGAGTGCTTTCAGCTCTGGGGATGAAGGGTGTTGTCTCCATTTTCTTTCGGCCATTCTCAATTTGCGCCTTTCTTCATTTAGTGATTCGTTAAACCATGGATTTTTTGTCTTCTCCGAGATATTTTTCAGTTTTAGGGGCATGGTGTTGTTGACAATATTACCGACCGTTGTTATGTAGTGGTCGGTCAGCTCGTTCACATTATGCAGGTTGTTATGCGGTTTTAGGTCTCTTTCACAGCTTTCAACTAATATCTTTAAGTTTGCATCACTTGTGTACTCTCTTACAACATGGGAAATTGTCTCGAAGGAAGCCAAAATATCTTTTGAAGTGGCTGTCTCACTCAGGCAAGTCTCTATGGCTAGTTTGCTATTGCCCAACACAGTTTTGACCAGTGCAGTTTGGTCCACCGATCTTCAACGCAAGGAATACCCATTAGTGCTCCCAATAGCTAGGTTTCCTTGCAAATAATTCTGCTTTTTAGAACTTAAAATCGAGTTGGTCTGTAGTGAGAATGCCAAACAAAGGAGGAAATGGTCACTAAGAGAGTTGTCCGCTACATAAAAGGAATGGAGGGTACATGTATGGCTATTAGAGACTAAAACATTATCAATGATAGAACTAAGGCCCCTGCCATTGAATATCCAGGGCATGGAAACAGGAACTGGAGACATTTAATTTGCAAAGCCCAGGTCAAGGGAGAAGACAAGCTCATTAACTTCTTCCCCCAAGACAGAATGTTGAAAATGGGACACACATGTGCTATCGTCATTTAGCGTATCACATAGTTTGTCCCCTGCATTCATACATAAAGTACAGTCAAAATCTCCAGCCAATATCATCATTAAATCTTTACTCCTACCAACAATATTCAACATTTTTATCATATTTTGGGTAACAGCTCTCACTTTGTCAGAGGGAATATTATTATAAAAATTAATGACAACAATGGAGTGTGTGGGATCTAAGTCCAATTTAACTAGTTGGTAGTAGTTATCCTGCGCAAGCAAAGTTATCTTTCTAGTATTAATAATGCACAATATATATATATGCAGAGACTGCCCTTAGCCCTACCACTAGAACTACTAGCTGCTGGGGTATGGTAAGTCCTGAATCTGTTCAAGTGAACCGCCTCCTTGATCCAGGTTTCCTGAAGGCACAGAATCTCAAACTGACAGATAAATTCACTCCACAGATGGTTATTTAACTTAGAGGAAATACCCGCAACGTTCCAAAAGAGAACATTGCATAAACCGGGATAACCACTCTTAGAGCAGTTAGCCGTGGCTGTCCCAGTTGAGTCCCCCACTATGCGACTATGTGAAGGAGAAGCATTTGACAAGTCTGTGGGTTCATCGAACATGATAAACTTTGCCTCTGGCTCTCTTTGAACCTCATTAGTATCACAGATATAATTACAACTAGAGGAGGGACCAACTATTCCCGAACTGGGATAACAGAAGTTTCGTCCAACACCAGAACCTTCCACTACACAGTTTGGGAGAGCCGACAATCCCGCACCCAGCCATCTATATCCTCCTACGAACACAAAGCGTTGAAGCGATTAGACACCGGGATAGAGACTCTGGGCTCCTTGAAACCCCTGGGGTTACCCCCCATAAAGGTAGTACCTCGGGGTTCATGGAAAGTGGGTGGTTTGTAAAAGTAACCTAGTGGTAAAATATGTATATCACTGAAATTAAAGGGTCCAATATTTCCCCTCTCAAAAATTGTACGAACCTGGAGAGGTGACCTAAAAGTTAACACAACACAGTCCTCTTGGAACGACTTGACTGAGGGGCCCATTCATCCTACTCTCCGAACCATTTTAATTTCCAGGAAGAGAGAATGCTCTAAACCCGTTCTCCAACCCAAGAAATGAAGGGCCTTATTCCTCAAAGTAGCCCAATGTTCATGAGCGTTGTGGGGTAGGGGAGGAACATTTGACAAAACCACTGTATATGGAGTGGCTTCTGGAGGCAAGTTTAATTTACATGAGGAACGTGGGGGAGTTTTAAGATGATCGGCAAAAATGTTCCTCTCTCTCTCTATCCTTATGTATACCAGACGTCCTAGCAGTCAGCCCTCAATTCAATCTTTCGGAAGCGTTACTAGGAGGTACCACGGAGGTTCCTATTTGAGGGGACAGTTGTCTAGTGTGAACTGAAATATTTACTACACTAGGGTCTTTGTTTCTAGTATTGTTCCCACCCTGTAATTGCTTGTTTGTGGAACCACTTGAATGACCAGGCCCCCTGTCTGCCTCTCTACTAACTGAGGCACAAGAGCATGGCTTAGAACTGTGTGGTAGGGAAGCTGAGTGTGTTTGACTAACAAGTGCCACCACTTTGGCTATCTTAGCTTCAACAGTAGTTATTTTTAACAAAATGGGTTCCAATAGGGTTGTCATCATTCTTTCAAGCCTACTTCAAAAGTTCCCATTATGTAAACATCGGCAGATGAGGTTAGCTGATTGGAAGTAATACCATTTGGCTGTCCTTCACTAAATTCACTGGGGCTGATAGAGGATTTTGCTGATTTTCCATTTGGTTTCTGCCTAGGTTTGTTCTGTTTACGAACATTCCTACAATTCCTTTTTTTAGGAGGGGGTTCTACAGTTGAGACAATCCTGGACTTGGCTTTTTGCCCTCTAGTAGTAACTGTAGGCCTATCAGGACTACAGTCTTAATCGGAGGATGATGAGGAAACAATATTCAATGTTTGATCTACAACATTGTGTGGAAATAACACAGATCGCGAATGGTATACCTCATTATTAATCAATACAGAGGGTTCTGTAAGTACCGGTGTCATAGAAAGTCTGATGGAAGGGGGTATGGGCTCAAGGGACAACCTCCGCTCTGTAAGTTTAATTTTGTTTACGAGCACGGATTTAGCCCTCTGAAGAAAAGCGTCCAAAGTGCCTACAACCCCCTTGCCCTTATTCCAAAGTGCCTATAACCCCCTTGCCATTATTTAATCTACGTGAACTCATTATAACGATAGATGCGCACAGATGAAATTTTATATCGGGACAACCTTGCTAAGCACAAATTACACAAATCTGCTTCCTCACAACACAAGGAGGGAGGTACCCTAAGAACCAGTAAGGGACCGGGTCAACAAGTATAGGAAAACAAGCAAAATGTCCCTAGACGTTGGGGGTATACCCTAAGACGTACGATAGCCCCACCAAGGAGACTTGGGGGATATCCACGATTTAAGAGAGAAAATTATCTTTCTAAAGTCAACATACATACAGTAACTAAATAAAGGCTAACAGTAGGTGTAGGAACCCTGTGTACAATTCGCAACATTAATTATTAAAAAAACTATAATCTTCACCAGTATTAAAAATCAACAGTTTATTGTTTAAAATTTTTAACATAATACAGTCTGACAATACATTAAAAAAAAAAATTTTACAATCAGATACAAATTTAAAAAACCAAAAGTCGGCGCGGCGTTTCGGTGTCTTGTATTGATGGTAACACCTTCTTCAGGACGGGTTTTTTTTTAAAAATCTCTCAAACTTTTTGAGGGATTCTGAGCATATGGGATTTCTTGAGGGTGCAGTTTTTTTCACTCATTAATCTGCCTCTCAAGGACTTTTCTTCATTAGATGGAATTTAGCAATACTTATTCCACCTGGACATTAAAATTCATATATGTGGTCAGTGCTGTATCAGGGGTGACCACCGTATGTCTTTTCAACTTTAAAACATGTTTCTTTTCAGTATAATGTGGATTGATTTCCAGCTTGTCTTTTTGTAGATAGAGACTTTCGTATATATTTCTTTCCTTCTACCGGCTTGCGTCCTATTCCTCCATTATTTTAGGAATAACGCTTCTGTGTGAACAGCGGCCTCCCTGTCACCTGGTCCTGATACCATGAGGAAGCTGTATCAGGACCAGGTGACAGGGAGGCCGCTGTTCACACAGAAGCGTTATTCCTAAAATAACGGAGGAATAGGACGCAAGCCGGTAGAAGGAAAGAAATATATACGAAAGTCTCTATCTACAAAAAGACAAGCTGGAAATCAATCCACATTATACTGAAAAGAAACATGTTTTAAAGTTGAAAAGACATACGGTGGTCACCCCTGATACAGCACTGACCACATATATGAATTTTAATGTCCAGGTGGAATAAGTATCGCTAAATTCCATCTAATGAAGAAAAGTCTTTGAGAGGCAGATTAATGAGTGAAAAAAACTGCACCCTCAAGAAATCCCATATGCTCAGAATCCCTCAAAAAGTTTGAGAGATTTTAAAAAAAAAACCCCGTCCTGAAGAAGGTGTTACCATCAATACAAGACACCGAAACGCCGCGTCGACTTTTGGTTTTTTAAATTTGTATCTGATTGTAAAAAAATGTTTTTTTATGTATTGTCAGACTGTATTATGTTAAAAATTTTAAACAATAAACTGTGGATTTTTAATACTGGTGAAGATTATAGTTTTTTTAATAATTAATGTTGCAAATTGTACACAGGGTTCCTACACTGACTGTTAGCCTCTATTTAGTTACTGTATGTATGTTGACTTTAGAAAGATAATTTTCTCTCCTAAATCTTGGATATCCCCCAAGTCTCCTTGGTGGGGCTATCGTACGTCTTAGGGTATACCCCCAACGTCTAGGGACATTTTGCTTGTTTTCCTATACAAATCTGCTTCCAACACAAAAACTTAATAGGGTGGCCCATCCCGGGCTCTTATGGTCTCTGATGGGCACAGACATGCCCGCCCTTGGACCGGGCTTCGTCCAGGCTACCTACCACGCGCCCGCGCCGCGGGGGGGAGGCAGTGCTTTATATGCTATGGACATGCCTCCCCCTCACTCGCAGCAGCTGTGATGACAAAGATGCACCCTGGAGTTGCAGTCCTCTCCCAGGGTGATGGTGGTGACAGTGGGGCAAGAAACGGCAAATCCCTGGGATCCTCGTCCCTCCAGGGAACCCCAACACGACAGGCAGGACCAGCAATAGCCACACAGACAGGCAAACACAGAATGGGTGATTCAAGTTCCTGTGCCACGGGGAGAGGCAGCACTTTATGAGCGATAGTCACGCCTCCCCCTCACTCGCAGCAGCTGTGATGACAAAGATGCACCCTGGGAGTTGCAGTCCTCTCCCGGGGTGATGGCGGTGACAGTGGGGCAACAAACTGCAAATCCCTGGGATCCTCGTCCCACCAGGGAACCCCAACAATGACAGGCAGGACCAGCAATAGCCACACAGACCGACAAACACAGTGTCAGGCAAAGAACGGGTGATTCAAGTTCCTGCGCCGCAGGGGAAGAAGCAGCGCTTTATGCGCGATGGACATGCCTCCCCCTCACTCGCAGCAGATGTGATGACAAAAATGCACCCTGGGAGTTGCAGTCCTTTCCCAGGGTAATGGCGGTGACAGTGGGGCAAGAAACGGCAAACCCCTGGGATCCTCATCCGACCAGGGAACGCCAAAAAAGACAGGCAGCATGAGCAATAGCCACACGGACCGGCAAACACAGTGTCAGGCAAAGAACGGGTGTTTCAAGTTCCTGCGCCGCAGGGGAAGAGGCAGCGCTTTATCGGCCATGGACACGCCTCCCCCTCACTCGTAGTAGCTGTGATGACAAAGATGCACCCTGGGAGTTACAGTCCTATCCCAGGGTGATGGCGGTGACAGTGGGGCAAGAAACAGCAAATCCCAGAGATCCTCGTCCCAACAGGGAACCCCAACAATGACAGGCAGGACCAGCAATAGCCACACAGACCGGCAAACACAGTGTCAGGCAAAGAACGGGTGATTCAAGTTCCCCGAGTCACTTTTTGAGCCGCTGAAGGCAGGAGCCTACGTAGGTGTGCCCATGTTGTTGCAGATTCTATGTATAGCAGGTCCTTCTTCCTGAGACACATATAATTGGGGCCTTACGGTAGAGAACACTCCCTCCAGAATTGAGACATGGTTACATTGGTGCTCTGGGAGCTCGCTTTCAGTCCTCCCCAGTCGCGGCCGGTACAGGTAAGTGTGGTGTGGCGGTGGGGCGGGGGGGGGGGGGCTTCGACAGACAAGGCAATAGGTTTTATTTATTTATTTAATTGTATCTATTCCATCGTCTGTCGACTTCAAGCCTCCTCCCACTCCGCCCCACCGCCCTAACCTGCACCGTCCACCACTGTTCCTCTCTACACATGGTTCTACAACCTCAGCTGTTTGGTCTGTCAGGCTTTGAGACACACCCTCTTTTTTTTAAGCCTGACATTATCAGTTTTGGCATTATTGACAGAGTCCCTAGGCCATAATATTATGGTTAAGGAAGCAGATCATTTAACTACTTAATATTAATGGATTAGTACCTGAAAAACAGCCATATGTTTATTTGTTCCAATTGGCATTGACAACTTGGGCAGGTGTCACGAAGTCACTGCTGGGGAGCACGCTACATTTTTTATAAGAGCTTAAGGGAACATATTTCTGTCAGCTGCAGGGCAATAGTCAAATAATTCACAGGGGCGATGTGTTACTTTCTCACAAAGCAACAGTTGTCTCAAACCTCAGATCAGCTTACAAGACAGTGCATGTTAAAAGAGTTGTGTTCTTTGTAAGATGCAAACCTGAGGGCATCTGAGAGAAACCATTCTGGATGCAGTCACTAGTCCATTTTAACAAGCCTACATGTATTTTTCTGAAACCCTCAAACAATAGTTGGACTTAGCTGAAAGTCCCTTCAGAAGTACAATGTACCACCAAAATATTGAGTTTTTAATATGGACAAAAATGTTTACTTCAGAATATTAAAACAATATCACCATATCATCAATATAAATATATATATAGGTACTTATAGATTTACTGTTCTCATCTCCACACTTACATACCTTGACAAGGTATATATCTTCAAGGTACGTAGATGTGGAGGTAAGAATAGTAAATATATACTTTCCTAGTGTAAAGCATTTAGGAGCACCAAACAATGATATGAGAAAGTTACACAATACAGTGTAATCTGACACCAATAGATTATATTTTTATGAATATTTAGACACCAAATTAAGCAAAATCCACTGGAGGGTTCTGAAGTTATAGATTTTTAAGTACAACATAAATCTCAGCTTTTTAGTCCAAAGTACAATGCATTGGTATTTGTAAACTTTAGAAACTTTTGAAAAGTTTGAAAGAGATGTGTTTACCTACTCTGGCCCGAGTGGGCAACTGAATCCAACAGGGAGATGGTGAAGGTTGGGGCACTAAGGATTATTTGGGCAATTACCTGGTCGCAATATAACTCTCAAGTCCAGTTCCACACTTTACATCAAGACAGCCATAGACTTCAATGAAGTGGTCCTGAACCTGGGGATGCAGGATGCTGAAAGATACTCTGAGTGCTGGGCCGTTGATGGTCGAGTCCTTGCAGTTATTCCTCAGTTACGGGGTAGGTGAGGAAACTTTGGCTGCAAGGGTAGGTGTCCCTCAAAGTCCTCTTTGAGCGAGATGAATGCGAGGTGCAGATGGGCTACCGATCTCCGTACACAGCGGGTCCAGCAGTATCCTTTGGTGAAGGTTGGTGTCCCTCTTTGGTAACCAGTCTCAGATGACACTTCCTGGTCAATCAGGCTTGGGTGCATATTTTTGCTGCCGAAGATTGGTCTCTCCGGCTGTCCAGCGGAGGTCAGCAGTGATTCAAAGAATGTGGCTACTGATCTGCCAGAATGGGCTTCTTCAGCTTTGATGGCCCTGATGCTGGTTCCAACAGGTCACCCGACTGACCCTTGGAATCACTTCTTTGGTCAGGGGTTCAGGAGTGACTTTTCCATGAGCCAGGAGCAATGGGCACAGTCCTCTCTTTGCTAGCTCAAGGTAAAGCAGGTGGATTCTGTGCAGTCTCTTTTGCCAGGTCCAGGGGCTGCAGGGCAGTCCTTCTTAGGTCATTTCTCCAGGTCTGTTGTGATCTGAGGTTCAAGGTGCCAGGGGTGCCATATTTATGCCTGGAAAATGGCCTGAAGGGGTGATGGGTTCACTACAAGGATCCCTCCCACCCTATGACGATTTCCAGCTATGTGTGGCATCTAGGAAACCCAGAGTTCACTATTCTGCCTACTCTCAAGATATCTGAACCTTCCTTGGATGTTAGGAGGTTGGTAGTAAGCATGGGCGAATTTTGCGAATCTGGCGTTCGCGAATTTTGTGAATTTGCGAACTCGCAATCTGCAAAATCCGCGAATTCTCGCGAATTTGCGGATTTTTTTTTGTGTTCGCAAGGATTTCTGCCAGTTCGCAAGGATTTCTGACAGTTCGCGAAGGTTTTGTAACAGTTCGCAATTGCGAACTTACATGTCGGCTCGCAACAGTCACGATTATGTTGTTTCTACGTCTGGTTCATCATCACAGGTTCCCAGCACCCTCTGTTTCACCCCTGCCACCCTCTGTTTCACCCATGCCACCCTCTGGTACATCAATGCCTTATGCCACCCTCTGGTTCATCATCACTGTAGATTATGGGGGGAAAAAGCAAGCACACCTGCCTGCTTCAACTGACGTGAATTAATTTGGGGTTGATTTATTAATGTGTCACTGTTTTAAAATTCCAGTCTGGCACCTGCTTCCTTATCTGTAATTTGCTTTCTGTTGCAGTGCAATTTTTTTTTCCAGGACCTTTGTGACCTACTTGTAGCTATTCTATGAGCCTGCTGTGAGGGTCAGAGCAGGGTCATACAATTGTTGCAACTAGCAACTGAACTCTGGAGGGGCCCTTGTCAGGAAGCACTACAGGGAACGTTTACTAATGATGAGTTTGAACTTTTGAACCTGCTTTCACTTTTGCAAAACTCGTTTTTCTGCAGAACAGCATTACAGCAACTGTAATGCCCCACCAAGCTTATATGAGAAAGTTCATTTCCAATCCAAAAGTTATCCAAAGAAAATCAAAAGGCCTCAAATCCAAAAAAGTGCAGGCAAATGTCAACCTGAGGAGTTATTCTGATAAAAAACATCATTTTCAGAAGGTCTATGCTGCTTGCTTGTAGATTTCTTGTGCAGAATTGCAATTTTTGTAATTTCGCGAGTGCGAGATTGTTGCTGCCCGCCGCACCTACATGTTCGCAATCGCGAACTTACACCGCAAAGAAAAAAAATCCGCTGCGCGCGAATTTGCGGATTTTGCTTGAAATTTCGCGAATCTCGCGGATTGCGAATTTACCGAAAATCCGCAAAATCCGCGAGCGTAACAGATTTTCCGCCCATGCTTAGTTGGTAGCCCAAACTAGAGGTGTGACTACCTGTGGAATACACTCCCATGGGGAAAATGGTTCGGTACTGGTTTCCTCCCTCTGTTCCAGCTGCCAACCTGTCTACATAAACAAAGGTGGAGCCCATCAGGTGTGTGATCACCATTTGCCCACCAAAGGTGGCTTCGCCTTTGAAGCTCGCCTTTTGGGTCAACACCCTGGGTGGCTTCTGACAAGGGGAGGTACCACCTCTCCCTGTAGCAGGCTTCTATTGTTCCTGAGCCTGGGAGTCATTCACACTACTCCCTAGGAAGAAAGGAGGCTGTCTGCTGGCCAGCAACTGTGTGAGGCCACTGGACAAACTGGGGATCAGAGTGGCAACTTTCAAAAAGTTGTCCTTCTTAAAAGCAACATTGCATTTGACTTGGGCATCAAGTATGGTCTAATGACATGATTTTTTGATACCTTGAAGTACCCACTTTAGTAGTCCCAGGAGTTAGCCGAACTGAGAGGTCAGCCTGCATCCTTGTGATGTCAATGGGGTTACTAGCCTTTCCACAGCAAAAACAACAATGTGAAAGTTTTGTTGTTAGGACATGGTAAAATGTTATGTCCTACAGTTAGAAGACTGGTACTGATGTCTGGTTAGCAGTTCTTAGTGCACTCTGAGAGTCAATATCATGCATTTTCACCAAACATTTTTTACCTGAGTGTACATTTCACCTATTAAGCATCATATGAGATACCAGCAGTAGATTGGTTCATACAAGAAAAGTCTAGTTCAGAGATACTTTCTGCTGAACATGATTGCTTCAGAATTCTCCAAGAACTTTTTTATGCAAGTGGCATCCCCAGGTTAAAGAAAAATTCCTTGAGGTACCGGAAACCACATATCACTCGAAAATTGTAAATTCACAAAATTTTCATGGCATTCCATTAAATTTAGAAAAAAAATATTATGTGATTTTGCACACTAATATAGTGCCAGTTGATAGTCAGGATTTAACATTTTTCTAGTCAGTGTTTTTAGGTCAATATTCAGACATACATGCAAGACAACAGGGCCTACAACCACCGCTCCCCAGATTGTGACTTTGCTTCATCAATGGTCACTTTGTGGTCAGGCCACTGTCACAAGAGATTGTAGCCATGAAAAATATACACAATAAAATCAAATTTGTGGTCTGTTTGTATTTCCCTCTTTTTATGTTTGATGGATATTCATTGTAAATAGGACATAATAAAGTGACATAGAACTATGGAAATTAGACTGATGACATGTTGATTATACAGATAAAGGACTATATAGTATAGATAGGATCTCATTATTGGATCATGGTATCAAGAAGAGATTGATTAAACATATGTGGCCCTATTTATTTATTTAATGATAAACACATATATCCATCATATTGTTCTTAATTCCCTCCTTTCCCTCATGAACTATTGCATAATAAAATATGAATTGTGATAAATAATTGTTTATGGGTGTGTACATATTTGTATAGGCATTCGGTCCACCGTAGATTGTGTCTCCTATATAGTATTTCCGCATAATTTTCATGCTTAACCTGATATAGGAAACGTCATTAGGGGTACCCTTTTTCTGTTACAAAAAGAGAGTTTCATGCCCCAGCAGGAAAAATTCTGTGCTCCAGTGTTTGAGTCACGTGTTCCTTAGCTCTTCCCCTCTCCTTTTCTGCCCTCTTGGAACTCCACTTATCCAGAGTGGTGGGGGCAGGCCAGGAACTTTTTTAAGGAGTTATGCTAAAAACTGAGAACCAGCCTCCCAGAGAGCAAATACACCTCTCACATGCACTTGTATACCAGCTGCAATCAAATATAGCAGGCAGATGACCAGGTAGGTGTCTACAAGCAGTCACGCTGCTGCCATGTCAACGCACACACTAGGCAAACTAGGTACTGCTAACAGCTGCTCCTGCTGCAATAATGCTGATACTAGTGCTAGGATGTTGTAGGAACGCAAAAGACTATTGTTGCAACAGGTATTATTGCTCTGGAACCAAGTTCTTGGCTCGTTCCAGCAGCTTTCCCCACCTGTGACGCGATACAGGGACATAAGCTGTTCTTAGCAAGCAGCATAGCCTCTCACACACAATGTGTAGAACTTGCGAAGCCGCTGCATGCAAGGGGTTGGTGGGGCTCTTTTCCACCTCTTCATGGTGGTGTGCTGCATTGTTAGCTAAAGGTGCTAATATTGACAGATACTGTCTGTCCTTTCTAGTTGGGCTTGTCCAGGTTCTCTACATCTGCATACTTTGCAGACAATTAATTCCTTTGCAATAGGTTGTCTCTGGGCTTTGCGCAGATACAGCATTTCACATCTCATCTCCAGATGGAGCAGCGGATTAGAGGTACAATAAGGTAGTTTATCAGATAATCTGCTGAGGGATAAAATTATGTTTTAGTGTAGTTTTTTAAACTTTTGGTTGTTTGCATCTGTATTCATGTTTATTTATGTCCAGTATGAATATTTATGCTAAACAAAGTGATGGGGTTTGTCAAATGTGGCTTACGGGACAAACAAAATGTGCCAGTACAACTTTAATATTGCCTTTCTAATTGTTGATTTCTTTGGAGCAGAATTTATTATAATAATTCATATGCACTTGCAGACATTAGAGGTAGGTTGCCTACCACTGAATGCATACCTTCTGTCTCTGCTTTTCCTGAGCCTGCTCCCGTTAACCCCACCTTCAGTGTCCCTATTTTAGAGTTCCCACAGTTACTGCTTCCCAATTACAGCACTGGCTGAGACCCAGGCTCCCATTTCAACATAACATCAGGGCCTGACTGGCCGTATTTGAATTTGAATTTTAAAATATTTGTAGAGCGCACGACTACCAAGCGGTTTCTTGGCGCTAGAGATGCAGACCCGTGGTCAGAGCAGGAAGTGGGACGCTAATGGGGGAAGGCTTGAGAGAAGAGGAAGGTTTTAAGGGCTTTTCGGAACTCTAGATAATGAGGAGAAGACCTAAGGGAAAGAGGAAGAGTGTTCCAGTGGGCACCGGGCGTTTTCCCAGTAGTCCGGAAGGGTTGGGGCCGGTTTTTGACCAGCAGGGGCCGGTTTCGTTAATGGGAGCCGGCTTTGAAGCAGTGTTGCAATATTGTCCCTCTGTAACAAAAGCACCCCACTTACAACATGCACCCCTTCACCCCCACCCCTGGGGCCGGTCGAGCGGATTTGCCTGGGCTGGTTTGTGTTCCTAGTCCGGCCGTGCCTAGCACTCCTCAAAGAGCACACCCATATGCACTCACTCCCTACGACTTGACAGTTACTAGTGGTCCTTACTGCCCTAGTGTGGGGTATACTTAAGAGTGATGATGCACTTAGTTGCACAGCCATTTTACTGTCCCCTTTTCCTCCCCCCTCTCTCTCTCTATTTTCCCTTGGCTCGCCTATCTCCCAGCCTGCCTATGATCTGCCATAATAGCTTTCACTTTTCTATTCAACCATCCCGGCAGTCTCAGATATTGCCTCCCTGCTTCCTCCCTCTCAACACTCTGCATCGTGCCAGCCGCCATTTACCCCTACACTGCCCTCTTTGCCACCTAGACCTGTGTTCAGCGTTGTATCCTGCACTCTGGTGCTCTCATTCTACCGACTCTCTCTCCCGCCCTCCTCCCTACTCTTCCAACCCCATTGTACCCCCTGGCCCTGTTTACTCTTGCATCCCCATTTGTTTCACCGCCCTCCTCTGCCCTTCTCAGCTCCCTCTGCCCCTCACATTCAGAGGGTGGAAAAGCACGGATTTTCTCCACAAACTGCAAGGAGCAGGAGTCTCATATTTGCAGAGGCTTTCTGCAGTGTTTGTGCATATGTTGTTTGCAGAGCTAAACACTCAGGGGAGGAGAGAGGCAGCTGGGAGAACGGAGAAGCGGCGCGTGCGACGTAGGCGTAGTGGAAACGCAGAGAGAGCGTGCGTGCGTGCGTGAGAGAGGAGGAGAGAGCCACAGGGAAGGGAAGGGAGACAGGCTGCAGGGAGGAGCACAGCAGAGAGTACTGAGAGGTTCTTATGAAGAGAGTAGGGCTATGTTGTGATTAACAACACAGGAATTGGATGGTTTCTTGAAGTAATTACAATATAACAGGCTAGAGAGCGGGAGGAAGCCCCGGAGAGGATTTAAAGAAGAAAAAAAAGGGGGCGATCAGGAGAAAGACAGATTGGGAAGATAAGTGAAGAGAGGTGGCGGGAAAGGAGGTAAAGAAAAGAAAGATTCACGAGAGTTTGAGAAACGGGGGCAAATAGGATGATATGAAGGGGCATATTAACAAGTGGCAGCGATAATTATCGCTGCCCGCGCTTAGCGAGAAAATAGTTATCGCCGGCTATCGCAGAAAATGATTGCCATGCTAGAGCTGTATTACCAACGCATAGCGCAATGCGTTCTTTTCCCAGCGATATCGGTGTTTTCCATGGAACATCTCTGGTTTTCCAGCGATGTTTTATGGAAAACGACAATAACCTTGCTGATACGACCCTGTGGTAGTATCAGCATAATCCACCCCCAATGATAAGTATAGCTAAGTCTGCATTTTAGCAGACGTTCGTTTTGGGCGAAAACAGCGGTTTTCTCCAAAAACTAACGTCTGCTAAAATGCCTGGAAAGCCTTGTAAATATCACAATGTGCACATCAGCGATATTTACAAGGTTGTACTGCCCAGTGACTCCCACTTTGCATCTCATTAGAGATGCAAAGGGAGGCGTTGGGTACAAGGGTGCTAATATGCGCAAATGCATGTTAGCACCCTCTTGTAAATAGTGCAATATTTTTATCTCTGCTTTTTTTGGCTTTAAAAGCCAAAAAAGCGGAGATATGGCCCTTGTAAATATGCCCCAAAAAGTGTACGGGAGCAAATATACAGGAGGGATGGGCGGTGACTATTGAGGCAGTAAATAAAGATTTATAAGCGAATAGATCTATCAAGTCTGGGGCCTGTGCTGTGCTTTATAAATTTTTTCATGGATTTGAGTTAAAAATGAAGTTTTACTGCACTCTGTCATCATTTTCGTATTCCGCTTCAGAGGCAGGTTCCTGAGGGCTACCTCGTCTCCTTCTCACCCCTTTCGCCCGTGTTCTGTCAACAATCAGCACAGCACAGCCATTCATCTTGCTAAGGCTGATTGCCCCCTCCGTCCACCCATCTTTCAAGCTTGAAGCGTCTGGCTTCTGACTTTCCTTACTCAGTATTTTATTTGGAAATATGGAGGTGCAGGTACTCGCTATTCAGAGCATCTGCTCGTGAGAAGTGCGGGTACTCTCCCTTTAACTGTATTGCAGCAGCGCTGAGAAGTGCCGGTACGCTCTCTTTCAAAACAAGGATGTGCGTGTACGCAGTACCGAACAGTACCTGCCCATATCAAGCACCGCATCCACTCTTTACCTTTCACCGCTATTTTCCGTTTCACTCTGGCTATGCCCATCACTGAGGACTCTTCTGTCGCTGCTGCGTTTTCCCATACCTTTGGCCCTTTACCTTGTGCCTGATAAATTGTATTCAGCCCTGCCAAGTACCACGCATGAGGCGTTACACCAACACATTCCAGTGTAGTGGTCCCCATCACCGCACTGAAATACAAAGTCACGCATATTAGCACCTGTGCCTGCTAGCGCTGCGGCCCGAGTGCTGGCTGTAGCCTTTTATTATAATAATATCAAGTAAAACAGCATGACCCTGAGCGCTGATGGCTGAGTGCAGTGCACATACTGTGTGCTGTCTGACCCCAGCCTGCTGCACACATACTGGGAAGCATTACAGGCTAAAGAGTTGGCACGCACCGCGCCACGGCCTGGGGGTTGGGCTGCATTCAATAAGCGAGTCTCACTCTCAGGACGCCTGTGGCACAGCTTCATGTGACGTGGCTGTCACCACTTAGCAGGGCTGCACAGAGGACAACCTACGTCAGTTCTTATAAGTGAGAACATCACCCGCAGTAGGCCTGCACTAAATAAATAGGGAGGCAGCGCCGTGCGTTGTTGGTTTTAAATTCCACCAGCTGGCGCCACCCAGATGTCACCCGTCCACCCCCTAGCACTATCATCAGTTTGTGCTGGGATCACTATAGCCAATGAATGAGTGGCGGGCAAATTAACTTCCTCTTTCTTTTTCCGCCACAGATCAAGAGAGAGTGTGAGGCTCAGGTCCACGTGACAGTATTGGCCAAGCACTCTGTGCACCAACAAACAAGCCTTTACAGGCTCATGGGCGCGCGTGACTGGCACCCCCTGTTTTGCTATCTTGCCGGTCCCCAGGAAGGCATCACTGCTGCTTAACCCATTCGCTGCGGCGGCTATTCCGCCGCAGCGCTAAGGGGGGCGGGGCGGCCGCGCGGCGGTTCCGTGCTTGTGACGGAACCACTCTGTCACGGCTCGCGGGTGAGCTGTGCTTGTGACAGAACAGTTCCGTCACGAACCCGCCCGCCCATTATTTCGTCAGCGCAGGCGCGGAATTCACGCCGCGCAGGTGCGGCGAGCGGGCCGTGACGGAACCGTTCCGTCACAAGCACAGCTCACCCGAGGCTTGTGATGGAATGGATCCGTCACAAGCATGCAAGGGGTTAAGGCGAGTTTGCCTGAAAACAACATTATGGGGGTCTTTGAGTCACTGAAAACTTCTGCCAGCCAGAGCAAGCACTGTTGAGGAGAGCTGCCAGTGGCTCGCCGTGTGCTCTGAGACAGCTTTAAACTGCAGCTCTGGAATGGGACTCGGGTGAGTCATGTATTCTGCTTAGAATTCACACCTTTGCAAGAGAAAATTACTTGCCAGTAATTGTTGTTTTAAGAGTCTGCAAAGGCCTGGATCCCGGACATGCCTTATACTAACTGGAAACATAAACGTATTTAGTCATATGTAATGTGCAATTTCTGTGTTTGTTTACTTTAAGTATCAGTTGGTCAGAACACATTTAAATGTGCTTTCTATTTATACGTGTGAAGTATACCTATAAACGGTAAAAATATGTACCAGCTGTGATTTTACTTATTCTTTTACTGGCAGTTTATTGTTTATTCGATCTCTGCAGTACATACTTCCCTGCATTATTAGGACACAATAAAGTTCAATGGCATCTGGGTGTAAGACATTTTATGATGATTGTTTTACTTTTCTACCTTCTTCGTACACAAATAGTTTTGTTTCAGTATGTTAACCTTCCATTTCAGGTTTTTGAAGCAGTTCCTCTACGGCTTTCATTGATCAAAAGGGTGTAATTTCCAATATTTATTTATTTCCTTGCCCTTCATTTCTTGGTTTTACTCACAAGAAAATATCACACTTAAGTTTCACACATTTGACGTTGAGTGTCATTCACAAGTGCATTGGATCCATGGTGAAACTTGCCAGCTATGTGTATGTAGCCATCTCACACACCTGCTTCCCTCAAAACCACAGAATCTGGGGCCTGGCTGCAGTGACACACAGTCTCCAGGTAACAATCCCATGTATGGAGCCTTCTCACACCTCCCGCTATCCTCAAACTCCTATCTCTGGGGCCTGGCTGCGGCAATGCACAGCCTCCATGTAGCACCCCTATGTAAGGGCACTAGGTTAGTGCCCTTCCATTTCTGGTGCTTTGTAGCAGTTTTGAGATCTTCTTAGAGTTTCTCGTTGATTCAATGGGTGTAATTTCTGATATTCATATGTTTCCCTCGTCTTCATTGCTTCATTTGGCACGCTAGAAAGTGTCACTCATAGTCGTTGAATGTCACTCATAATTACACTGAAATTATGACAATGTCACTAATAAGCAATCTGAAACCTTGGCAGCTCTGTGTATTATATTTATATAGCTCTTATTTTCCCCGCGAGGACTGTGGTGTAATGTCAGCTAAAACCCAGGGTAGAAAAAGCGACGTCAACCTGCCACTGGCTCCTGAGTGACGTCATATCGGGAGTATAGGAGCTAGGTTCACCAAATTATTGATTGGGGGACCAGTTCATATGAGCAGCTCCCTTGGGGTGCGAGATGACCGGCATATCCAACAGCATGTCCCTAGTTACAAGCGTGATGGTCCATGGAAAAGACCCTTAGATGATGGAACTCACCCTAACTCAAGAACAATAAATAAGTAACTCATGTATTCAATTGGTGTAACGTCAACCAACCTGTGCTGGACACCCCAGCTTGGAATCCCTTGAACGCCAAAAGAAGGGGCTAAATCTTAATAAAACTAGTGAAGGAAAAATCGGGGCAGGAAAATTCCATCAATAGCACTTCATCAAGGCCTCTCAGAACCTTACTGAGCCCTGCTTTACAATCACAAGTGAAGTACACCCAGCAAAGTGTATCATATAAGTGTCCAATTTACAGCTCATATTTTCACATGTAGCCACATGTAAAGGTCTAAGAAGTTCATGAACATGTTTTGTTTTTATTGGTGCTCAAAATTACACCTGGGGTCAAAATGGCACTTTAAAACAAGGGTTACAATTGTTTGGGGCATTTGAAAAGGACAGTTATTCAACAAATAAAATCAATGTTCTGCCTGGATTGCTGTTATGCTTGGGTGCTCAAAGCAAGAGAAATGAGAGATGGCTTTGACTTGCCGCCTTATATGTCTTTGAAACTCAAAGTTCACCTCAGTCCCACATAGAAATGCTGATCACTGTCACACCTTGTCTTTGTGATAGAAGGCGCCTGGCAATACAGACGCAATATGAACATTCAACCAATAAACAATGTGAAAGGTCCTAGCCTAAAGCTTGTGCACTTTTCATAAATTATTGATAGGACCCAAACCCTTATAATCTGGTGCCTACCTATTGGGAAGACCTCACAAGATCAATAACACCTATGGTGGCCATTTTACATTTACTGTAAACAATCTTTGTTGAAAACGCCATGACTGTTCATCTTTTTGGCTTTGTCCAGCTCACTTTCCTTCTGCTTGTCCAGCTCTTTCCAACACTCCAGCTTTTCAAATGCTCCATCGCTGGTCATCTTTCTCACTTCCACTAATGCTCAGCTCACTACATCGCTTGGCGTCTATTTATATATTTTCTTTCATCTGTCCAAGCTCTTTTAGCCCCTGGTTCAGTCCATTGCTCTGGCTCTTTGCACACTTATGGAATAGTCCACAACATGGAGCCTTCTTTCATAGCTCTTCCTATAATTCTAGCTCTGTCCATCACTGGCAGTGTTTCATTTGTAAATATATAAGTGCCAGGGCCTTCCTCGGGAGGCCACTTCCGCTCACACCACACATTGCCCTGGCCAACGCTGTACACTACAGTAGCAACACAACTACTAACCATCATACTACTACAAGTGTGACAATTCTGACTATTCCATGCCTCCAAAGCTATAAGAATGGCTTGGGCAGCATGTATTCGTCATTTTTAATTTATACTGAATTCGTATCAACTGTTTGATAGAATTCACTTTTCGATGCCCTAATTACCCTATGATGATGTGCGAGTTAGCATCATATGACTAACTAATGCGGTTCGTATATGCACTTATGCTGAATTTACATTCTCACTCATTGCTTATATTCAAATGTATGTGTGACCATATTAGTTTCTTAGCTTAGCCTGTGTGCCACCATCTTGTGTAACTCTCTGTGCCTGCGGGCTCTGCTCGCTCATGCCCCTCCCGCAGGAATACAGAAATGTACTAAGAAAGCAGTTTTCATTTCTTAGCTTACTGTGGCCGAAACTAACGAGCCCCCTTATCAGTAATATTCTCATGCCCGGAGACGCCGAAACCCAGCTCCACGGCCTTGAGTAGAGATAATAATGTATCCCTCGCAGGTGTAGATGCCTGCTCTATGAGAGCATTGTTTCATGGTCCGGGGCTCAGTAATTTTCCACAAGGGGCGTACCCCTCGTTACTGTATTGCATTATAATGTATTGCTGTGATGCAGAGAGTCAGTCCTCTCGTTCGCACTCCTAGGAGTGAGGTCGGACAGGGCCCTCTCATATGAGTGTTGTTTGGCCTAATAAAGACTTTTGTTTATTCTTCTCCACTGTCCGGCTGACTTCCTGTATAGTGACTATAGGTGAGTGCGGTAAGTCACTCGGGTGGATTTGAGCCACGCTTATCAGATGGCGCCCGAATAGGGACCCCGCGATAAGGATCTTTCTCACCCGTAAGGGGGTAGCAGAAGACCGGGGACCCGCTGGTCGGCACGGTGGGTCCGGGTACCCATCTGATGCCGAGCTTGGTTCTCGCAGCGCTGCCCCACCCTGCTGATCGGGAGAGGTCCCGGTTCGGATCTTACGCCGGGGTCCAGAAGGCGGAACTTGAAGCTGACCGTGTTGGTCCTGGCAGCCGGAGGTGGAGAACGGTAGAGGTCGGTGCCGCCTACGGAAGGTGAGTGGTCCACCTTTGATTGTTTCAGGAACGGGAGTGTTCCGGGAGACTAGGGTGTCTCCAGTGGTTTGAGGAGCCGGTGTGCTCCTGGGGCTAGTGTGCTCCGGGGAACTCAGAGTACGAGTTGGTGCTCTGACAGACTTGACGGGGGTGGGGACGTATTAGATGTCATTGGTGGTAGTGATCCGACCGGGTGGTACTGTGGTGAAGGCGTGGCTCATCGTGGGCAGACTCCGGTGCTTACCCTGAACTCCTAGTGTGGTGGTTCAGTGGAGGTGAGATCTGGGTTTCCCGCGGTAAAGTGCGCAGCGATCCATAGTGCCGCACGGGTGGCGGATCTGTTCCCCGTCCTCAGAACAGTTAGTGTACTGTTCGGTCTGCGGTAGGGTCCAGGTTCCCCAGGACTTGGTCGACGGGCCTTGTCCCATATGGTAACACGTGTTTGGAGGTATTGTATATGTGTGCGTGGTTTTCTAATGTATGTCTATATGTGTGTATGAACGTGCTCGAGCTAGTGACTGGTTTGTGGTGAAGTGTTTTCTTTCGCACCGAAGTAAAGATGCCGTGTTTTAGTAAGTTACGATGCTTTGGATGCTGTTGTCGACCCTCAGATACTAGACTGGCCGAGAGCCAACCTGCACCCCCTGAAGGGACTCCGAGCTTTGACATGTATGTCAAACATGGACTGGTCCCGCTATTGTTTGGAACTTTGTGGCACCGGTACACTGCTGATAATGTAGATTTACAATGGCCTTTGACGGGTTCTTTTGATGAGGCTAAATTGGACTACTTGCAGGACAAATTGTTTGCTAAGCGTAGCCGTCAGAGTATGTTCGACTCTTTGCGAGTGTGGCAGAAAGAGGCCAGGAAACGTAAGATGCGAGAGGAGAAAGAGGAGTATAGAAGGTCCAACAAGACTATGGCGCAGAAGGCGAGTGAGCAGATGGGAAATGAGAATGCGCTACGTATGGAGCGCTCAGATAGACTTTGTAGGTTGAAAGAAAACAAAAGTTATGTAGTGCGAGAGGACGACCCAGATGAGATGGAGGACATTTTAAATGCCCGACCCCCTCCTCCTTATGCCCCACAGCCCTTGTACCCCTCCTTGCCACTTTCGGCCCCTAGTAGTGCCGTTCCAGGTCCTTCAGCGAGTGCCCCCCAACTATCTCTGCCCTCGACACCCCTCGTTTCCCTACTCCAGACAACTTCACCTACACCCTCACCATTTTCTTTAGCACTCCCTACTGTTTCAGCTAGTACCACCCCCAGTCAGGAGATGCTAACACCGAGTCGCGGCGCAGGTAGCGGATTGTTTTCACAGGTACGGAAGTTGCTTACACGCTCTACAGTTGGTTTAGATGAAAAAAGTATGGTGGCTAATCAGGCATGTCAATGGGCCAGGAATAATATTTATTCGTTCGAAGATATTTGGTCCACCATGAAAGATTTTGAGCCCTTGATGCAGCAGCACGCTTTGTGGCACATGTCTAATGTATTGATACCGCTATGGGAGCAGGGATATGGAGGTGTGGCTCCGGCGGTTTTACGAGATATACAGGCTGGAGCATATAGAACAAACACAGGAGTGAAAGAAGTGATGAGTAGTCTGCGCGCGCTATTGCAATACAGGAATGAATTACCCTCTGTTGGTACACCCCACTTCCCAGGTCTCCACCCAATGCACGAGGTGCACCCTATTTTTCATCCCGAGGTCCCCGAGTTGTTAGACCCGGTCACGAGGGCTGTTACAAGGAACAGAATTGATGCACATTTCCAGGAGCAATGGGTGTATACGCCATGGAAGAGAAGTGAGGTGTTGTCATTGAAGGCTCAGCTGCCGGATTCCAGAAAGAATCCGACCGCCTATTACAAAGAGCTTACGGAAGCGGCGTCTTCCACTGTGATGACATTGGCCGATGTTGAATTGTTTTTCGGGCTTTTGGTCCCGGTTGATGTGTGGCGACAAGTGAAAGGTACTGATCACGTGGAGGAGTTAGGAGGTACGTGGCAGGAGCTGCAGGATTGGGACAAGGAGCGCAAGCCAGGGGAGAAGCCGAAGGCTGAGATACTAGCATTACCAGGGCGTATTATTAAGTATATGCATTCTCTCATTCCCCCGAAAAAGGTAGATTGGGATAAGTTAACGGCCTGTAAGCAGAAAAAAGATGAGGCGGTATCTGATTTCTTTACGAGGTTTGAGGAAACATTTATGGATTTCAGTGGGCAGGATGTGTCGCAGGATGGAGGGTTACGGCTCTTCGTTAACAGGTTTGTCACGAATTTATTGCCTGAAATATCAGCTAGACTGCAAGCGTCGGAGAGCACGTGGACAACGTCCTCTCCTTCGGGAATACTCAGTATGGCGCAATATTACGAGCATAGGGAAAATGAGAACAAGGACAAGCAGGAAAAGAAGGCTAAGGATTTAAAGACAGGGGTTTTGTTGCAACAGGTGGCGAGAGGCAGAGGCAGGGGTGCGGCGCCGAGTCGCGGAGGCGGATTTGGGAGAGGTGAGAGCAGGGAAAGGCTGGGACCGAATGAGTGCGCAAAGTGCAAGCAGGAGGGGCATTGGTGGAGGGATTGCCCCCTGTTTCAGTCGAGTACTGGTGTAGGGCGCGGGCGAGGAAGAGGTGGTAGTGATACTGGAAGACAGGTGGCACGATCGGAAGGAGGCGGGAGACCGGGTGGAAATCATTTTGACAATAATACAAACAGGCAACAGTTGCAGAGTGGGGGTGGCCAGTACTATAACGATGATTACTCAGTTGATGACCTGACAGGGTTCTCCCACAACTAGGACAGCGTAGGACAGAGCCTGGGACCAGTACTTATGGAAGTTGATCAGAGGGGACCTTACGTCGAAGCTGACTTAATGGGGTCTCAACAAAAATTTCTAGTGGATACGGGTGCAATGAAAAGTTCAGTGGCTCGTTCTCGGGTCCCAGGGGCGGCTCTGTCTGGCAAAAATAATATATCCGTGGGTTTCGCAGGAACTCCGGTGATTAGCCCCATTTCTAAACCTCTCACGTTGACAATTGGCCCTTTTACTGTTGATTCACCGTTTTTATTGACATCAAATTGTGGAGAAAATTTGCTGGGTTTAGACTTATTGAAGAGATTGCATGCCACCATTTATTGTTCTCCGGATGGCGTGTACCTTACTCTAGGACAGAATGTCGCCCGCCCATTGCAGTGTTTTTCAAAGGATGACAAGTTACCACCTGAATTCCGAGGCATACCCGACAGCTTGTGGGCTGTCAGCGATACTGATGTTGGTGAAATGGATATTGCCCCGGTGTCAATTAGAGTGAAGGTGGGAGCCAAATTGCCCAGAGTTCCACAATACAGAATTCCTAGGGAGGGAGAAAAGGCCTTGTTACAAATAATACAAGATTTAATACGGTCTGGTGTAGTGGAAGAGACTGATTCGAACATATGCAACAGTCCTATTTTACCTATCCTCAAAAGGCGTTCACCTGATGCTACTGATAATACTCCTGATGTTTATAGATTTGTGATTGATTTGCGACAGGTAAATAGAGTAGTAGAGCCACAGTACCCGGTGGTCTCGGACATTACAACAATATTGACAATGATACCCCCTTCGGCTAAATATTTCTCTGTCCTAGATTTGAAAAACGCTTTCTTCAGTATACCAGTACAAGAAGAGAGCAGATATCTCTTCGGATTCTCATTGGCTGGCCGCAGCTTCCGCTTTAAAAGAATTCCTCAGGGGTACACTGAAAGTCCGAGCATATACAGTCAGGCTCTGAAGGCACAATTGGATGAACTGGAACTTCCACCTGGCAACGTCATGTTGCAATATGTGGATGATATCCTAATAGCATCAGACGACGAGCAAGGTTGTCGGGATGCTACTGTGAAATTGTTGCACCATTTGGCTACAAGAGGGCATAAAGTGTCCCTTCCGAAATTTCAATACTGTCGAACGGAGGTCACCTACCTCGGTCACCTCCTTTCGAAAGTGGGGAGGAGATTGACGCCAGAGCGCATAAAAGCGATCACTAACATGCAGGTACCTAACACGCAGCGAGAGGTGCGCGCGTTTTTGGGCATAACATCGTATTGTCGCCAGTGGATACCTAACTATGCGTTACTAACAAAACCCCTATTGTATCTGACTACCAAGGAAGTGCGCGAGCCCCTACCCTGGACCCCCGCATGTCAAGAAGCGTTTGAGTCACTAAAAACGTCTTTGTGTTCTGCGCCAGTTCTTGGAACACCTGATTACCAGAAGCCTTTTGTTCTCTACGTGCACGAGGCGGAAGGTTGCGCGTTGTCTGTCTTAACTCAGTGTTTCGGGGGGAAGCAGAGACCTTGTGCTTACTTCTCTGCCATGCTCGATAATGTGGCAAGAGCGCTGCCGAGTTGTCTGAGAGCCACGGCGGCTGCTGCGGTTTCTATAAGACAGTCGGCAGGGCTCGTACTGGGATCAGACCTCACAGTAATGGTACCGCATGCTGTGGACATTTTGCTGAACAGGACACAGACGCAGCACTTAACTAGTGCTCGTCTTACGGGTTATGAGATGACTCTTTTTGCACCCCATGTTACGATTAAAAGGTGTGCTACACTGAATCCTGCCACCTTGTTACCTATCCCCACAGATACAGATACCAAAGACGATGACATACATGATTGTTTGTTCAGGACTGAAGAGGAGACAAAGGGGAGGGTGGATCTGACAGACAGGCCCTTGGACGAACCAGATGGGGAGTTGTATGTGGATGGGTCATGTTTTAAATTACCAGATGGTACATCGACAGCAGCATATGCAATAACAACATTACAGACGGTGGTGGAGACTTCTAGAATACCTTACAATTCTGCTCAGGCTGCCGAGATTATTGCCTTAATGAGAGCATGTGAGTTGAGTGAGGGGTTGGATGTGAACATTTATACTGATAGCCAATAAGCCTTTGGCGTGGCTCATAATTATGGGCGACTTTGGGCAGAACGGGGATTCCTGACCTCTCACGGACAACGCATCCAGCATGGCCCACTGATATTACGACTGTTAACGGCCCTGACACTACCCAAAAGATTGGCTGTGATAAAATGTAGCGCACACAAGACAATAGTGGATGATGTAGGGCGAGGCAACGCTTTCGCCGATGAAACAGCAAAAGAGACTGCTAGAGAGAAATTACCACGAATGTTTGTGGCAGGACCAGCTAGATGGGTCCCAGATGTTCACATGTTCGCAGACACTGTACAGAGTGTCAAGAACATACAGAGTAAAGCGACAGATGAGGAATTGAGAGCATGGAAGGATGGGCAGGGACGACTAGATGCGGATGAATGTTGGACGGATGTGACAGACAAAAGACGATGGATGCTCCCGAATGCGTATGTCCTTCCAGTAGTGACGATGGCACACGGGCCTGCCCATGTTAGTGCAAAGGGCATATGCAAACTGTTAGACCCAGTGTGGAGCAATAAGAATATCTCTAAATTGGCCACTCACCTGGTCCGTCAATGCATGGTGTGTTTGAGACACAATCCTGGAAAGGGTACCCCTGTCCCAACTGGAAATTTTGCACCCCCCTCTTTCCCTTTTGAGGTGATTCAGATGGATTACATCGAAATGGAAAGAGTCAATAACTTGAAGTACGTCCTTGTAGTCGTATGCGCCTTTAGTAGGTGGGTGGAGGCGTATCCAACGAAAGACTGCACGGCCATGTCTACTGCAAAAATGTTGATAAAGGAGTATTTCTCCCGCTTCGGATTACCTAGGGTGATCTGGAGTGATAATGGCACGTCCTTTAATGCAGAATTAGTGAAACAAATATGTAAAGGTTTGCACATATCGCAGAAGTTTCATTCAGCCTTACACCCTCAGGCAGCAGGACTCGTGGAGCGGTTTAATGGCACGCTCAAGCTCAAGATGGCCAAAATATGTGAGAGTACAGGTCTCCGTTGGCCAGACGCCCTTCCCTTAGCTTTGCTTTCAACGAGAGTGACAGTGAATGCAAAAATGGGCGTCTCCCCCCACGAAGTGGTATTCGGCCGCCCGGCCAATATCTGGGGAGTGCCCAGGCCTAAATGTTTTACTGAAGTACCTTACCCTTTATTGACAGATTATCTGTATGCTTTGACTAAAGATCTTCGTTCTATTCATCAGCAGGTAGCAGACACTCTGAAGCCGTTGCCGGAGGGGCCTGGACACGCCATCCACCCAGGGGACTGGGTCGTCGTACGAAGATATCAGCGGAAGTCGTGTCTGGAGCCAAGGTGGTCAGAGCCACGCCAGGTGCTCCTCACCACCCGTACTGCACTTCGGATCGACGGCAGGAAAGCGTGGACTCACGCCTCCCATGTAAAGAGAGTCCCGCTCCCGTTGCCCTATGACAAATGGGTCCAGAATGGCATCGCTGATCAAGAGTGTGAGTCTATCCCGAGGTATGCTCCTTTCTCGGATGCTTCACTGATTGGAGAAGAGCGTAGCGAAATTGAGACTTCAGTGAGCTCTACTACTCCCCTTGTTACTAGTGAAGAGATATCAGAAAGTCCAGCGTTTGCCACAGATACACCTGCCTTGTTCACTGATCCTGAAGCGCCAGGGAGCACTCGCTATAATTTGAGGCCCCGAAAAGGAAATAACAAATGAAAGTGCTAAAAATGATGGACTAGACACCGGAAGAAGGGCTTAGTGGACTTCCTGAATAAGAAGATTTAGTGGTAGGGATGGACTTATAAGAGCCCTGGTGTTTAGCCGAAGATTGTGTTCTTTGGGACTATAGAGTGGTGCGGGGCCCGAATTAAGTGCTTCCCTTGTTTCTGTATTGTTGAATAACATCGTGGGAAATAGGTATGGACGGTAAAAGCCTGCCTGTGAGGCTTTGAAGGACACAGGGAGAAGATCCCTTTTTAAGGGTTGAAGAACCCCTCTGGCCGGTTGAGGATTGTCTGGGACTAATTTTTTAGTAGAAGTGTGATTTTTCTATTTTTTTTGATTTTTGATATTTTACAGAATGTATCCCTTTGGGCGTCCAATTCCCGATGAGGAGCAGCCTTTTGCGGCTCCTCCAAGACCTGTGCCTGATTCCCCTTGGTTGGCCCTTCCCCGGAAAGGAAAGATTGTGGTCATAATAATTGTCTTGATTGCCTTTTTAGTGACTCTTGGAATATTGTTTTTTCTAGACAAAGCTTACCCCGTCCACGTATTCGCACCCACACCCACTGCTGTTCCTGAACACAATATGATTACTGTTGATTATGGCGAGAGAATGTTGCGTAAAGGATACAAAGAAAATGTTTTTATTAAGACTTTGCACCATGCACATGCCACTACTAACTTGACTGATTGTTGGGTTTGCGGGCTTTTACCCTCTGCTGCCTATAAGAAAGACAGATTCCTTGCTCTTCCTTTGACGCCAGTGAATAGTTGTGTGGGGTGGTATACTCTTATAGGTCTTGTTAAATACTTCCAGCAGCCAGATTCTCTGACTCCTCGACTACAGAATAGAGGGTGGACAATGACAATGCGAGTACGCCCTCTGCCCCCAGCTTCCCTTGGACGAATATATACTGATGGACGTTTTGACCAGACTTTCATAGAGACATGTGAGAAAAGGTTGGGCCGATTCCTGATACCAAATGATACTGACAGACTGAGGGACAGTTTCCTAAAATTGAACGCCACTCTATCTTACAGACACCCTCCACAGAGTAACGACAGTTCCAAGTCCTTGATACCCCTGGCTGTGGTGGGTCCTCCCCCATTTTTCTGTATAGAGGGAAGGGGTCCCATAAAGGTTGGTAATAGCTCTTGTAATGTCACTGCTTCCATTCGCCTGCCCCTGAGCCCCTCTTTGATTGCCCCACCAAGTATCTATTTCATTTGCGGCGATAATGGATACCTATGGTTACCTGAGGGTTGGGGTGGGGTGTGCTATCTAGCCTACATGATTCCCCCTGTGTATGTGGCTCCCTCTGATTACCACAAAACTCATCGTCGATTTCCCAGTCCTCAGGAGCAGCCGCTAGAGCAGCGTAAAAGGAGGGAACTTCAGGTAGATGACGTCGACCAGACGGACACCTCGTATCAGCAATGGACTGATTTCTCTAAGGGTTTGCTACCTTTCTGGGGCCCGATATTTAACATTAGAGCTATTAGACGACTGTCTAGGGTGATGGAAAAAGTGGTTCTGACTGAGGCTGACATTACGACTAACATATCTGTTGAGATTCAGGCTATGAGATTATTCACGATCCAGAACAGGATGGTCCTTGACGTCATACTAGCTGATAGGGGCGGGGCCTGTCGCGTCATCGGGACCTCTTGCTGTGTTTATATCCCTGACTCCGCCCCGACTGTTAACTTGGCAGTACAAAAATTGCATAGATTAGCGACTGAACTGCACCAAGATAATGGGACATGGTCTCTACAAGGGTGGCTCTGGGGTGCCTTTTCTTCCTGGGGTTGGAAAATATTGATGGGTTTGGTTGGAGTGGTGAGTGTAATTCTGTCTTGCTGCCTTTGCATATATTGCCTCCCTCCATGTTGTTCAATGTGTGCTGCAAATATACGTCCGAAAAAGAAGTTACATGGTCAATATGCCACTTCTATGATTACTGAAATTCCTGCTGATGCAAGTTGGTTAATGTTTATTGCTGAAGATGTTCTAGATTGAAGATATAAAGTCCTGCCCCTAGAATGGATGTCGACACTACCTTTTGCAAATAAATGAGGCTATAGTTAGCCAATGATGCTAAAAGGAGGGTCTGATAGAATTCACTTTTCGATGCCCTAATTACCCTATGATGATGTGCGAGTTAGCATCATATGACTAACTAATGCGGTTCGTATATGCACTTATGCTGAATTTACATTCTCACTCATTGCTTATATTCAAATGTATGTGTGACCATATTAGTTTCTTAGCTTAGCCTGTGTGCCACCATCTTGTGTAACTCTCTGTGCCTGCGGGCTCTGCTCGCTCATGCCCCTCCCGCAGGAATACAGAAATGTACTAAGACAGCAGTTTTCATTTCTTAGCTTACTGTGGCCGAAACTAACGAGCCCCCTTATCAGTAATATTCTCATGCCCGGAGACGCCGAAACCCAGCTTCACGGCCTTGAGTAGAGATAATAATGTATCCCTCGCAGGTGCAGATGCCTGCTCTATGAGAGCATTGTTTCATGGTCCGGGGCTCAGTAATTTTCCACAAGGGGCGTACCCCTCGTTACTGTATTGCATTATAATGTATTGCTGTGATGCAGAGAGTCAGTCCTCTCGTTCGCACTCCTAGGAGTGAGGTCGGACAGGGCCCTCTCATATGAGTGTTGTTTGGCCTAATAAAGACTTTTGTTTATTCTTCTCCACTGTCCGGCTGACTTCCTGTATAGTGACTATAGGTGAGTGCGGTAAGTCACTCGGGTGGATTTGAGCCACGCTTATCATGTTGTTATGCTTTTCTCTATAGGAGACAAACATGGCCACCATGTGGCAGTCTGCCATAAGTGCCAGTGTTGACAATTAAATGCTGGTACCGAGCACCAGAAACCACTGGCTCAAATTAAGCACTGAACAGAAGCTTTTTGTTGTTGCTCTGAGTCCTTCTCTTTATGGCTCTCTCCTATACTCAGACTATGTCCAGTGTTCCTCTCTGTCCATCTCTATGGCTTCTTCCCTCAGTGGTACTCCATCTGTGTCTCTAGGCTCTGTTGTACCAGCTCTGTTCATGTGTGTTGGTTCTGGCCATCGCACCAGCTATGCTGATCCCCTGCACTCTCCATTTTGCTCCTACTCTTTCCATATCCTTATCTCTGTCAATAGCTCCAAATATGTTCCTTGACTCTCCTGTGTTCCCTTCTCTTGGCTCTGCCCATCGCTCTACCACCACCCTCAGCCTTTTCAGCCTTTTCAGCTCTTTCTGTTGCTTTAGCTTTCTCTGTTGTTCCTACACTGTCAGTCCCTCCGACTCTGACCATTGGTTCTTTTCTGTCCTTCCTAATGGCTTTTTTCATTGCTCACGCACGGCTTCTTCAACTTTGTCCACAGCTTTCGCTATGTCTTTCTTATTGGTTCTGTTCTTCTCTCCTGATCTAAGTCCCTCAACTCTGCTTCAGTACTCTTAAAAGCACTCAGCCATTCTCTGTCTCCTGTTGTATCCACCAAGTGGCATAGTCTGGGTGTTATGGGTCCTAATGCAAGAAAGGAAACTAGGCCCCTGGATCTGTAATAAAATACTGATATAAAATGAGGTGCTTTAAGCCCATAATACTCCTGGAACTCAGTACTACTGTACCTGTTGAAATTAAAAGAGGTACCCTACTTACAGGTCTCCATGTTTTTTGTTTTAACTCTTGTTCCTTCTCTCCTTCCTATCTCCATCCCCCTCTCCTCTCCTCACCATCATGCCTTTCACTCTCACCTCCTCATCCCATTCCTCTTTCTGTCTTTCACTCTTCCTCATCTTCTTCCTCCATTCTCTCTAGACATCCATATTTCTAGTACCTTTCTCTCCCCTTGCCCAGTTTGTTCATCCTTAACTCTTTTCTCTTTCAACTTTTTTTTTTTCTTTTTTCCATTCTGTTACATTTTCCTCTTTTACTCTCCATATTTGTATCCTCTCCTTTTCTGTCGCACCTTCAATCAATCATCAATCAAACAGATTTTGTAAAGCTTAACACTGTCACCCCTGGGGGCATCTGGGCACTGAGTCTCAGTCAAAGAGCCAGGTCTTGAGTCTCTTTATGAACTCTGCCTGCAAGGGGACTGCACGGAGCTAGAGGGGAAGGCCCTTCCAGGTCTTGGCAGCGATGTAGGAGAAGGAACGGTCACTGCTGCTACGGATACAGGGAGTGTGAGCGAGGGCAAGTGAAGAGGTGTGCTGGTGTCTAGCGGGTTGGGGAAGGTCAGTCGATGGTTAAGGTAGACAGGTCCTAGCTGTGGAGGGTTTGTAGGCATGTTTGAGGGGTACACAGACAAAATATCGAGTTGGAAATATCGACCTACCATAATATCGAGTCTGAAATATCGATGGAGCATAATATCGAAGTCAAGAATATCGTTGGACAGAATATCGACCCTAAGGTAAGTAAATTCTTAATATCGATGTAAGTAATATCGAAGTTAGTAATATCGATAGCATATATATCGATGTTACTAATTTCGATGACACTAATATCGATATTAGTATTATTTTATAGTTTTTTATTATGTATGTGTTATACGTTTAACTTAAGTATTTGTAATAATTACTATTATATGTGTATTAATTTTATATAATAATAAATTAATTTATAAAAAAATTGTATATTTTAGTACCGGAGCCGGTTGTGGGTTTATAGGGGAATAGGGTGGGAAGTAATTTAATTATGGTAAATTGATTATTAATTAGTAGGATTTATTAATAAATTATAATTAATTTGTAATGAATTGTCAATAATTGGAAAATAATTTTAATTAATTTAATAATTGATATATATGTTCTGTAGCGGGTTGTGGGTTTATAGGGGAATAGGGTGGTAAGTAATTTATTTATGGTAAGTAGATTAATAAATAGTAGGATTAATTAATTAATTATAATTCATTGCTAATTATTAATAATTATTTGAAAAAAATTTAATTAATTGAATAATTGATATATATGTTCTGTAGCGGGATGTGTGTTTATAGGGGGAATAGGGTGGGAAGTAATTTAATTATGGTTAATTAGTTAATAATTAGTAGGAATTATAAAATAAATTTAATTAATTGGTAATTAATTTTAATTAATAGTTAATTAATTTTAATAATTTGCTAATTATTCTTCTTTAATTCATAAATGGATAAATGTGCTATGTTGTGGGTAGTGGTTTTATAGGGAAATATGGTGGGAAGTAATGTAAATTTAAATAATTATTAATGTATTAAAACTAATTGTATTGTTAATAATATAATTGTTAATTAATTATTAATTGGCAATTAAATATTATTAAATGGTATTAATTTTAAATTTTTGTAGGTTAAATATATGTAGCTAAGCATGTATTTTATATTTATGTATAGGTATTGTATATAGTTTATATTTATTTATTTGTTTATTTTTTTATAATTAGAAAAATCGTTTATTTATAAGTATGTTATTTTAACCCTTATACTATCCAACACGTTCCCTACTGTAGCACTCTCTGGAGTTGGAATAGTATTTTTTACCCCTACGCTATCCAACGCTTTCCCTACTGTTGCACTCTCTGGAGTGGGAATAGTAATTTTTACCCGTACGCTATCCAACACTTTCCCTACTGTTGCACTCTCTGGAGTGGGAATAGTAATTTTTACCCCTACGCTATCCAACGCTTTCCCTACTGTTGCACTCTCTGGAGTGGGAATAGTAATTTTTACCCGTACGCTATCCAACGCTTTCCCTACTGTTGCACTCTCTGGAGTGGGAATAGTAATTTTTACCCCTACGCTATCCAACGCTTTCCCTACTGTTGCACTCTCTGGAGTTGGAATAGTAATTTTTACCCGTACGCTATCCAACGCTTTCCCTACTGTTGCACTCTCTGGAGTGGGAATAGTAATTTTTACTCCTATGCTATCCAACGCTTTCCCTACTGTTGCACTCTCTGGAGTGGGAATAGTAATTTTTACCCCTACGCTATCCAATGCTTTCCCTACTGTTGAACTCTCTGGAGTGGGAGTAGTAATTTTTACCCGTACGCTATCCAGTGCTTTCCCTACTGTTGCACTCTCTGGAGTGGGAATAGTAATTTTTACCCCTACGCTATCCAATGCTTTCCCTACTGTTGCACTCTCTGGAGTGGGAATAGTAATTTTTACCCGTACGCTATCCAACGCTTTCCCTACTGTTGTACTCTCTGGAGTGGGAATAGTAATTTTTACCCTTACGCTATCCAACGTTTTATATGATGAATTGTAAAAAAATTAAAAGTTTATTTTATTTTGTATATCAGTTACATTTTATTTATGTTATTTTTTTATGTTTGTAAATGTATTAGTAATTTAGAATATATTTAATTATTTTATAAATTAGTAAAATAATTATTAATACTTATTGTTCAGTACATATATATTATATATTTACTGTATATATTTCATTAATGTATTATTAATATATATGTATTATTTATTTATTTAAAACATTATTAGATACTTTTAAATATGTAGATTTAATGTATTAGTGTTATATACTTTATTTTACATTTATATATTAAAAGAAAAAAAAATTGATATTTTTGACATCGATATTTTTTACATCTATATTATTTTTTCGATATTTTTGTACTTACCATGTTGTAGATAGGATGTCGATATTCTTGCCTTCGATATTGTTGCCTCGATATTTCTGTAGGTCGATATTTTTGAGGTCGAAATTCTGTCAGTGATCCTGTTTGAGGATCTTGAATTGCAAAAGACACAAGATGATGGACGGAATCTTGCACAATGACAAAACATTCACCCCCAGTCACAGATCTGGGTTTAATCCATCGTTATTTTGCTCACCAAGCCACCCCAGTTCAGACATGGCCATATGCAAATCAGTCTTGGCCCTGTGCCTCATGGGAACAGTCCAGCCCGAACTGCCAAACCATGTCTTTCCTGGACCGGAATCAGGCATCTTAAGACTGGTTTCTGGCTATCAGCCATCTTCAGCCAGGATAGCTTGACTCCAGTGGTGTAGTAAGCACGGGACCCACGTCTAGGCATACCCTTCCCACACTACGCCACTTGTGCATCTTGTGTGTTTTGCTGTTCACCCTATGTGGGAAGGGTATGCCCAGACGTGGGTTCCGTGCTTACTACGCCACTGGAGTCAAGCTATCCTGGCTGAAGATGGCTGATAGCCAGAAACCGGTCCTAAGATGCTTGATTCCTGTCCAGGGAAGACATGGTTTGGCAGTTCGGGCTGGACTGTTCCCATGAGGTACAGGGCCAAGACTGATTTGCATATGGTCATGTCTGAACTGGGGTGGCTTGGTGAGCAACATAACGATGGATTAAACCCAGATCTGTGACTGGGGGTGAATGTTTTGCCATTGTGCAACATTCCGTCCATCATCTTGTGTGTTTTGAGGATCTTGAATTGGCATAATTTATAGATGGGGAGCCATTGGAGGTCTACCAGATGGAGGGCGATGTGGGTTCATTTGGGAAGGTCAAAGATGAATCTGTCTGCACCGTTCTGTATGATCTGGTGTATTCTGAGGAGCTAGGTGGAGATGCCAGCATAGAGGGCATTGCCGTAGTCAAAGCAGCTGGTGACGAGGGCCTGGGTGACAGTCTTTCTGGTGTTTCTTGAAATCTATCTGAAGAATCTGCAGAGCATGCGAAGTGTGTGGGAGCAGGAGGAGGAGACTGCATTAACTTGCCTTTTCATGGTCAGTTGGCTGTTGAGGATGATGCTGAAATTGCGTGTGAGTTCTACAGGCCAACAGCTGTGGTCCCATGTGGGTGGTGTTCTTCCTGAAGATCAGTGCTTCAGTTTTGTCAGAGTTGAGTTGAATTCAGTTGTCTTGCATCCATATGGTTCATTGGTCATGGCATTGGAGAAGTTGGTTTTGGTGTTTGAGGGGTCCATGTTGAGCGAGAGGATCAATTCCTTTCTTTCTGGGAAACAACACTTACAACGCAACTTTTACAACGCACTACCTTTACAACGAAACTTTTACAATGCAACATCCATTACAAAGTATGCCATTGCAACGCAACCATTACAACGCATGTCACTACAACGCATACCACTACAACACATGTCATTACAACGCAGTCACTACAATGCATACCATTACAACGCATACCTACACTATCCAACACTTACCCTACTGTTCACCCCCTGGAGTTAGAATAATAATTTTTACCCCTACACTATCCAACACTTACCCTACTGTTGCACCCCCCTGGAGTTAGAATAGTAATTTTTACCCCTACACTATCCAATACTTACCATACATGCAATGTAATGGTATGCGTTGTAATGGTATGCGTTGTAAATGTAGTATGCGTTGTAGTGGAATGCGTTGTAAAGGTAGTTTCAAAGAATTCGTTGTAATGGCATGCATTGTAATGGAATGCATTGTAATGGATGTTGCGGTGTAAAAAATGCATTGTAAAGGTATGCGTTGTAAAAGTATGCGTTGTAACAACATACATCCTTTCTTTCCTCTTCCTTATTTATCTCTTATCCTCTACTCCCTCCACAACCCTTTCACTTCTACTCTCCCTGAAGAATGCAACCACAGCCAGGCCCCAGGCATGCTCTCTGTTTAAAAACTCTGAACAGGCAGTATCTAAAGTAACTTCAGCTGGCGCAGGCCAGATTAGTCCCCCTGCCACCTCTGGGCCACGGTGCCACTGCACAAGCTGCACCACTGGTAGCTGCACCCCTGCAGCCACCACTTTGTTTTTATATTTTATCATTTACCACAGCTTCTCCCATCATGAGTCTTATGGTTTCTATCCTCTTTCTCTGTCCATTAAAGAGGCTCAGTCTCTCTCTAATGATGGTCTGGTCATTGCCTCGGCTCTGGACTTCTTTTTTGAGGGTTGCATAATGCACAGGGTCTGTCCAACTCTGCAGTATTATCCATGACTCTCAGCTCTGTGCAAAGGATGTGCTCTGTCATCTTACAAACTCTCTGCAAATTTCTACCTGTATCTTCCTCACTAGCCCTTCCTAGAATGTGCCATCTATCCAACTATCTGTTCATTTTTCTGTTTCTCTCTTCGTCTGTCCAGCTCCACCTCGAAAGTTATTAATTCAGCTCTAACCCTGTTACTTCACCATATTTACTATGTTGTGGCTCCCAATAGTTAGTTAAAAATCCCTTTGTGTCCTTCAATCGCCTGAGGTAGTAAAGCAGTCAAGGGAAGCATAATTTACCTCGCAGTCTTGACAACAACCAGCCTCTCGGTTGGTACCCCGAATGTGACGTTACCAAGTGTTACTTTCACCCCACCGCACTTACCTCCACGGGCCACCACTGGTTACTTTAGTATGGAAGTCATTACAACGACTTGCTGTAGGGGGCGCGGTGTTGGACTGGTGTTGGGTTTTTAAGTCCAACATCTTCCCCACTGTTGTGTAGACTGGAGATGGAATAGTAAGGTATATTATTTCAAAGTCCAGTGCCTCCTAAAGGAAGTAGTTGTAAAGACTTGCATGCTAAAGTAACTGATTGTGTAGTAAAGTCTTGCAGGGTTAATGTCTGCAGAGTTCCCTCATACAACCAGCAGTCATACCTTAATCTAGAGGATGGTAAGATGCTTGGGTGCAGATATGATTAAATATAATAGATATCTTTGTTAGGAATTTCTTATTTTACCACAAGTTCAGACAACAGTAAATATATAGTCCACATCATTGAAAATCTGAGGTGCCCATCACTTACGCTCATCCGTTTTTCACCCCATATCTAGGCAGCACTTTTCTATAGTGCCAAAAACTCAATCCAGTGCAAGGCTCTGTTGGGTTTCAGATCACACTACGGTGGGCCAAGGACTGTCCGTTATGAGTTTGTCACTATGGACCTGTCCCTGTGAATGGATGACGCATCGTATGTGGAGGCATTAGCCAAGTCAAGCAGAACAGTCTCCAGGTCACATTAACTCAGAGCAGCTCAGCGGGCCCTGGCTCTTGGTTCTTGGCATTGGGAAGGAATTCCAGAAAGGCCCTCAGGTGTGCAAGTCAGATAGAGGTAGGGACTCTGGACTTTTATAGGACGCAGACTAATCAGTGCGCCAGAGCCTCTCCTGCCTCACAGATATTGGCTGGGAATACCATGTGGAATTCAAGAGTTTATGGCTCAAAACTGGTCTAATGGACATTTTCTGGTGACCCTGAGAACGGATTCTGAAGAGCATGAATTACGGAAGGAGACTGTCTTTGTCAAAACCTTCAGTGGGTCCATTTAGTCCAAAACCATTAAATATCTGTCAGATGTGGGAGACTAAGGGGCCCTTTGTCACATTCTGCAGGGAGGGGGCATAATTTTGCGTTACGCCACTGAACCCTTCTACAACATAGACTTGCATTGAACAGCACATTGAAGTACTTACAACCGGCCCAGAAATGGCGGAGACGCTCTCCAGCCTTGTTTACCTCGCTGTTACTCTCCCAGCCCCTGTTTCCTGGTTTGAGCGGCACTTCAATTCCCAATCAGCGCCGGGAATGCGTATTTAATGAAGAACTCTCCGATTCGCGCGCACGCCCATCACATATTTAACAACCCACCGGGGTCGGTGTGTAATTTTCGCGCTCTCGGCACGCGCTGCACAAACATCCATTTCCGATATTTAGGGAATTTGAATATTAAACAATCTCGGAGCAGTCACGGGCCTGTTTGTGGGTAATTAAGTGCTGGCTCACAATGAGAAGCCGCTCACGGGGCATTGAGCACAGATGGTTTCGGGAAGCAGCCGAGTTGTGGAAACTCGTAGAACTTTCTGTTCCAGGGACTTGGGGGAGAGTTCAGTGGAGCGCGCGCGGCCCGCGGTTTAACAGCCCCGCCGAGGCCCGGATTGTCTTTAATTCCTTGCACTGTTTAGCAAGAGACTGGCAGGCTCGCAAATCTTGCAAGCTAAAGCCTTGCACAGTGGGGGCGATTGTCTCACACGGAGTACAGGTGCAGAGTCGTTTAGAGACGTTTTAAGCAAAGAAAAAAAAAGGGCATTTTCATACCAGACTACAGACCGGAATCAAGTGGGCGACTCACGGTATTATACTCCAAAAATTGCTTCCTTTTAGCTGCATCCCGCCTGAAATTGCCTTTGCTTCAAACAGTGGCAGCTCCGCCACTAAGGCGGAGGTGCGTCGGCCCACTGCTTTGTTGCTGTGACACAAAAGGAAAATAAAATGATAACTCGCGTTGCTATCATTTTGTTATCTCCTGCTTCTGCCGCTTTGCGTTACGGGCCGTGGGCAAGGGAGGAGTGGTAGCACCCTCCTAAAGTATGCAGTGACTGCTTGGCTGGCCCTCTCGAGCGTACAATACAGTCCTGCACACTTCGCATGTTCTCCTCCCCAGGCTGCATTAGAGCCTACATGGAGAACATGCCCAGACCCCCAGTCAGGGTCTGAGCACCGAACCACAGCGCTCAGACCAATTACAATGCTGCTAAGGCTGACTGGGAGCCTGGGTGGGCTTCGGGTAAGGCAGAGCGAGGGGAGGACTACAGTGTCGAGGAAGCTGCAAGAAGGTACGTTTTTATTTTATTTTTATATTCCAACCCCCCCCCGCGCGTCCGACCCCCCCCCCTACCGCTGCCCTAGTGCCTGTCCTCCCCCCTCTTGCACCTGCCCTCCTACCACCAATCAGTACCGGCCGACGCTGGCTTCAATTTGTATCAATGGGTAAAATAACGTCGCCCGATTTGTTTTCACCAAAATCTCCCTTTCTAGTTTACAAATGTTGTCATGTATAACATGCAGTGCTTAATTTGTAAAAAATTAAGTGCCAGGGCTCTTGTTAAGAGGCCACTGCAGCCTGCACCATGCCATTGCTCTGCTGGTGCTGACAATAACAGCACCAACACAGCTACTGACCAGCACACTCCTGCCAGAGTGACAATTCAGACTCTTCCACGCCTCTAAAGCTATGAGACTGGCTTGCGTGGCAGGTATTAGGCATTTTTAATGTTTACTGAATTAATAAATAACTGTTGTGGCGCTCCTCTCGAAATTAGCTAGACAAGTGGCAGACTGCAATAAGCACCGGTGTTGGCAATTATATGCCATCGCCGAGCACCGGAAATCACTGGCTCAAATTAAGCAGTGATAGCATGTTTGCAGACGGATTGCGACCACCTTCATGACAATTGTTTGAGTCTTTTCTGTCTGCTTATATGCCTCAGGTTGGACTCTCTTTCTATGTGAGACAAAGTATGGGTGCCAAAAATTCTGCTTTTCCTGGAAAGCTGGAGTGTATGACTGCTAACTAAATTCACCACATTATGTACAAAACTCACAGACCCACATTGTGAGTAGTCCGAATTGTCTTGAATGCCTGAAATCCTGTTACCTGATTCATCAGAAATTTCAAGTGGGAACTAGAGGTGAGAGAGCCAACAAATTAAGAATGAGAGCAGAGCCTTGGGTCAAATCTGTCTCTAGGAGTCTGGACGAGCCGAGCCATGAAAATATTTGGAATTTAAATCATGCAACATGAGAACAGAGATCTGGGCCTAAATCCATCGTTTTTTTGCACTCCACACCACCCCAGTTCAGACATGGTCATATGCAAATCAGCCTTGACCCTGTGCCTCATGGGAACTGTCCAGCCCGAACTGCCAAGCCATGTCTTTCCTGGACCGGAATCAAGCATCCTAGGACCGGTTTCTGGCTATCAGCCGTCTTTAGCCAGGATAGCTTGACTCCAGTGGTGTGGAGAGCATGGGACTCACGTCTGAGCATACCCATCCCACTCGGGGTGACAAATGCAAAAACAACAATTGATGGACAGAATGCAGAACAATGTCATACATTTACTCCAGTACAGAGATCTGGGCCTAAATCCATTGTTTATTTGCACTCCACACCACCCCAGTTCATGCAACATGAGAACAGAGATCTGGGCCTAAATCCATCGTTTTTTTGCACTCCACACCACCCCAGTTCAGACATGGTCATATGCAAACCAGCCTTGACCCTGTGACTCATGGGAACAGTCCAGCCCGAAACTGCCAAGCCATGTCTTTCCTGGACCGGAATCAAGCATCCTAGGACCGGTTTCTGGCTATCAGCCTTCATCACCCTGGATAGCTTGACTCCACTGGTGTGGAGAGCATGGTACTCACGTCTGAGCATACCCATCCCACTTGGGGTGACAAATGCAAAAACAACAATTCTGTCCGTCAACCGTTGTTTTTGCAGTGGTATATTGTCATCATTTTGGAAATTTCACGTTACAAGCGTATTGCGTAATTTAAATTTCACACAGACCTATTTTGAAGGTGCTCTCATAATTAATAATGAACTAAAAGGAGGATCAGTGAAATAAAGTATTCACCTTGGATCACACAATTTGGTCAAGTAGAGATTAATCCCAGATTTTCCAGTTTCGCACATTGTAATTCAGAAACTAGATGAGTATCTCTTTCCGACATCAAAGGTTAGCACTGTGTCATTATTTCTAGGAGGATAAGGTTAGAGCGTGGGTGATAAACAGAATCCACATATCTTTTTGGCTAGCAAAAACGTATCCATGGACAAAAGAATGCTTCACAACAGACAGTTACCATTTATGTTGACTCAACACAGGAAGATTTGTTGAGATACATAGGATGCTGAGTTGAGGCAGGTATTCTAACCTGATCCCGCATGTTCCATGGTCTACAGCTGTAGTCACAAGGTCACTCCACCTTCAATGAAAACTTGACTCATTTTCGACTTGAAGGTTCCAAGAGGACAGCAAGCTGAGCCAGAGCATGGCATCTGGCTCGAGCCGGCTTCTGCTTTCAGCGATTCACCCACTTCTAGTGGAAACTACTGCTACTTCCAAGTTTTTCACCTCTATATTTATTCCACTCAAAGATGATGACATTTCTTATTAATAAGAAGCCAACAGGTGGGAAATCACATGGAAATTCAAGCAGAAACATCGATTCTCGTCTCCTATTCATCTTATCATTCTGACAGATCCTGTAATGGTCCTGTATTCATGCAAGCAGGAATTGCAGATACCAGTGGTATCTGCATTTCCGGGTCTGAGAATACCTATGAGATATTCTTGAAGTACTTCTAATGGGGCCCTCAGCACCACAAGACAAGCAAAATATAAAAGGGGGGTAATTTCAATTTTACCCAGGCCTAATCACAACCTAACATTTTTGGTGTATGGTAGTCATGGCGAAAACTTGTTTTCAGGGAACCCCGGGCATCATCCTCCAGGAGCTCTCAGGCGGAATTCCTGCCCTCTCCTACATGTCCTGCCAGGCCCTCTGCATTGAAGACAGGCCATCAGTTTGAAACCAGCGACCTACCTAATAATGCTGTGCTCTCCATAGTGCATGCAGGAGTTTGAATCTCCCTTGGGGAAAGCACATTGTTTTTGTAATATCCTAAGCTATGATGGGGGCAGCTAAATTAGGGAGCGCCTGGTGCAATCTGGGACTTTGTTCCATTTTAGATAATACTACCACATGTACCCATCCTGAGCTTTCATGTCACAATCTCACATGCATGGATAATTGTAGTCAGGAGGTGATCCTGTTTAACTAAATAAACTGATATGCCTGATAAAATGACCTGCAGGACTTTTCAATTCACTTGGAGTTGCTTTGGAAATTTAGATCCTGTAAATTGGTCACGGTCGGATTGGTAAGGCGGGCACTTGGGAAATGGCCAAGGGGCCAGTATCCGAGTTCCAGCTGTGGGCTGCGTTTGTGGGCAACCTGGGGGCGATTTAGGCGGTGTCTGTTATGTTCGGCTGCCAACAGTGGCCCAGTGGGGCCTGAGTGGCCTTTCTGGAGGCAGATGGGCGTCCATTACCACCTTTTTATCAATGGGCAGGGTTGTCAGTCCCTTTCTCTCGCTGGGCCGGCTCATTAATGTATGCAGATTGAGCATGGACAGGGGGCCTGAGCAAAAGTGGCCTCACTTGTTTTCAGGTGTGTTTCACGGGTGTGAACTAATCAGTGCATTTTTAAAAAAAATCTAAGTATATCTAGGTAAAGGAAAACAAAACATGCCTCTGTCAGAGACCCCCCCCCCTTCTTTTTAGGTCTCGCCTGTCGATGCGCATGCGCATCGAGCAAGCGAGACTATTGCGAGTTATCCACTCTTTATCCACACTGCAAGGAATCGTGGCGATTCCTTGCAGTGCCCGTGACTTTTAAGGTCAATGCGCATGCGCATTGAGCTTATGCGCATGCGCATTGACCTTAAAAGCGCGTGCGCGTGCTCGTCCGTCTCCTAACAACACACACACACCCTCTCCCCCGCTCCGCCCCCTCCCCGCCATGTCTGCCCCCTTCCCGCCGTCTCGCATTTCTCCTCCCCCCTCCCCTCTCTTCCCTCCTTAAAAACAACGTAATGAAAACCATCGACTTGTTCTTCTTTACTTTCTATGCTTTCGTTTCTATCACAACGGTGCTTCTCTTCTCCTCCCCTGTATTTTCTTTCATTTAAGGCTCCCTTTATCTCCATACTCCTCGCATTATATCATCACATGCCTCCTGTCACTCCTGCCCTCCCCTTTCATCACGATTCACGTCTCCTTTCATCACGATTCTCCTCCCATGCCTGCCTGCCTGCCTCAACTCTCCGCCTCACGATCTTTTTTAATGTTTTTTTGTAGGTACACATGACACGTGTACATAAGGAACTTCCTCTTAGCCCTACCGACACAGTGCCCGAAGACAGCCACCAGGACTGGTCAGTTTTATAATGCATTGAGCATTGCGGAAAAAATGAATGCGTTTCTGACACGGATCATTAAAAAAAACAAGCTTTTTCCTACATTACCGAGCTGCTACTAATTAAATAGCACACACACAAGTATCTCGGCAAGGGGTCTCTTTAACACTTCCTCCTGCAGACAGGACTGATTTAATGTTTCTTGTTTTAAGCCACTGAGTGGACGGCTACTTACCAATTAACATACTTCTCCTTTCTCAGCGACATGAGATGCCCTGCAACTGATAGGCACAACTACAAGGGTGGGCTACCTTCAGGGGAGACTTTGCAAACATTTGCATTTGAATGTCTGCACAACGGCAGCTCCTTCCAGGGGTAATCAGTGTGTCCCAGTATCAATGTCTGCTCAGGAAGGGCCAAGCGGAGCCCTTCAGGACATGCACGCAGGGGCATCTCCGCATTCAGCCTGCCTGTTCCCATCCCATCAATCACCGCTGTCTGCGTGCTTGCAGTCTGCTGGGTAAACTCGCAAGCCCCGCCCCTCGGTCGAACTAATCCCCGACACTCAAACTGCTGTTCCTGATAAAGACGACATGGCAGCTCTGAAGTAAGCTGGCACGTCACGCGGCTATGTAAATTTACATTGTCAATCTTTTGAAGCACAAAACGCCACGGGTCTCTCTGTGACAAACACTGGAACAGATGAATCAGTCATGTCGCAGATACTAAATCAGCATGAACAACCCCCAGCCGTTAGGTAAACCCCGTTTATCCTCACAATTTACTAGCAGTTTTAAAACCTGGCGCCCAAAGTATTCGAGATGATGTTTTTATATACATTGTTGACTTTGTGCAAGGAAGCCCACTGGGCTTTATCAATTTATTGGGTGGGCGCATCATTAAAGGTTATGGTGGTTTCCCCATTACAGTGTTCACAATCACAACATGAATACTGCGGAATGTGCATATGTGAGCATGTTGAAATGCAGCTACCATGTCATTTCAAACGGAGGAATTTGATTCTAGCATAGGCCACTTTGTAATCGTCAACACCCAACGTGACATTGAAGAGCGGCTAAAATGGTCGCAAACGCTCCTTCTTAAGTACCAAGAGTTGTGCATATTTGGACACTGCTGTACTAAACTATAGTGGCTCTTCTCTACAGGTTTGCTGTGATGCCTCACTCACCCTCACTCACCCTCACACTCACCCACCCTCACTCACCCTCACCCACCTTCACCCTCACCCACACTCACCCACACTCACCCTCACTCACCCTCACTCACCCTCACTCACCCTCAACCCCTCACCCTCACTCACCCTCAACCCCTCACCCACCCTCAACCCCTCACCCTCACTCACCCTCAACCCCTCACTCACCCTCACTCTCACTCACCCTCACTCACCCTCACTCTCACTCACCCTCACTCACCCTCAACCCCTCACTCACCCTCACTCACCCTCAACGCCTCACCCTCAACACCTCACCCTCAACGCCTCACCCTCACTCACCCTCAACACCTCACCCTCACTCACCCTCACCCTCACTCACCCTCAACACCTCACCCTCACTCACCCTCACCCTCACTCACCCTCAACACCTCACCCTCACTCACCCTCAACACCTCACCCTCACTCACCCTCAACCCCTCACCCTCACTCACCCTCAACCCCTCACCCCCTCACTCACCCTCACCCTCTCACCCCCTCATCCACCCTCACTCACTCACTCACCCTCACTCACTCACCCTCACTCACCCTCACCCACCTTCACCCTCACCCACACTCACCCTCACTCACCCTCACTCACCCTCACTCACCCTCACTCACCCTCACTCACCCTCAACCCCTCACCCTCACTCACCCTCAACCCCTCACCCACCCTCAACCCCTCACCCTCACTCACCCTCAACCCCTCACTCACCCTCACTCTCACTCACCCTCACTCACCCTCAACCCCTCACTCACCCTCACTCACCCTCAACGCCTCACCCTCAACACCTCACCCTCAACGCCTCACCCTCACTCACCCTCAACACCTCACCCTCACTCACCCTCACCCTCACTCACCCTCAACACCTCACCCTCACTCACCCTCACCCTCACTCACCCTCAACACCTCACCCTCACTCACCCTCAACACCTCACCCTCACTCACCCTCAACCCCTCACTCACCCTCAACCCCTCACCCCCTCACTCACCCTCACCCTCTCACCCCCTCACCCACCCTCACTCACTCACTCACCCTCACTCACTCACCCTCACTCACTCACCCTCACTCACTCACCCTCACTCACTCACCCTCACTCACTCACCCTCACTCACTCACTCACTCACTCACCCTCACTCACCCTCACTCACCCTCACTCACCCTCACTCACCCTCACTCACCCTCACTCACCCTCACTCACTCACACTCACCCTCACCCTCACTCACCCTCACCCTCACTCACCCTCACTCACCCTCACCGTGCTTTAGAAGACATTGTCAGGCCCGTCGAGAACATAAAAAAAAACAGCCGCTGGCTCTTAGAAGAAATCTAAGTCAAGAAACATACATTCTTCTTTCCTGAAACGTATTTTCATGGCACACTGCTTATTCAAAGTTTAAAGACTTGGACGTAATCCCGTCATTTGAGATTACGCGCGGGTTCTCTGTCCTGCCACTGTCCCAGTGCGTTTCTACCCTGGGAATGCCCCACCGTGCGCCGGTCACAATATCTCACAGAGTTCGCACCTTGCTGTCTCGCTGTGGTGCTCTCTCTGCCCTGCAAATCTCTGGCTGTTTTCCCGCTCTATCAACTCCCAGTGGTATTTATGCTATAGCCCCCTCCTGTGGTATTTCTGCCCCCCATAGCTTTGCGGTCCCTCACTCACCCTCAACCCCTCACCCTCAACCCCTCACCCTCACTCCCCCTCACCCTCACTCACCCTCAACCCCTCACTCACCCTCAACCCCTCACCCTCACTCACCCTCACTCACCCTCACCCTCACTCACCCTCACTCACCCTCACCCTCACTCACCCTCACTCACCCTCACCCTCACTCACCCTCACTCACCCTCAACCCATCACCCTCACTCACCCTCACTCACCCTCACCCTCACTCACCCTCACCCTCACTCACCCTCAACCCCTCACCCTCACTCACCCTCAATCCCTCACCCTCACCCTCACTCACCCTCAACCCCTCACTCACCCTCACTCTCACTCACCCTCAACCCCTCACCCTTACTCACCCTCAACCCCTCACCCTCAACCCCTCACTCACCCTCAACACCTCAGCCTCACCCTCACTCACCCTCAACCCCTCACCCTCACTCACCCTCACTCACCCTCAACCTCATGCTAAAGATTTACAAAAAAACCCATAAACAATTCTAAAAGCACTAACTCTAATGCTGCGAGACCTATTGCATTTCTAATGCTTGTTATAAATGTTCTCAGAGGCAGTGTTTTGCCAAAAGGCAATACGCTAATGTGGGCTTTTTTATCGTGCTCGGGACGATTTTTAATCACAATCCAACCCTGCTCACGGGGTTCTATTTAGATAACCCTGCGGACAACCTTTCACTGTTTCTGATCACAAATACTTCGATCTTCTGTGAAGTTTATGTAGGAGACCTTATCACAGTTTGGAAACGAGTAAAGCAATGAATGGAATTCTGGCTGAAGTTTCCATTGTCACTGATGTGCAAAAGTTTATTAGCAAAAGCCATTGTCCTTCCTGTAGCTTTTCCATTAGATGCCAATGTTTTATTTCAAGGCGTCTAATTACTTTTGTGATTCTGCTGGAATGATGGCCCTACAAGAAAAAAAGCTCAGAAATTGTGTTATTCATATGCAAACTGTGGGCTGGTGGCTCTATGTTTTTGGTCAAACACAGGGTGGCGTAGATGGGAAAGAACCCCACCTGATTTGGTAGATGCATTGTTTAGGATGGTCTTGAGTGGTACAAAGTTGTTGAGCATCAAAAATATATCTTCCAGTAATTCAAAGAAGCTTTTAGACTCAGTGGTCACAGACAGCGATGTACGAAAGTCATGGCATTTGCTTTTGTGTAATTATGTGAAATTTCAGCAAAATGAAACAAAATGACCTGTAATTAGGCAAACTGCTGATCTGTCATTTAGCTCCATATTTAAATGCAAAATGTGTCCTGCATCACTTTTTGACGCAAGAAGTGCATTTTGCTCTAAAACATAATACAGAAAAACAAAAGCACCGTGAACAATAGCATGTGGGCACATTGTTGTTCCCGTGCATCCATGGTAAATTTGCAACAGCTTATTTTTAATTTCGCCAAGGCCTAGTCACGACTTGGCTAATTTGAAGGAAGGTTATATCTCAAAATGATGAAAAGGTATGCTAAATGTTGGAGAACCTGGTGGATGGAAATCATCTTTTTCACAATGACGGGTATGGAGATTGTAGAGCTTGAGGGACCCTGGGGACCCCAACATGCAAAGAGCTACATGGGGAGGACAGATTCATATCTTTTAATGAATATACAAAACGATTTGGAAATTCAGCCTCCTGAAACTTGCTAGCCTAGCAGCAGCAGAAAGAGAAACAGGGGCATGGAAGTGGATGGCGAGGTGGACTCCAAAACACTAGAGGTGACTTTTTGCATGTTTTCATAGGGACATAGATGGATAAATGCATTGTATATATTTACGCAGTCCATACTAATATTATAAAGAGAGAGCACAAACCTTTGAGGCGGGTAAGCTCCGGAACTACAGCGCCAATCAGAACACCTGATACAGCATTGGAAAGGTGAGTATAAGAAGATGGACATAGGCTATACACCAGCCCAATATATACATTACAAGTGAAAAAGACCGTTTTGGGAGAAAGTAGTCCGTTGTGGGCGTGGGCGTTCTGCTGTAAAGCAATGCTTGCGAAAAGCGTTCTGTGTGAGAATAGCGTTCTGACACGTCTTGAAGTGGGCGTGTCGTTTAGCATTGTTGTGGGCATGTGCTTTCAGAGACGCCGGAAGCCTTGCGGAGAGGGGGAATAGTGTTCTTGGAGTTGTGGCGTTTGTCAGTGACGCTATGTAGGGCATCTAAGTGCACCAAGCAAGTCTTTGGGGAGTGCGTGAACCTACTAAGGCACATGCCCTCAGTGTGCATGCCAGGACTGATCAGGGGCGTCGGCAGGAGCGGACACACACGTTAGCATTCTGCCGAAAGGACAACAAACCGCAGAGCACACGCTCACCTTCCGCGCAACAGAAAGAGGGGTTCTGAGCAGCCGCCAGGCAAGTCGCATGAAACAATAAATGTACTATGCCATGAACTTTTAACAGGGGCGTCGGCAGGAGCGGACACACACGTTCGCATTCTGCGGAAAGGACAACAAACTGCAGAGCACACGCTCACCTTCCGCGCAACAGAAAGAGGTGTTACGAGCAGCCGCACTGGCAAGTCGCATGAAACAATAAATGTACTATGCCATGAACTTTAAAAAAAACTTTGCCTTGCCTATTCTAACCATTTAAGACATTCTTTTTCGTACCCAGACAACGTCCGGATGGGCTGCTAGTCTTATATAATGCAAACCCTGTCCCTGGGCGTTAGAGCGATTTACAATGTGATGTCATACATAGGTAATGGTAAGCATAAAAAACACACCATTCAAATAAAGAAAAGTAAGAATCATAAATAAGTTTGACTAAAAGTTGAACGTCGGTGGGCAAAGATCATAAAGAGTGTTGAGAAGGAGGCAAAAACACAGGAACAAGATATCCAAGTGATAAGAACATGAGCAAGGAGAACTAGGCTTAGGAAGAGATTAGGCCACGCATGAAAATATCTATGGATCAGGAAAGCTTTGAAATCTCTTTTTAATGTAAATAGCTAAAAGATGGTACACATGGCAGGAAGAATATAGTTTCACTGTCTAATCAACCTCAAGAAAAATATGGAAACATCTTTTTTTTCTCTTGTAAGTCGGATGGTCCATTGACAACAAGGTAATGCTGTGAAGGAGAAGTGGACCACCTGAGTGTTTAAATTTTTCAGCTGCATAGCTGGGAATCGCTTTGCGGGTAATGCAAGGTTGCTTGAAGTCAGTCAGTCAGAATACTTTATTTCGATAAATCAATATCATAAAAAGACAATAGTACTATACAGAGCATGCATAAAATACATTAGTTATACACAGTAAAAGCAGAGTATTAAACCAGTAAAAAATTTCCCCAAAAAGTTTCATAAGGTAAGATCATGATAAAAAGAATAAAAACATCAATTATATTGGTTACCCTGACTACCATTTTTCACAATGCAAACATTATACAGAATTACATCCAAATGCATTTAGGAGCAATCAATCATTTTCCTATTCCTAGTCCTAACAGCGCCCACTAAAAAACTAGCAACATGGAAAATGATCCTGGGGGTCTGTAATAGTTGCTTGAAGTGTGCTGTGTCTTCAATGGGAAGGCAATGGACCACTAAGACCACTGGGGGTATGTGCTCAAACGTCTTGTATCCACTGACATTTTGAGTTGCTGCATTAGAACCTATGGAAGGGTGTATAAAGGCGTATTCCACCAAAATATTTTTTTCAAAAATATAAATGGACACAAATATTTCAAAAATGTAGTGATGACAAAAATGTCATGGAACAGAATTTTGAAGGTAAGAAAGTGTTTTTTTTTAAGTCTTTTTCTTTAAATATGGTTGTACTTAATATCATTTTTTAAATTAATTTGTTTAGTATTATTAGTTTATGTTATGAGTTATTTTGTTGTTAAATGTATTTAATTATTTAATTGCAGTTTTGTTTTCTTACTATGAAACTATATATAAAGGTTTCCTATTTTATACAATCTCTTTTATTTCTATGAGTTTTGTGTTGGTGTGTTAATACTGTGGGAAGTTTTTTGAATATGTATTTTTTATTTGATTATACTTTGTTATAAGATGCACTTGGTCATTTCTTTATTAACCATGTATAGTCTTTAAAATTATTTAACATGTATACATAAAATATGGTAGTTATGTTTTTAATTGTTCATTGGTTAATTAAATATTTGATTTTGTTGTTTAATTGTTTTCAATAATTTGAATGTTAACTAATTATATTATGTTGTAGGTTATTTGTATAAATACATATACATTTTTTATTTTATATTGATACATCGGAAAATTTAGTTTTATGTATAATTTTATATGTTCATTAAATATTTTTAGCTTTTAAATATTTATATACATTTTATAATGATAAAAATATTCTTTTTTTATGTGTGTGGGAATATATTTCATGCTTCTTTATTTTCTTTATATGTTTTTCTTTATTATTATTTTAAAATTGGGAAAAGTTAATCGGAGTTTTCCAAAGTTCAACATTTTCTCCACCGTTGTTTACACTTAAATGGAAATAGTAGTTCTGACAACTCCATAGTCTCTCACTTTCTCTACTGTTGCCTATGTCAGGGTGGGAATAGTAAATCTGACCATCTACAGTACAGCACTTTACCTACTGTTGCTTATGTCAGAGTAAGAATAAGAAATCTAGCCCCTTCAAAGTTCAACACTTTCCCTTCCATTGCTCAAGAGGAACTGTGAAAAGTAAATCTGACCTCTCTAAAGTCCAACACTTTTCCTATGGTTGCCTACAGCCAAGTGTGAATGGTAAATCTGCCCTTTCCAAAGTCCACCACTTTCCCTACTGTTGCTTACACTAGAGTGGAATAATAAATCTGACCCCTCCAAATTCAAACACTTTCCCTACTATTGAGTATGTCAGAGTGAGTTAGAAAACTTAACCCCTCGAAAGTATAACACTTTACCGACTGTTGGTTATGTGGTATGGGAATAGTAAATCTGACCCATCCAAAGTCCAACACTTTCTATACTGTAGCTTATGTCGGAGTGAGAATAGTACAGCTAACCCCTTTAAAGCCCTTCACTTTCCCTACTGTTGCTGTCGCTGGAGTGCGTACAATAAATCTGACCCCACCAAAGACCAACACTTTGCCACTGTTGGTCAGGTTGCAGCGGAAGTAGTGATTTCGACCTCTCAAAGTCCAATTTTGAATGAGAATAAAAAACAAATGTAATGTACATTTTTATGATTTCATTTTAAAAGTTAGTTTAAAGTAAATTGTGTTTTGTTATTTATATGTAGTAATATGTTTTATTTTTTATATTCATATTGTTATTGTATACTTTTCTATATTTTATATGTAGTGTTTGTGATTAAAGTACATATTATTAGTACGTATTCTTATTATTTATATAATAGTTTTTATTGGTTAAAATGGCATATTTATTATTTTTTGTAACACTTTAAAGTATATGTTTTTATTTTCTGGTTTAAAGTCATAAATTTGTGTATTGTTTTTACATAAGTAATTTAATTGGAATATGTTTATAGTGATATATATATATATATATATATATATATATATATATATATATATATATATATATATATATATATATATATATATATATATATATATATATATATATATATATATATATATATTAGAGTTACAATAATATATAATATATTGTAATGTCAATATTTGTGTCTTCAATATTTTTTTGGGCAATATTTTTGATGTATAATCTCACTGAAGATATGTTCTGCTAAAATCAGGGGTTCTGTTTTAGGGGCAAAGGGAAGGAGTCCTTTTTAAGGACGATAACCCTCACTCAACCAAGGATGACATGCTTCATCATTGGGCTCCCTCCTCACATCAGGGCCGCAAGGTCCCAGATGCTGGCTACAACTCTCTATGTAATGTGGTGGGTGGGGAGGAGCTGAGGTGTTTTCAGACAGGGGATGCCACAAAGCAGGTTTAGGGAAATTGACGCTGGAAGATGTTTGTGTCATCCATGTGCATTTATTTGATTACAGCTGTATGTTCACTTCATTACAGCTGGCCCCTTTAACCTTGCGATGAGACTTGAGGCTAAATTCACACTAGTTAGAGGGGACTGTGTGGTCTGACACATGTACTTTCCCTCATTTTAGCGGCGTCCCATCTCTTTCTCCTGTGTCTGCACACATGATGTTCAGTGGGTGGGAGCCTTTTTAGGCCTCGCTGTCCTGTCTCTTCTTTACACTTAGAAGCATTTACTTTCCATACACAATTAGATATGATTCTGAATGCCTTTCTTTACACTGCCATTGTTTTTCAATTCCTTTTTTTTAGTTCTATGATCCAAACTGGCTGGGGGGTACCTTGTGGCTGTAGAGCTGTAGAGAGGCTAAGTCAATCTCCACTAACAGGTAACCATGTTCCCGCCTTCTGACTCACAAATACACCCTGTGTTTTATGAATTGTTTATAGGGGATATTGTGAATGTGCTTTGGGAGGCACTTTGTGCAACAATTACTTTAGGCTAAGTGTATTATGTTTTTTTGTTTTGTCACAGATGGAGATGGTGTATTAAGTACCCACGATTCTGATGACTGCATATGATTACTGCCAGTATAGCCATCTCGTCTAACACAAGTGTTGTATAAGTTTACAGAGTGACTAGTACTAATATTTGGTCCTAAAGAATGCCTACAAACTTTGTTTGGAGTCTAACAAAGGCAGAAACATTTTGAAATCTAAGGGGGTATATTTGCTTTGAACCTCCAGTCCTCTCACATTTTTTTATCCTATCCAAGGACACTACTGAATAAAGAAACTGAGCCCTTGAGATAGTTTTAACTCATCATACACACTTTTCTTAGCACTCTGCCCCTCACTCACCTACACTCCTTTGTGGCATCCCTCATCTGAAAACACCTCAACTCTTCTCCACCCACCACATTTGGTGGAGAATTGTAGCCCACATCTGGGACCTTGCTGCCCCGATGTGAGGAGGGAGCCCAATGGGTGAGTGAGGGTTCTCGTCCTTAAAAATGACTCCTTTCCCTTGCTCCTAATACACAACCCCTGATTTTAGTAGAACGTATATTTAGTGAGTTTATACATTTAAATAGGGAGCTATACGTTCTCTTATGGGAGTGGCTCCCTTGGATCCCAAGTGTAGTATTATAATATTTTTGTTGGCAATATTTTTCTCTGAGAAATGTTGTACAACCCACCCATCTCTACTCTAGATCTGCAAGGTAAACTCTCTGCTGAGATTCAATAGGAAGTCGAAAAACAATAACTGAACAAGTGTTGAAGACATATGTGGGACTTCTTGACACTTCTCTGGACGTTAGGGCCAGGTTGTCTCCTGTCAGCCAGAGCACTTTACTGAAAGGAGTGTATGGGTCTCTTGCAATCGCCTGCCCCTGTTGCTGCACTAGAGGTCAGTGTGATTAGAGAGGACCTTTGCTGAGAAGTGGAACCACTGAGTGTGGCCCATGCCTGCTCTTCCTGTGGACTGTACATGCTGGTTCTTGCTGCTGCTAAATAGTCCTTGGGAAGATCCTTTGTATCTGTCGCTGGCTAGTGTTAAATAAACTTGCAAAAAGTTACTTAAAAAGTAAATTCTCTTCAAGAGCTCAAGCTACAAGGTAAATGGCAACAGCAAAGAACAAGCATTAACAAAGCCAATATGCCTGGTTTTAATGTATTAGCACATGTAGCATTAGCATGTAAGAATAAGGCAGATGGGTGGGACCCAGCAGGAGCATACACAGTGGTCTAAAGTAAGCACTCATTTGGCTGAGTGCAAGCACTTACTGGGGAAAGGATACAGTCACAAAGGCAATATCCTAAGGTGAGCTTTGAATACTCCACTGAACTGAGCCAAGAAAGGATTAACAAAGTCTCAAGCCAACAGCTGAAAGAGTCTGACTGAAGAAAGCCAAGGGATAAAACCCCCAATGTATATATTGTTTTTAAAAAGGTCTGTCTAAATCTAGACCTAAAACAAGAAGTGTAGAGAGTCTGTCTCCTTTTTTGTAGGCAGATGGGGAAGATGTTTTTTTGAATGTCCTGCCTACATATCAGATGAGGTTGAATCTCATAAAATGAACTCTTCAAGGTGATGGTGACTACACCAATTAAGTTAGCATTTGGACTTGGAGCTCTAGAAAGAGCTTCTTTATAGGAGTGATGGATGTAAAGTGGCAGAGAAAAAATGTCAGGTGAGGATAGGAAGGAGCAGGGGGGAGCTATTGGCGAGGGGCTTACAGAAAGTACAAGAAACAGATATAACAGCAAAAGACATTTTTATTTTGAATATTTTTATTGAAACATATAAACAAAATAAACAATCAGTCCTCTACCATCACCCTGAAGAGAAATGTTTTACAACAGAACAGTAATAATGCCCCAAAAAAGGTAGAGTATGAAAGGTACTGACATTGTGGGTAGAAGCAGCGAAGAGAGATGGGCATACACAAGAACACACACCTACTTAAATTTTAATATGTGCACGACACAGGCAAATAGAAATATGTATGAATGAAAAACTCCTGAAATGTACAGACATACAATATGTGAGGGTGGGAAGGGGTCTCAATCCAGCTTTGGCTTTCAGTGACCAGATGGCTGGGTTTAAATTCCTGGATGAAGCACACAGCCTTTAAGGTGAGAAGAAGTGAGTTACAGTGGGCGGGATCGAGTAGCTAATTGCTCTATGCTCACCGAAGGACAAAGAGTGAGGCCCAGTTGACTAAAGCCTGTGTGGAGCTCAACTGATGGAGTGAGCTGTCCAGCAGCCTTTAGGACCTTGACTCCCAGCTAGGCAGAGTCAACCTAAAAGCATCCTTGTGACATGAAGTTTGAGCTCCTGAAGATCAGCAGGTCGGTGCTCCAAATTAGGTCTGCATCCAGTATCCCTGACCTCCCAGGACCATCCCTAACTGTCCTTTGCCAGCCCGAGCAGGATACAGAGGTCCCCCTTCTTTAACCTGGGTTTAGAGCACTATCCGACTGGCAGTTCATGGTCATTCTGGTTGCAGACCTACTCCAATTATTTTTCTGATCCTTACAGTTTGAGACATACTATCATTGGGAGATACAGTTGATTACAAACCAAATACACAAGTTTACCGCTTCCAGAAAAGACGAGGGCATGGCCTAACAACATGGCTACATAGACGTGTATCTTAGACCTCCTTGCGGCAGCCCAAATATCTGAAGGAATCCTGGATCATCCTGTCCTGCAATAAGCCCAAAACGTTGTTTAAAATAGTGGCGGAATTCACCCAGCCAACAAAAGAAACGCGGAAACAAGATTTGCCCACGGATCTGTGGGATGATGACAGAGTCCTTAAGGAACGAAGGCACTATCTTGGGCGGGGTAAGATGAGAAAGAAACACTGCATAAGCAGCTAGCGACCCCTTAAATTCTGTTGTCCCCCCGTTGCTGATGACAGACCGAGAGGACACCAAACCCCAGTAAGGTGTGCTGAGAGCCGTGCAGGGGCAGGGGACGAGGACACTCTCCCGCTGGGAATATTAGACTGTGTCAGAGAACCTGCGACTTCCCGCTTGCCACCCCAGGAGGCAGAAAAAGCGACCAGCAGAAAAGGGGGGCTTAGGTTCTAGCGGTGGGACAATGAAACCATGTTGCGGCTGTGAAACTCCGGATGTACCGCTGCCTGCGCAGCTGAGAGCAGCGGACCCTGTGGGATTGCCCGTGTAGCTGTAAGAGGGGGACGGATCCCTGGGGCCCTGCTTGCACCCCCTGAGAAAAGCCAAGGCCATAAACTGAGCCAGGTGAAAAGTAAGGCTTACTGTGTTTGGGCCGTGCAAATTCACAGCCACAAGGCCACCTCTGTGTATAACTTAGAAGCCTAGTATATCCCTGGACCCCACAGCAGTTTGTATCACCGCAGAGACACCGCTGGGCCGGATTAATCAGAGACGCAACAGAATCCTGGGTGATCACTGAAATAAGCACATTGCAGTGCATGGAGAAGACAGGACTCGCACAGCACTAAAGGTAAACTGCATGCTGCGCAATCCCAAAGCCCAAGAGTGCCATGGATAAGAAGTTGGCCATGGCACATACTAGTGTAGGAAAAAACGACAAAGCGTATTACTGCTCTGAAGGTTTGCACCATGCACGTTACAGCATAGCCCAAACCCAAAATAAAGGGGATGCAATCAGGGCCTAGATAACATCGAAGTGCATAGGGGCTGGTGGCATTCAGTCTCTGGAGCCACAAGGAGAGGGCACCTGTTTGGACAGAGCAGTTCGGGAAGAGAAGCCTTCAGCAATTATGGTGAAAGAGAAGGCACTTAAGCCACAAGCAAATAAAATATCAAACTATGCCCAGCCCATGGTACATGGCCCAGAATGCAGTGAAGAAGACGCTAATGGTGGGATGAGTCCCAACAAGCAAAGCAACGCAGGTCTCTCCACAGTGACGGATGTGATCCAAGCAATTCAATCAACCAGAGATGACATGGTCCACAGAAGAGGTGCGGTGGCTATAGATGTAAATCTGCGATTTGAGGAAAGTCTCAGATAGGGTGACCACTACAGAAAAGGATGTCAACACATTGCAAAAGGAAATGAAAAGTCTCAGTGCCACGGTGATTGATCTTAAAAGCTAAGTACAACAACTAGATGAGACAGCAGAGGAATCCGAACGAAGATCAAGACTGAACAACTTCAGATTTGTGGGTTTCCAGGAAAAAGCGGAAGGTCCCTCAACTGAATTATTCCTGGAAGACTGGATAACTAAAGAAATCGCCCCCAAGAAACTTTCAAAGTTTTTTAACGTTGAGAGAGCACATAGGGCGTTGGTACCCTGCCCACACCAGGAGCGCCTCCTCGAGCCATTGTCACTAATCTTTTTAATTATAGAGACAGATACCTTCTTTTTCAGGCATCTCGAATCAGAGGGCAGTTCTTGTTCGAGGGACACCCTATTTTATTATACCCAAACAAATGTATGACGTTACAATGCATACTTTTACAACGCATACCTTTACAACGCATTTTTTACAATGTAACATCCATTACAACGCATTCCATTACAACACATGCTATTACAATACATTTTTTAAAACTACCTTTACAACGCATTCCATTACAACGCATACTACCTTTACAACGCATACCATTACAATGCATACCATTACATTGCATGTATGGTAAGTATTGGATAGTGCAGGGGTAAAAATTACTATTCTAACTCCAGGGGGTGCAACAGTAGGGTAGTTGTTGGATACTGTAGGGGTAAAAATTACTATTCTAACTCCAGGGGGTGCACCAGTAGGGTAAGTGTTGGATAATGTAAGGGTTCTATGCGTTGTGATGGTATACGTTGTAATGGTATGTGTTGTAATGACTGCGTTGTAATGACATGTGTTGTAGTTGTATGCGTTGTAGTGTCATGGGTTGTAATGGTTGCGTTGCAATGGCATGCGTTGTAATGGATGTTGTGTTGTAAAAGTTTTGTTGTAATGGTAGTGCGTTGTAAAAGTTGCATTGTAAAGGTTATTTCACCTACCCAAACTATACCAAAGGGTGCAGGAACAGAGGAAAACCTTCATTGCGGTCAAACGGAGACTTTGTGATCTAAATTTAAAATAAAGCCCATGTATCCTGCAAAACTACGAGTGGAAAATGAAGGGTGCATGCTATTTTTATTCTCAGCAGGGGAGTCGAGTGACTGGTTGGACACCAGGGGAGCCGAAAGAAGGTGCCTGGCCCCGTCAACAGGCTCCACTCTGACCCTGACATATAAGGTTTCGACACAGAAACACAGACAGTCAAAAAGGCAGCAAAAGATGGACAGAACAAGTGGCCCAGGCAGAATTAAAGTTCTTCTCTATGGCACATTGCAAGCGTCAGGCATGGAGACAATACCTGAATCAGAAGGGATATCACAAGAACCAGAGACTGATCTTGGAGACCAGGGAAGCAGACATGAATGACCGAAGGCAGAACTACAAAAGAGTGTGGTGCATATAAGTGACTTATAAGCAAACACACGCTGAAGTGGGGGTGTTCCCAGTCAGAGAAGGGGGGGGGGACATAGGCTGAGTAACAGTAGGAATAATGAAAGTAACCAAATTAGAGTGGGAAAAGATAATGACAGCCGCAGAGTGACGTTGCCCCCTCCAGAGTTCGGGCTTCGCAGTGGGAGCTTAAGAGCATTCTCGCACCTTGGGGGAAACCAGTTCTGTAGTACAGAACCCGAAATACGTACAACTAGATAGGGATCAATTTGAGCCGGGGCACTGACCGGACCTCAGACATTTATGGCACGGACTACAAGAATGCCTAAGGGAGATGTGAAGGGTGGAATGGGGCAGTATGTACTGAATCTTTTCCTGGTTGTACTACTGGAAGCGGAACTCACACAACTTCCCAAGGGGCAGGGGGTAGGGGAAAGTTCAGTTATTCACGTTACACCAATTGTGAGGCAGTTTACAAGGTCGTGGGAAGAATGTGTCTTTTTTTCTTGTAAAACCTGGTCAGAAAAAAGTGTTACACAGGAGGAGAATATAGGTGGTGGGAGAAGGGAGGTAGATAGAAATGGATGCACAAGTTCTGAAAATCCTTAACTGGAATGTTCAAGGTATGACCGGTCTAGAAAAATGACATCGAGTACATGCATTTCTGAAACGGAATACACTAGCAGTAATCGGCCTACAGGAGACACGTATATAGGGGGACACCATCTTTAGTCTACAAAAAAAATAGAGAGGGCAGCTTTATGCTACCTTATAATCAGGCTTTGCACTGGGTGGCGCAGGAGTCCCCTTTCATCACCTGCAGCATGCCCTAGACCTGATGGGAGGTATGTTATTTTACTTGGTTAACCATAGGGACAAGAACTATGTATTATCAAAGTTTATGCCCCCAATCCGAACTGTCCCATTTGTTCCCCACCAATCCTGAAAGCTGCAACACCGTATATAGGAGCAGAGATTATCCTAATGGGGGATTTCAATTCTGTTTTTAACAAGGTGTTAGATAGGAAGCCCCCTAGAGACTAAACCTTGCATGTTAGCATCACTAACCACAATAATGCAAGGTATGCAGTTTCAGAGCGAGCCAGAAACCAACCAAAAAGAGAATTATCATGCTACTCCTCAGCAGTCAAAACATGTATTGGTATCGACCAATGCTGTCGCATATCTGGGCTATCTGCAGTGACGGAAGTCGTATCCTATCTTCCTTGCCACATATCTGATCACATGCCACTACTGCTCACCCTAAAGAGTGGAGTGGGTCAACTGGCTGTCCTGCTCTGGCGGCTCAGAGTTGAGGCACTCAAAGACCCACCCTAAGTGACGACAGTATCAGAGGCCCTCCAACACAATTTTGACAAAAATTGGGTGTCGACAGCCACTACATCGATGGAGTGGGAAGCCATGAAGGTTGTTATAAGAGGGGTTTATATGAAAACCACATATGGGGTGAAACAACACACAACAGTTAGTCAGGGATATAACAGCACTTGAAAATCAACTGCAGAACTTCGAGAAAACCATACACATGATGCCAGCACACATGAATGAATGGACCTGGGTCTGAGGAAAACTACTAGAGACCAAGTCTACATTGGAAAAAATTCATGTACACAGCATACTGAAAGCGATTACATATGGAGCGGGGTAGGTTGGGGGCACTTCTTGCTAGATTGATATGAACAGATAAGGAACACCTATACTGCAGCTTCAAAATAAAAACGGAGGCATCATATATACACAAGAGGCAATCCTGAAAGAATTTGTAACTCAGTTAGAGACAACACGTACAAATAATCTTCAGATACAACTGCAAATATTGCAAGAATTTCTAGAAAACATTGCACTACCCACACCGAAGAAAGAGGAGGCGGAGGCCCTAGGAGCACAGATTTCAAAAGAAGAAATACTTACAGCTATAAAAAAACTAAAGCCGAAGAAATGTCCAGCTAACAACGGACTCCTGGCGGAGTTTTATCAGAAGTTTGCTCTGCTGGAGGCTGATCTCCCTTTGGAAGATTTAACGAGGCCCTAGTTAAAAAAAGAGTCACCAAAAACCATGTTGGAGGCAGTGGTCACCATAGGTATTAAACCTGACAAGAACCTCATCCATCCAAACTCCTATAAACCAATTTCCCTATTAAATATAGACGCCAAGATACTAAGTGGGATCCTGGTGTCACGATTATTGCCGTACATGCCCCAATTGATCCATCCAGACCAGGCTGGGGTTATTCCTCAAAGAAATACCACATATAACCTGCGTAGGCTGGCTCATATGTGGCATGCGCCAAGTATATAAAAGGAGAGCTGCGCATTGGCATTATTAGACATTCAACAGGCTATCGATTCAGTTGAATTGGAGTATATGTGGGCAGTACTTGGAAAAATGGGACTAGGAGGAGAATACATAAAATGGATGAAAATATTGTACACTAATCCAATGGCCAGGGTGCGACTACAGGACCAGGTCTCAGAAAGTTTTACGCTACGGAAAGGCACCAGACAGGGGTGTCCCTTATCCCCTCTCCTGTTTGTTATTGCGATAGAACCTCTGGTGGTCAACCTAAGAGGCAGCATGGGGAGATGAGGAATACAGTTGGGAGATATGAATCATGTGGTCTCCATGTACGCCGACAATACTCTGGTATAACTACTCCTACCAGATGAAGCAGTACCAGTACTTCGTACAGAACTTCTGAAGATCGGAGAACTATCCGGCCTTTGACTCAATCCCGGGTAATACGAACTGTTACCAATGGGGAGCCTGGTCAGAAGTACTGTCGCTGATCTGCCTAGGGGGGGGATGAGGTGGGTGCTGGATGAAGTCATATATCTGGGGAGTAGACTAACACATACACACACAGCATACCTAGACAATAATATGGGAAGAAATGTAGAAGGTCTGTAGCTTTCTGTAAAGAGCTTCAACTATCCCTGATGCGCAGAGTGGCACTAACAAAGATGGTCATACTACCACGTTGCCAGTATACCCTCCAAAACTCCTTGTTTAGATTCCCACATAGTTACTTAAACTATTAGAACACCTCGTGGTAGAATTGCTGTGGGGAACTAAAAGAAAACAAAAAAAATGAACTACTCTGTAACGAAGATGGGAGTTGGGGGGAATGGAAGTTCCTCGCTTGGAGCTATACTATATGGCTACACAACTCCTGCATGTGGTACATTGGCTTGATGAACAGGGTAACTGGGAGAAACAGCTGCTGCCAGGTACACACGAAGGGGCTGCTCTTCCAGAGCTCCTTATGATGGGCACCGAAATACATGTGGCAACAGTCTGGGAAATGGCTGTTCAGAAAGTAGTCAGGCGTGCACCCTATGCCCCAGAAGCACCAATATGGATCGTAAAGCACTGCAAAATGATAGGTGAAATAATGGCCATTAAAAAATGGGTGGAAGGAGGCTGCCAAATGATGGGAGACATATACAGTAACAAACGGTTTATAACATGCAAAGAAGCAGACAACACATTCGAGCTGGGTAAGGGACAGTACCTACAATACACACAAATCTCTGCAGTTGCCCAGGAAATATGGCCTACCTTCGTGCACATCACAGCAGTATTGCAGGTGATAACTAGCCTAATTGGAGGCTGTAGATTGGTCTTGCATACATATAAAGCATTAAGGGGTGATCTCCTGAACAGTACCCTTCCAATACACACAAGATGGGACATAGTAATGGATGAACCCTTAACCCAGAAGGAATGGAGGAAAGTCCTTGAAGGGGTCAAACAAATAATCTCTAATGTGAGGTTCAAACTAATACAATACAATATAATACATCAGGTATATCTGACCCCGCGAGTAATACACAAAATATACCTGGAGCACTCAGACCACTGTCCTAGATGCAGGCACCTGTATGGTCAGTTTATACATATGATAAGGGACGGTCCCACGCTGACACAATACTGGGGGAAGGTAATTGACAGGTTACAAATCACTACTGGATGGAGAATCACAACCACTATAAGAGTTGTGGTACTGGGACTTCTCCCCACACCGAAAACCAAAAAGCTTAGCAGAAAGTTTGTTTTATTGGGACTGGTTCTGGCAAAGAGAAGAATAGCAATTAAGTGACCGAGTCCGGACCCCCCCACAATCGAGGGATGGGTGAAAGACTTGAATGAGTGGACACCAGTGGATTTAGTCCAAATAAAGAAAGTTAGACTGGAGGATACACTAGGAGAAGATGCTTGGGGATGGTACCTCGTGAGAACAGTTATTTAAAAAGAAGGGGAAACACCTGGGGGGGAGGTGGAGCAGATCCAGTCGGAACAGGAAGAGATAGACAAGAAGGAAATGAGCAGATGACCTCTGTAGTGAGCCACCCGGCCGCTACTATATTTTGTATTGCAGTCAACTCTGTGGGTCGTGCTTGGACCGGGGAGTATTTAATAAAGGGTGACGTCAGTGCAAGTGGCTGATGGCAAGGACAGAGTAACTGTGTGGACGTCCCTTATTGCTGCGCTGCTGTTAGTAGTTAGGCCTCCCCCCTCGAACAATTTCTAGAAGACAGTTGTAGCCCCGACTGCATTCCCAGCGAAAGGCATTGGTTGCACCCTCCCGGGGACACCATAGCACCGGTGTTTCTGGGGTACAACATTGGCGACGAGGACGGGATCGAGCCCCGTGTACGGCCGCGTGTCTAGTGTGTAGGCTGGCCTTGGCTTTAAGTCAGGCGGGCGAGTGTGGCCTGGTGAAGCCTGAGTGCCGTACAGATATCTGTTCCTGCTCAACCAGGCGGCGTGGTGTGTAGTGCCCAGCGGGGATGCCTGATTCCCCAGGGAGGGAGGCTGCCCCGAGTGGGGGGGCGCCGGAGGACGGCCGAGTCGCTCGACGGCAAAGTCCCTTCCGGAGTTCAGTCAGCTTGTGGACCCATCGACGGCAGCTCCGCGCTGGAAGAAGTGGTTGGGGCAGCTGGAAAACTACTTTGTCGCAACCCGAGAGACTGACAACGCAGTGAAGAGATCGTTGCTGTTGTTGATGGGTGGCGATGAGCTTCATGACCTGTTTCAGGACCTGCCGGATAAGGGTGAAAGTGATGACTATGAAAAGCCGCTCTGGGCCTTGAATCGCCATTTTGATCTGCCATTTTGATCTGCGGGCTGATAAATCAATCACCATGCTCTTTGCGAGACTGAGGAAGTTAACCAGCACATGTGTGGGGGTCGATCGAGCCTTTGAGACCCGGGCCCAGCTGATTGCGGGGTGTAGGTCAATAGAGCTGCACAAATTAATATTATGCCAGCCAGGGATAACGTTGGATGAGATACTTGTACTAGGAATGTCACATGAGCTGGCGGATGTGCGTGCAGGAGAGATGGAGGGGGCACTGGCGAGGAAGTTGGCGGGAGCGCAGCCGGTGTTCCTGATGCCTAGCAAGGCGGACAGGGTTCGAGGCACTCAGAAGTCAGACGGACAAGGGGCTGGAGCTGGGGCCAAGCAGGAAAGGAGGCGCCAGAAGCATGAGTGTCGGAACTGTGGCATGGGGGCGCATGCTCCGAGAGTGTGCCCGGCCCAAGAAAGGCAATGCCTCGAATGCAACAAGTATGGACCTTTTGCACAGGTGTGCCAGAGCGGGACACAGCAGGGGGGGAGTAAGCCACCAGAACTGAAATGCACGAAGTCGGCCAAAACCGTGCAGGAGGAAGAGGAGGGGAACAGTCCCGATCAACAGTTGTCAGCCACTGACGAGGAGGAGGATAATGTGTTTATCATTTCACACATCGGGGGTGAACACCCCCAAAAGACCCCCACCTACATGCCAAGTGTGGATAGGAGAGTCGTGCGTGAGCCCGCGAATCGACACTGGGGCAACCTGGATGCTGCACAATACAGAAAGCTCCACCCGTGGCCTCGGCTGATGCCGACTACCGCCAAAATTCTCATGTATGGAGAAAGGACTCTGATTCCACTACAGGGCGTCGTTGACGCAGAAGGGAAGTACAAGGACAGGGTCACATTCACCCAATTCTATGTCTCCTGCGATCGGGCCGGCTCATTATTAAGCTGCCACACAACCGAGGACTTGGGGCTAGTAATGTTTGTGAAGCACATACACCAGTCACAGGCGAACAGAATTCTTGAAGAATTCATGGAGCTGTTCAAGGGGCTGGGTTGCCTGAAGGGAGTTGAGGTCCAGCTTCAGATCGATAAGTCTGTCAAGCCCGTAGCGCTCTGCCACTGGAGGGTGCCCTTCCATCTAAGAGCTCTGGTAGAAGCCGAGCTGGACCGGCTGGAGCGAGAGGGGGGGATTGAGAAGGTGTCCTGCCCCACGCCATGGGTGTCGTCGTTGGTGAAAGCACCCAAGCCAAAACAGCCTGGGCCATCAGGTTGTGCGTGGACATGAGGCTGCCAAACAAGGCTATTCGCTGGGAGAGACACATCACGCCGACCATTGACGAAATTGTACTGATTTAAATGGGGCGCAACGGTTTTCAAAAGTGAACTTGAACTCTGGATACCACTGGTTGGTGCTGGCAGAGGAGAGCCGATACATCACTACTTTTTCCACCCATGTGGGACTCCGTCGTTTCAAAAGGCTGAGTTTTGGAGTGTCGTCGGCGGCAAAGGTGTTCCAGGTGTCAGTTCGAGAGGCTCTATCGGCCTTTTGGGAGTCCTCAATGTCAGCGATGACATTCTGATTTGCTCGAAGTCGCTGGAAGAACACCATGGGAGATTGAGGGCTACTTTGAAGCGGTTAGCGGAGCAAGGCCTAACTCTTACCCAAAAGAAGTGTGACTTCTATACCAAGGAGGTTGAGATTTTTGGACATCGGGTCTCAGCGCAGGGGTTACAGGTGGATCCGGCTACGGTCGAGGCCATCCGGACGGCCGCTAACCCTCAGACACCATCAGAAGTTCAGGGCTTCTTAGGGATGGCCAACTACTGTGGCTGATTCATTCCTAGATTGGCCACGATATTGGAACCTCTGAGACAACTCACCAAAAGGACAGAGTGCGGCAGTGGACTGAGAAGGAGGCACAAGCATTTGCTGATGTAAAGGAAGCGCTGCTGAAAGGAGCGACGGTATCCTACTTTCAGCCAGGCGCGGCCACAGAGTTGATCATGTATGCGAGCCCCATGGGGCTTTGGGCAGTGCTCTTAATGAGCAGGATGAGTGGTGCCTATTGCGTATGCCAGTCGAGCGCTTACTGTCGTGGATACCCGCCATGCGCAGATCGAGAGGGAAGCATTGGCCATCTGTTGGGCGTGTCAACCTTTTCACATCTACTTGTGTGGACACACGTTTACGGTGGTGACGAACCACAAACCGCTGGTGCCTCTCTTTGCAGGAACGGCGAGGAATGGGCCTCCACAAATTGAAAGATGGGCTGTGCAAATTCAGCAGTACAGGTTCGAGGTGGTGTACCGCCCTGGGGCAAGCAATCCCGCTGACTATCTGTCGCAACACCCCCAGGTACCGCTGGGAGTTCAGGGACCAGAGGTAGATGAACGAGCCGAGGTGTATGTGAGGCAACTACTGGAAGAGGCCCGGCCCCAAGCTCTGCTGATAGAAGACATCTGGAAAGCATCGCTACAAGATGAGTGTTTACAGGCGGTGACCAGAACGCTACGTGACCACCAGTGGAAATTGTTCCTCCATGGTAATGACCGCAGATGACAAAGAGTACTGGGAGAGCATGTGGAAGTGTCAAGAAGAGCTGAGTGCTGCGGAGGATTGCATAATCTTGAGAGGCCTGCGCATCGTCATACCTGCTGCCCTACGAGACCGGACCGTGGATCTGGTTAAGCAGGGACACCAGGGGGTCGAGAAAACCAAAACTTGCCTCCGAACAAAAGTTTGGTTCCCTGGTGTAGATCAGTTAGTGGAGGACAAAGAACAGAAGTGCATTGCCTGTTTGATAATGGGGGCTAACCCGCCAGAAGTGCCAATACTGATGGAGGGTCCGAGCAGATCACCCTGGGAGAGGGGGAGTTTGGATTTTGGGAGTTTTCCAGATGGAAGGCAAATTATGGTGTTGGTGGGCAGCCATTCAAATTCCCCGTAGTGGAAGTAATCGCATCCACAGCCTTTGAGTGTCTCAAGCCGGCACTAGACAAGACCTTTGCCCTGCTGGGGCTGACCGAGGAGATACGAACAGACAGTGGACTGCCTTTCCAAGGACATGAGTTTTGTGAGTTCCTTGACCAGCATGGCATACGGCATCGGTAAATAACGCCGCAGTGGCCTCAAATGAACGGAGATGTAGAGCGGTTCATGAGGACATTGAATAAAGCCCTGAGGATTGGGATGGCTCAAGGGAGCTATTTGGAGACCTGCTTGCACCCGTTTTTGAGAGCCTACCAGCAACCGCCTCACTGCCCGACCAAATTTGTGCCCTATGATCTGCTGTTAAAAAGAGCTGTGCATGATGGGATACCCAGCAATGAAGTCTGAACTCCAGCAGTTTTGGATGTCGAGAGATCGCAGGCTCGACGCCAGAGAAACAATGAACGAGCCAGTAAAAAAAGAAAGGCTCGGCCGGCGGACATCCAGGTGGGAGACTATGTGGTGGGAAAAGATCGACATCTAGGGTCCAAGATCCGCACACCTTTCAAGTGTGACCGGTGGAAGGTGGTGAGGATAAAAGATACTCTGTTGGTTGCTGAGAAGGGTCATCAACGCATAGCCCGGAACATGTTGTGGTTCAAGAAGGCTTCCGATCCAAGGGATGCGGTTGTGGAGCCTGAACTGGAGGTGTGGGAGGCCGGAGACACCGAGGTGCCAAGAGAAGAAAGCCAGTCAGTCAGTACTACTCTCGAAAGACCATGGGAAGGGGTCAAACAATCGGAGCCTAACAGGAAATCTGACAGCAACCCCAACGGTGCCGCGCATGGGGAAGAGCGCTATGGGTTTCGTAACAACCCTGCGCCGAGCACTCGGCTGCAAGACTTTGTGCGTTGAGGGTTCTGGAGTGAACGCCTCACAAGTTCTACGCTGATGGGACTTGTGCCGGGGGGCTGTCCCAGTCTGCTGACCAAGTGACATTGCATTTCCTTGTTGGTTCCAAATTCTGAGGATGGATGGGATGTAGTGAGCCACCCGGCCGCTACTATATTTTGTATTGCAGTCAACTCCCTGGGCCGGGCTCGGACCGGGGATTATTTAATAAAGGGTGACGTCAGCGCTCGTGGCTGATGGCACGGACAGAATAACTGTGTGGATATCCGTAATTGCTGCGCTGCCGTTAGTAGTTAGGCCTCCCCCTCCAAACAATCCCTAGAAGACGGTTATAAACCCGACCGCATTACCAGGGAAACTCATTAGTTGCACCCTCCCGGGGACACCATAGCACCGGTGTTTCTGGGGTATAACAACCTCCAAACACAGACACCAATATATGCAAATATCGATATAAAAAGGACACGTTTTTCATAAGTATGAAACAACACGACTTTAGGGAGGGGAGGCGGGGTTTGATAAATGTAATTGTTATTCACTGTTGATGAAAAGGTATAAGCAGAAAGGTATTGGTAAGCACTTTAGAGGAAGGTCTACGGATTTCAGTTTGCAATACTTGGAGTATGCTGTCTCCGAAGATTGGAGGCAAAGTCTATGTAAACTGATATGACAAGTGCAAATGGAAATTGTGATGATATATATGCAAAATACCAATAAAGATACTTTTTGATAAAATAAAAAAGTTTACCACTTGCAACTGGTGAAGCTGTCAGTGCAGTAGGTGCCACAAGACATATGGAGGCCTTGACAACTTCTCCAAAAGTCAGAAGAGGCCTCCCACCTGGTTGTTATTAGGTCTGTGTGATGCTTAAATCATACTGGCAACATTTTGATAATTCCTGAATGTTGTTGCATTATGTAAAAATTCTTTAATTTTTGAAATATACAATTTCACATAATTTGTACACAAAAGAGGCTCATTGGTACAGAAATTGTGTGGAAAGTCACATTCTGCTAGAACCAGCCTTCGGCCTTTTAAAACGTTTTTTCACAATGAGCGTGTTCATGGGGAAAAAGTGAAGCAAGGAATCGACAAGGCACGTTTCACTCGTAAAAATGTACGTTAGTGACATTTTAATGAAATTTTACTAACGTGATTGGAAAAAAAGACGTGATTTAAAACACCCATTCAGCTTAATTCTTTTGGTGCCAAATGTAGCTTCTAAATGAGACGTTTTGCACAGACAGGCCTTGGGAACCGAGGGGCATTTGTAAATGTGAAACAGGGAGGCAAGCTCTCCTGGGCTTGCTCTGCACATTTCAGTCCAAGCAACTCCACATTCCTGCACAAGTCAACTCTCATCAAAGTGAGGACAAGAAGCAAACCTGTTGGCAAGAAGAAAGAGCTTTTTCCATAAGTCAGATCAATCTCCTATCCTCTCAGGGCTTAACTTGCTCACAGTGCCTCTGATGAGAACATAGACTCTTACACCTCTGAAAGTAGCTTCAAATACTGGCCACGAGGATGTGAACATTATAGTAAAGAAATGAACATTCAAACAAATGTGGTTTCAAAGATGCAACAGTGCATCATTCGCACGGTATGCCATTCATTGAAGACTCCTGACACAGGGGAGTGCAGCTTCACACTGACATGCCTGCCTCAGATACATTCTTGAGCAAAGTGGGCTCTGGCTCCCTATATTTCATATATGATCTGCATCATGTCAGAACATATGATGGGCTGGGATGCCCAGGTGTCATGCGTCTCGTGGGCATCTGGCGTGCTATCAGCACAGCTCCCTCTATGAGGCATGGCAGGTGGCATCCTGGACCCAGTCCTGCCCACAGAAGTGACAGTTCTGCCATAGAAGGATGATTTCAGAAGACCATGTTCCTGGCTTTTGTCTCTTCTAACACCTCAGGCAAAGGAGAGTATTTTCACCACCCTCTACTGTCTTGGACTTATTGCCTGTGGCTGCAAGAAGTTTTATTATACAAGGGTAGTCTCGCAGAGTGCCTGTTTATGGACTTACTCATAGCTCATAGAAGTTCCTGCTTCTCCTGTGCCTACACATTTGTTTCGCTTCTTCGTGCAAGGCAGGGGTGTAACTTGGTCAGTAAGAATGGGGGGGGGGGGTGGTCGGAGGGGAGGGGGGTGAGCTTCAGATCTCCCAAAAAACACTCTAACATCTTGTTAAAACACATTTTATGAGTAGAATGGCAGAACATGAGGGGGATTAAGGGCAGTGGAATGAGGGAGGAGTGTGAATTGTTGCGAGTACTTAGATTGCAATATTTTTCAAGCTAATCAACATTTGTAAGGACTTCAAAACGTAGACAAGAGTGTGTGTGTGTTTGACAGAAGTGTGGGCATGTAGAAAACCCAGGTGAAATCCCCCCGACGCTTCACATTACCCGACTTAAAGCATTTGTACCCAACTATTTACTACAAAATAAAAAAATTGGGGGGGGGGGGGTATAACAACCCAATCACTCCCCCTGGAGCTATTCCCCTGTTGCAAGAGTTAGTACCAGTACCTCACAAACATTTTGTATGTGAGTGTATACTTTGCTTGGCCTTTTCTCGTGAGTACTCTACATCCTTGTGTACAGGTAACTGGTGAGCATTCTGGGGCAGATTTATGAGGCAGTTGCGCCTCTTTGCGCCGCAATTGCGTCACTTTATTTGACGCAACTGCGGCGCAAACAATGCGCCCTATTTACAACGTGACGCATCTAGGAGATGCGTCACGTTGTAAAGCACTGCGCCATAAGGAGGCGTTCCTGTGCAGGGGGGGGGCGTTCCTGCGCAGGAACGCCTCCTGAAAGTGGCTGAGTGAAATCTATGAGATTTCACTCAGTCACTTTCAGGGCAATGCTGCGTTAAAAGCCTGCGCCTGCTTGAAGCAGGCATAGGTCTTGACGCAGCATTGTGCACATGGTGTATCCCCGAGCCTTGCTGGAGCTGCGTCGCGCTTGCGACACAACTCCAGCAATGCGCCACATTTCCGGCACAGATGCGTCACGCATCTGTGCCGTTTTTGCACCATGGGTGGCGGAGCTGTGGCACACTGTGGCGCATGTTAACTGGCGCATCCCTGGGGATGCGCCAGTTAACATAAATCTGCCCCTTTGTACGCAGGTGCGTGACAGTTATAACAAGAAACTGCTAAAAATATAATTCATGTTACCTGAAATAAACCAGAGGAATTACAAATTACATAGGTGTCTAGGAGAGGAGGAGATATATATCAGACAAAGTCTGCGGAGGTCATGATGGGCATACCTGTCATGGAGGCAGAATCGCAGTAGGGCAATACGCACTATTCAGACAACTCGAGAAGGCGTGGAGTAGCCTTGACTGTAACCAGGAGTCCTGTGGGGTAAAGCTAGTAGGGTGGAGGACACAGATGGCTGGCAAGTAATCGCATAGTCATGTAGGGGTTTAACTGCAAGATTAAATCAGATATGGGCAGATTGTTCATACTAGCAAAGGGGTTCTGTTTAAAGTTGTATGTAAAAATATAGAGGGCAATAATATCAACTTGACTTGTGCCGGGTCCAGAATATCAACTATCAACATATTGTCAAGGTAAGCATGTATAAGGAAGTATAGATTTAATAGCCTTACTCCGCATCTACGATATGTTGGGAGGCAGTATTCTGCAGTCCCCGTATCTGCAGGTTGATATTAAAACAAGTTTGATATATTCTTAGAACGAGCTTGTTGAGAATGCTAAACGGGTAGGTAGTGTGGGATGGATTCCCCTATAGAACAGGAAATAAGATGTGTGCTTTATTTGTGAAGCAGCACATCTGGTTGAGATTCCTAGTTGTGTCCTAAATCTGGTGTCGGCATCTCCTAGCTTGTGATAAGCAGAGGATATGTAGCAGTGACAGCACAAGTTGCATTATCAGGTAGCATCAATGTATTTGATTGGCTTCTGCCTACGCCAAGCCAACATGTACATTATGTAGTGTAATTTGTGTTATTCTGCATTATGATTGCCCTTTCTGCAGAATACCCCAGATTTTTTCCTGCTTTAGCTGAACTTATTTTTTTTGCTGGCCATAGGACTCTGTGCATTTTACTCAGGCCAATGGAATTATGCGAGTGTGCAGCTGCAGTATTTTTTGCAAAGGTATGGATCTTCAGCATTTGCCACATAATCCATCATTTTCTGCATAATCTGCAGATTATGACAAAGAAATTGTTTCAACATGTGTTGACAGGCAGTGAAAGGCCCTTTCCAAAAGTTGACTGGTCACATTACTGTTGCTGATTGCAAAATGTAAGTATTAAACTGCTACAAATGAGGGCCAACCATGCCCAGACAGTGTTAACAAGTGTAAAAATGGTAAAATAATTGGTGATACTATCGGAAAATGTGCAGCATTGCTCCGCATAATTTGCCTGTTTGGACTGCATAATTTAATCAATCCTGCCACATAACTTGGCTCTCTGCTGCCACATAATTCCAGTGGCCCCGACTTTCCTCCTGCTAACCAGTGGTAAAGTGTTTGTGCTCTCTCTTTTAAAACATCATAAAATTTGCATACCCCTAGTTGCCACATTTAATTTACTTATAAGTCCCTAGTATAGGGTAGTATAATGTACCTAAGGACTGTAAATTAAGTGGTGCAAGTGGGCTGCAGCACTCGTTGTACAACCCACTAACGTAGCACTGTAAACATGTCTAAATGCCTGCCCCTGCAGCCTGTGTGTGCAGTTTTCCAATATGATTTCAAACTGTCAAAATAAACCTCTTGATGGCCCTAAATCTTCCTTTTTAATAATTATACGTCACCCATAAGGAAGGCCTTAAAAGCAATAGGGCATGGTATATGATATTTAAAAAGTGGGACACATATATTTCAAGTTTTACATGTCCTGGCAGTGAAAAACCTCTAAAGTATTTTTCCACTACTGCAAGACTGTCTCTCTCAGAAAAGCACTAGGTTACAATGTAACTTTTTATAATGCATAATCTCAGGTTGGGACTAGAAAGAAAATTGATTCAAGGACTCATTGTAAATATGAATTTAAAATCCGACCTAATGGTAAAGTCGTATTTTTAATCACTATTTTCAATATGCCACTTTTCCTACCCAAGTCAGATGTGCCTTTCTGCCAGTGTCCAGAGCCATCTGAATATTGATGGCTCTACCGTAGTGTGATAGGTATTGCTCCCAGACAGTGGAGAATGGATCTGAGTGTAGGGAGGTGCAGATCTTCCTGACAGGATGGTTGGGAAGGAGTTGTAGCCCTGCCCCAATTGCACTACAAAGGTAGCCTGGGGGCTGTACCCAGTGCTTTTCCCAACTCTCCAGGGGCCTAACCTGTCACTGGCAGATGCAGCTCTGCCCTATGGTTCATTAGCCAGGCTAGTGTCAAACCCAAGGAGAGAGGGATAAATTGACCAGAACCATTTTAAAGTTGGCAAAGGGGCCCCCCCCCCACACACAGGCTACCCACAGGCTGGTGCTGGGAATAAAAGTGGCATCCCCAAAGCGTTTACTCAGAGCACTCCTGGACATGTGAAGACTCAATAGAAGGATTGTCCTGCTGTCTGAAGCTTGAAAAGAGACTTGACATTCTTGCCTTGAACTCAGGGCTCCATAAGTGACTCCAAGGGTCAGATGGCTGACCCACTGTTTGAGCTACAGGGACACAACAAGCTTCCAGAGGTCTATTCCTGCTTTCCAGATGACCAGATCCAACTGGGCCTGACCTCAGCAAACTGGACGAGAGCGATATTCTGGACAAACTTTCGTACCTAGACAAGGAAGAATGGGAGGGACTCCTTGAACCCCACTCTCAGGATAACGGCAGGAACAACACCCCTGCAGACACAAAAACAGAGGAGCAAGTTGGGCATATGGCCCAGAATAGAGAAGTGGGGCAGCAAGCAAAAACAAATGTACCTGGATGTCTAAAGAGCATGTCAGAGAATCAATCCGAAAACATGCATCAATCATATAACGAGAAAGACTGGGCAAGTCTGCTAAAAACAGTGCAACTCCTGGTAGGGGCCCTGCAATATAAATCCGACAAAATGGACACCCAACTAACCTTAATGAACACTTTGACAGTGTTTGTGGTTGCAATTGACAGTAAGCTAGGTACGCTGAACACCTCTCTGCGGAACATTCAGGACTATGCCTTAGCCAATAGTCAAAGCTTTGGATGCAGCCCGATTGTAGACAAACTAGCCACTCGCCCGACAATGTTGAGTGATCTATGCACACAAATTAAAAAAATGCTCAAATAACAGTTGCTCTGATCTGACAGTGGAACAGTCCTTACACAGAAACTATAAAGACATTACAACCCACCCACTTGAAATCACTAGGGGCAAGAATCAACCCACTGTGACTAAACAAACACAAAACAATGGAAAAACTATGATCAGTCAAAAAACATACACAGCAAATAAAGCAATGGATACTTCGGGAGAGGAGAAAGGGGAAAGCAAATTGAATGCAAAACAAAGACGTGCACAAAAACGAAAAGGTCGGAACCAAAAACAAGTCTGTGACAAAATGGATTTATGCCCCTCTTCGGGACAACAACAACTGAAAAAGGGATTGACCAACAAAATCCATTAATACCAGAAATAACTGAAACAAAAGGAACTAATATAAAGGCGGGATTAAGTCAAAAATATACAATCAGGATCCTAGAAGGAAGAAAGATGGACAAACACAGGAGAGGCAGTGGATACAGACTCTACACATCCATCCTCGTAAAGGAACAGCATTATAAATTGTTTCAAAAATACTAAAACAGAAACTATAAAGAGAACTCAGTTGCAAGACTATAACCAGGATGACATGCTATTTGGAATTCCGCAAAATCCAAATACTAATGGTCAAGTTTCTAGGGGTAGCAAGGCGAATTTGGACAATCAGGATATTAAATGTACGGATTTAGAAATCACAAAGAGGAGCCATCACTTCAGTCAGGTCCTGCTCCCCAGGGAAATGGAGAATACTAGCACTTGTCAATTTCAAAATAAGGTTCCGACAGACACACAATCTTCTACCACTACAAATACAGAGCACCGTCAGGGACAGCATCTTGAGGTAATCTCAGAGCCCAACCGCATCAGTGAGGAATTAAATCAGAGAAAGCCCGCAAGTGAGCTGATGGAAGCTGAACAAAAGGTACAATTGACAAGCATAGTGGGAATTCTAAGGGAGACTGTCAGAATAATGCTGCAGCACAAATTACTAACTGAACCGAAAGGGATAAACTGGGAGGAAACAAGCGCCCTTTAGCTTATACCGGAATACACCTCCAAGGGTAGGTATGACATCATGAACCGAGGTAACATGCTACGTCTGGTATCCCACATTCCATCCTTGACTGAGATCAAGACACCTGACCTAGACTCGATTGAATTTATCAAATGTAAGGACTCCATTGCAGGAGAAAAAACGAGAGCAACATGGAGCTCATCTACTATTGCACAAAGAATACATCAAGAAAGTGACATTTTCAAGAGCTGGGGGATAAATATTACCCCATATATCAAACCAGGATATCCCGACCTGCTGAGGCCAAAACACACAGGGGAAAACGTGGTGTCCTCAAACAGGTCCACTGTATCGGTACCCAAAGGAGCCATGGGGCAAAGCAAAACGAATGGAGAAGTCTTTTCGGCAGAATCTGAAACCCATCATGACTCCACTACATTGCTGAAAATAGATTCTAATGTAAGATGGATCTCAAGAACAATAAACAACAAGAAAAAGATTGACGATTTTCTGGAACAAAACAAAGACCGGACACAAAAGTGTCTATACGGATATGCTCATGGAACGTGAATGGCCGGGCAAATAAACTGTTGGATCTGGACTTTATCAACTATATCAGGGCTTTTGATATTGTGGCCCTACAAGAGACCTGGCTGAGTGATCCCCCACATGTGCAAGGATTCCTGCACTTCTACACAAGTGCACTAGCAGGGGCAAAATATGGTCACCTTCAGGGGGGTCTGGTCATATATGTTGCATGCAGAATCAATCTTACTGCCCATGAACTTGGTCCTACATCATCAGCAGCTCTGGCTGTAAATGTATTCTTTTCGGACTCAACACAAGCAACGGACTTCAACATTATAATAATAAACGTTTATATTCAACCAAAACGAAAGAGCAATTAATAAAAGAAATGTGCTATTTGGTAGAAACATGCATTAGAGAAGGACCCACAACGGAACTTATTATTACAGGTGAGCTAAACTTAAACCTAATGGGCTACTCCATGGACGACGAAATGTCCTTACAAAATACAACTTGGAATATCCCTACACAAGGGAAGCTACGTTCATGCATGCAAATTAAGACGGGACAGTCGGCTCTGGAGGAATTGGAACATTTAAACTTAAGAGCACTAAATGGCAGACCAAGAGGAGACAATCCCCCCATAGCAGCACACAGCTCATTTAGAACGAACACCATACTGGTCTACACTTTTGTCTCCCTTGAGTTGTTCCACCAAATTACCCTATTTCAATTAGGTGATAACGGAGACAGGGATCACCGGCCACAAGAAATTGAGCTCACAACAACCGTCTATATGTTCGAGCAGTGCCGGGCCCCTCAAGGAACATACTTCAATATTAATCTTAAGAGAATTATATTTGGGACTGCCACAGAGTGCAGAATGCTGGGAACTGCAAAAGAACACTTTAACTTGAGGGCCGGACAAGATGAGGTCAGGAAGTGGGAAAACTTCATGGATACCATGGCAGTCTATGCAACTAACATCAAACCCAAAACCCAACAGAGATTCGGTGGAGTGAAGTCTATATTGCAATCTGCTATGAAAGTAATTAAGCACACCAAGAATTCTATCTATCTCTCATTGAGACAGCTTCAGTGTAATCCTCAAGATATAGCACAATTAAACTTACTGCGAAAGAAAAAGGCTCTGTTGAAAAAACAAAAAAGAGATGCTGTATACGCTGATACTAAGCAAAATAACAGCGCAAGTTTTTGGAGAACCATAAATCATTTTGTTCATAATAACCACAATGGGGTTTCCTCAAACATTTCGGAGGAAGTATGGTCTCATTTCCATCAAGACACAGAGTTTAGCGCAAAGGGGGAATATTCTTCGGGTACATCTAAAGGTCTTAACACCAGCACGGCGTATGCAAGAAGCAACCACACAGCACTACACGAAGCTGATAAAGACATCTTAATTGACGACTCACCAACTAATCGAATTAAGATCATTAAAAGGCAAATATGCAAGGGCAGGAGGGAAGGGGCAGCCGGCCCAAATGGAATACCACCGGTGCTCTACAAGCAAGAGTCAACTTTTTGGGCTGAAGCTCTAGAACCACTGTTCAGGAAAATAAGGACGACAAACATCCTGAGTCCTGGAGAGGATCTATCATTGCACTAATCCACAAGTCAGGGGATAGGTCAAACCCACAGAATTATCGACTAGTGGCACTAATGGACAAAGATGCAAAATTGTTTCTTGGAATGTTACTGAAAGAGCTCCAGGCACGGGCAGAAGAAAAATCCGCTATCCCAATAAACCAGACTGGATTTGCGAAAGAAATAGGGACAACCACAAATATAATAATGATGGCAATGCTTTTTGATAAGGCCAAAACGACAAGGAGTTCACTGCATTTATGTTTTCTCGATTATAAAGCAACATTTGACCACGTCAATCGAAAAAGACTGTGGTGTAAACTGCATAACTGGGGCTCCCCCAATCCCTTCTAAACCTACTGATAAACCTGCATACCAACACCTGAGTCCAGATTAAGCTGGGTGATGGATCATACCTGTCGAGACGCATACCAACAGACAAAGGGCTTAAACAGGGCTGTGTTTTAGCACCTATACTTTTTAACCTGTTCATAGCTGATCTTGTACCAATATCAAATGCCTGTAGCTCACATGCTCCAAAATTGGGAGACATTTTATTGCCATGTCTCCTATACGCGGACGACATAGTCCTGATTAGCCAAACGAGAATAGGCCTTCAACACCTTATAAACGCTACACAGGACTACTCAAAAGAAAACGGTTTAACAATAAAGCTCGACAAAACAAGAACCATTACAGTCAGTAAAAAAAAGGAAAACCCTGCAGCATGGTTCTGGGGGAAGACCCGAATAGAGAACAACTTGGAATATAAATACATGGGCATAAAGATAGACAAAAGCTGTCAATTCCTTTTCGCAGAGAAACAACATCAGGCATAAAGGCATTGACCTGGCAATTTCCCTAAAAACTCTGAATTCTAAACTAATCGGTCCATCGATTCTGCCTATAGCGCAGGTGATCCGTGCAAAGCTACTGCCAATATTTACTTATGGTAGTGAGGCTCAGAAAGGAAGCGATGCCAAACCACTTGATTCCACAGTAACAACTACATATAGGATCATATTTGGGCTGCCTAAACACACTTCATTCCCACAAATCAGGCTTGAGTTTGGAATACAGAAGCAATCTATTGCGAGACATGGGGCATACATCATAGCGTGGGACAAAATACGGAAAGCCGCTCCCGGGACATTAAATGTACAGCTATGGAAAGAGATAGAACGTTACACCACCTCACCAGCAGCAAGATATCTTAAAACTTAAAAATGGTTTACACAAATTGGGATTGAACCAACTGTGGGAAACACCCACTAGCACTGACGTAATAAGAAACTAGTCTGGAAAACAGTCAAACACCTTTCATGGCTGGAGGATAAAGCCTCACTCGTAGAAAGGTCTCACGGATGGATGACTTTGAATACCTACTGTGAGCCAGCTGCTCAGAAGTACTTCACTTTGGGTTATGCCACGCATACAAAAAATAGTTTTATGAAGTTTAGACTTGGCCTGCTACCCTGTATTCAGCATCTCCACCCTGGCTAAAGGAGAAGTCGGACCCTAGGTGCCGCTTAAGCAGGCCAGCACCAGAAGATCTGCTGCACCTACTATGCTCCTGCAACCAACTCTCACAAGAATGGAAACAACTGCTGAAAGTTCAATTCAACCAGCGAGGGGTTCGAACCGGGAGGCAGGCTGTCCTGGCTTGTTTTGCACCAAGTGACCCTCAATTGAACTGTTCCTTGGTAAAATTCTTGAGGATATGCGAAAAGAAAATGTCGGAAACCAAATTATTGGCAAATAACCAACCAAGTGATATGGAAAAAAAGCAGGAACAGGAGGAGCTCGATGTCTAGCTCCAATGAACTTTATTCCTGAGCTATAAACTCCTCATTTTGTATGGATTAACGATTAACACACTAAGGAACATACAGACTTAAACCAAAATATCCAGGAAAGCAAACGAGATGTGCACTGCTAGTCACAATGTGCCTAAAAACTAGACACTAGACTTGTAACATTTAAAAAAATCATGGTGCAGTTTTTAAAAGAATTTGAATGTTTTTAGAAGTATGGAGTTTTTATATGTAAAATTGTCTTGAAATGAAATATTCTTGTATTGCAACGGTTTTAACGAACTATGCAAATAGAAAAAACTTGAAACTTGATGTTCAACTGGGCCTGGCCTGGTCCCCTCTTCTGGCTTATGTGGGAGTGAATCCTGACCCTTAAGTGTTGTCCTCAAGGTCCTGGACCCTTGGCTGAAGTCAACGTGCACATCCCCTTGCCTAACTGATGGTTTCACTGGATCCGACACAGAGGGCCGCAGAGAGCTGCAGAGGTGCACAACTCCTCACTGGAGGTATCCAGGATCAATGCAGCGTGACACAGTGACGAAAAGCTCAACAGAGCCATGCCACATAATTCCTCACCAAAGGCTTCACCGGGGCTGGCTTCAAGTGACTCAGAGACACAGAGAGGCAGAGCCCTTGCATCAAAGTCCAAAGGTAAAACTTACAGCGGGAGGAATGTGGTCCTGTATCCGACCTACGCTCCATCCCGGTCAGTATGAACTGTTGCCTTTGTCCTGTTTGGGCATAATCAGATGCCTGCAGCTGGTGCTTCACACCTTTTGGTGCTGTTTTGAACCATAAACTTTAAAATTCATAACTGATTTGATTTTTGTAGTTTTGGTGTCATTTTATTTATTAAAGAATTCTCTACTTGTTTAGTGTAAAATGCATCCTTTTGTAAAAAATGGATGCAAGGACACATTTTGCTCTCATGTATAGCACTAAACAACAGATTTGTAAGTATAATTTTCCTGAGATTACACACAATTATACAGAAGCAAATGATGTCAATTACTCACACCATTAGTTCTGCCCTGAGATTGGATTGAAGGGTGTCTGCCTAAGCTGTGGGTCATCATGAGGTAGTTGATGTGTTACTGGGAGGGTCATAGGTAGATGACGGGTGTTCCTCTGGGGATTATCCATATCTTCATCCTTGCTTTTGACACCGAGGCCGTTGGAACACTTGAATCTTTGGAGTTTTGTTTTCCCATCTAGTCAGTGTTACTTTCCACAGAGATGCCAGTTGAGCTCCATTTAACCCATGCAGGCATTCTTGTGTTTGTTTCCAAGTTGCAATCTGTCTTCACTTTTTTGTCTGTGAACGGATGCTCATGTTAGTCGGGGTCAACCGGGAAGTAGACTGGAGAGGTCCGGTAGTGGTCTGGTCCTGTTACAGTATGGGAAAGGTTAGAACAGGAATATGTGAGGGATTGTGATATAGGCCGAGAAGAGGGGACTTGTGGAGGGTGGAGAATGAATGTGTGGAGTCTGTAGAAGGAATCTGTAAGGCTGGAGAAGGAATACGGTTCATTGATATAATATCGATTTCCAAAATATCCCCATACACAAATATCGATGCAAAAATATTGATGTCAAGAATATCGACCTCCTATATTTAAAATTGTAAGTACAAAAATATCGATGTAAAAAATATAGATGTACAAAATATTGATTTTTTATTTAAATAAAAAATAATGTTAAATACATTAAATAATAAAATTAACTTTAAAAAATGTATTTCGATGTAATATACATTCTAACAAATATAATAAAATAATTTTAATTTAAACATACATATATAAAATGTAATCTATATATATCTATGTCCTTTAAATCAATTAATAAACAATTAATTTTAATTAATTTTATAATTGTATAAATATATACACATTTACAATAAATAAATATATACTTACATACACGTATCACATAAAATGTAAAAAAAACATTATATTATAAATAAAAACATTAAAATATTTGATAGATTTAAAAATAAATGTTGCACTCCATTGAGTGCAACAATAGGGAAAGTGTTGGGTAGCGGAGGGGTAAACATGACTATTCCCACTCGTGAGAGCAACAGTAAGGAAAGTGTTGGATAGCTGAGGGGTAAAAATTACTATTACCACTCCAGTTTGTGCAACACTCGGGAAAGTGTTGGATAGCGCAGGTGTAAAAATGTATATTTCCTCTAGAGTCAGTTCAAAATTAAAAACAAACAAATTAACAACAACAACACAAAAGGTTTTAAAAAATAAAACATATATAAAAATTTTAAATGTTACAAAAGATAGAAACAGATTAGAATGTTAAAAAGATCTAACAAATACCTAGAACGATTATTTAAATTATTTTTTTAATAATTTGAAAAAAGAACGATTTTTTAATACAAAACTTTTATAAACAAAAATAATATTTATTACATAAATGTAATAGTTTTTATTTCCTACCCTATACCCCCCACACAATTCGCAACCCACATGTAATTTTTTTTTAAATGTACCTCCATAATTATCTTAATTTATTTATTATCAATTAAACAAATATTATTAATTAATAAAAATAAAAATATATTTATTCCCCAAACATTACCCCTATCAAAACAAAACACACACAAAATAACATTAAACACGTACCATAAATATTTATCAATTGATAATTTAAAATTGATAATCAACTAATCATTAATTAATTAAACATAAATTACTTTCCATCCTCTACCTCAATAAACACCACAAACCACACCTAAAAATCATTACACAAATTCCATAACTAGTTTATATCAACAAATTAATATCAATTGACAATGTTTTAATTAATTAAAGAGAATGTACTTCCCACCCCACAAATTACATCACAAATAAATTAATTACACAATCGCCATATTTTAATTGTAATTAATTAGTTAGCATTAATTAACAAACAAGTATTAATTAATTATAAATACATTACTTCCACCCTATTCTCTTATAAAGCCCACCACCCACTCCTAAAAAATGACATAATTAACATAATGAATTACAAATTAATTAATTAAAAATAATTAACAACTAATTATTACATAATTATTAATAAATTAATTCCCACAATTAGCACTATTAAATTTAAATTAAATAAATACTAATACATAAAAAATAATCATTAATTGATTATAATTAAATTACTTCCCATCCTATTCCCCAATAAACCCACAACCTGCTACAGAACTTAAAAACGCAAAATTTAATTAAGATGAAATTAATAACTACTAGAAATGTATCATATACATTAGAAAAAAAAATTATTATACAAAAAAATCACATACTTTTAAAATACATGCTAAAATACATAACACTAATTAAAACATCGATATTTTTAACAACTATATTTTTGCAAACGATATTAACAACTTTGATATTTCCAAAAGCGATATTTCTTACCTGCAAGTCAATATTCTTGAACACAATATTCTTTCTGTCAATATTTCTGTATCACAATATTTAAAACTTGATATTTGTGTATGTTGACATTTCACATTAGATATTCTGTTTGTGCACCAAGGAATACATGGGAGATTGAAGGAATGCATGGAAGTCTGTAGAAGGAATGTGTGGAGTCTGTAGAAGGAATGTGTGGAGGCTGGAGAAGGAATGTGTGGAGGCTGGAAAATGAATGAGTGGAGGCTGGAAAAGGAATGAGTGGAATCTGTAGAAGGAATGTGTGGAGGCTGGAGAAGGAATGCATGGTAGATTGAAGGAATGCATGGGAGTCTGTAGAAGGAATGTGTGGAGGCTGGAGAAGGAATGTGTGGAGGCTAATAAAGCAATGTGTGGAGTCTGTAGAAGGAATGTGTGGAGGCTGGAGAAGGAGTACATGGGAGATTGAAGGAATGAGTGGGAGTCTGTAGAAGGAATATGTGGAGGCTGGAGAAGGAATGCATTGGAGGCTGGAAAAGGAGTGTGTCGAGTCTGTAGAAGGAATGTGTGGAGGCCGGAGAAGGAGTACATGGGAGTTTGAAGGAATGCATGGGAGTCTGTAGAAGGAATTTGTGGAGGCTGGACAAGGAATGTGTGGAGGCTGGAAAAGGACTGTGTGGAGTCTGTAGAAGGAATGTGTGGAGGCTGGAAAAGGAATGCATGGGAGTCTGTAGAAGGAATGTGTGGAGGCTGGAGAAGGAATGCATTAGAGGCAGGAAAAGGAGTGTGTGGAGGCTGTGGAAGGAATGTGTGTGGGGCTGGACAAAGAATGCATGGGAGGGTGGAGATGGAATGCATGAGGGGCTGTGGAATGAATGAATGAGGTCTGGGAAATGAATGGAGGAGGGAGCAGGAGCTATTGAAATGTTAGTGAATGAAGGTGTTGCATGGTGGAATATAAATGTGTGGAGGACTGGAAAGCAGGCTCTAATGAAAAGAATAGAATGTGCAGCGGGCTGCTGTCATGTTGGGTGGACGAATAAAGTGTGGAAAGCTGGACTGGCAGTATGCGGCTGGGCTTGCATGGGGGTTAGTTGAAGGCTGAAGTAGAAACAAGTCGAGGGCTCTAGGACAAGCTCTAAGGCGATGAAGATGTCGGGACTGCTTTCAATTTGTGTAGAAAGCAGGAGCACAGGCGGGAGAGGGGAGACATGTTTGACGTGCCGGATAAGGAACGCCTCTGGAAGGATGTGTTGAGGGTCGGAGTGGGAAAGTTGTAGTGCTAGGGTACAGGCTGTGAGCTGGCTAATGCGTGATGGATGGTGTATGCTTATGGGGAGGTCTGTGGTACAGGCTATGCAGAGATGAATGCTCCACACTTCAAAGCTTTTACCTCAGTCTCTACCGCATCCCAGCCCCCACTCATCAACATGCAACCCCTTCCCACCCAATAGCATAGCAAGGATGCCCTAGGCCAGGGGTCTCCAAACCGGTCCTGGAGGGCCGGATCCATGCCAGATTTTTAAAATGACTACATGTATCTCAATGGGGATATCCAAAAAATCTGGAATGGATCCGGCCCTCCAGGACCGGTTTGGAGACCCCTGCCCTAGGCCATGAGGCCATGGTGAGCAAGGAAAATAGCCTCTTTGACTGCTGTTGGAGTATAGAAATACAGCAGTTATCAGGGTTCCATGCCCCCCTGAGATCTCTGAGCCCCCGGTGCCAATGCACTTGCTGCCCCAGTGATGGCTGGGCCCATTTCCGCCCCTCCACGTATCCCTCCGCAAGCGACGGACACCTTTGGCGCCTGAGTACAGACCAGACAGAGTGCTGAGGTGACTCTGAGCTGCAGCGCAGCGGGCCTGGGGAGCCTGTCCTTTCATCTGCAAGAGATTTGTTGTTTCCTTAATCAGAAAAGGCTATTAAAAGGAATTCGCGAGTGTAGTTTTCTCTATCGCTTTCATTAAATAAATCAATTTTAAATAGATATCACTAGGCACGCACTTAAAATTAGCTGAATGTGCGGCGGCCCATCCCGGGCACTGGAAGCAGCGGTGGCAGACAATGAATGTGTCCAAAATATTAATAAAGCAGCGACAAAGCGGCGGGGGGGGGGGTGTTGGGGGGGAGAGGGGCAGTGGAGGGGGTAGAGACTGCAGGGTTCAAATCGGGATACCACACGGGTGGACGGCGTCCCCCCACTTAATTTACCGGGAGCTCAATAAATGGAGCCACACATTCACTCTTTGGCCTCTCTGGGGCGAGATAGGAGCTCATTCAGACTGCTGCTCATGCGCTGGCTTCTCTGATGCAATCGCATCTAAGGGGTGATCAAGGGGAGACAATGAATCTGATGGTGCAAGCCACCTTTCGTGGCGTCACTTCATGTGTGACGTCAGCATCCCCCCACTTCTTTTTTTAGGACTTGTGCCCTGGGAGAGAGGGTGGGGAGACGGTTGGTGAGGGCGGGGGAGAAAGGTGCGATAAATGGAGAAGGGGCGAAGGTGAATGGTGGAGGAAGCAGAGAGGTGGAGCAAAAGGGGTAGTAGCAGTGGGCGGAAATGAGGTAATAAGAGGGCATGGAAGAAGAGTTGTCCCATGAGGGGCCACGAAGAGAGTGTACTGAGGTGGGAGCATAAGGAGACAGGGGTAGGGTGACCAGGTGTCCCGGATTTGCCAGGACGTCCCCGTTTTTCATCAGCTGTCCTGGCAGGTTTCGAGAAATTTAGCTCATGTCTCGGTTTTTTGGAGAGGGTTGACTAAAAACGGGGGAGGTGTTTTTTATGTTTTACAAAGCGGGGATAGTTAGCAGTTGTTCCAAGAAAGCAATGTAATCCACTGGCACGGTGCTGGGTTTAAAATTTGCATCTTATGTATGTTCTTACGGCCTGTTTTGTCATTCTGTGCGCTCGCTTGACATAAAAGTATAGCCCTTCTTCTATTTTTGTGAAATGTTTTTTGCTTTAAAATTCTGGCCACCCTAGGCAGGGAATAGTGAGAACGGAGTGAAAGGGGGCAGGGATGGGCCAGTAGAGGCAGACAAGGAAGAGAAGAAAGTGTAGAGAGGAGGAGGCGATGGCCCTTAGATTGATTGGGTGAAAGAGGGGAATGCATAGAAAGATGGCGACAGGTGAGAGAAGAACATGTGAAAAGGAGCTGTGAACAGGAGATAGGAGAGGCCGGTCAAGCAGACAGAATGGTTGGGGCAGCAATGAGAAGAGTGACGTAAGACGAGGGAAGGGGAAGATAGGAGGAAAAAAGAAAAAGAATAAATAGCAAATCTAGAGAAGAAGCGAGGCGGGGCAAAAGATGAGAAGCGAGTTGAAGGGAAAGAGACGGACTCGGGGAAACAATGGAAGGCCTTAAAGGGCCCTAGCGCGGAACAGACGCAGAATGGGACGGCGATGGGAAAAAGAACGAGAAGGCAGGGCAATAAAGAAAGAGAAGAGGGTCGGTCAGAGCGAGGCAAGCGGAAAGACAAGCAAGAAGAGAGGAGAGAGAGGGTCGCTGAGAGACACGTGGAAAGACTGAGGAGAGAGTGAGGGCAGGCTAGATGGAGACACCTGGAAAGACAATCAAGAGAGAGGAAAGTTAAGAGCAGTGGCGGTTACTCTGCCATGGAGGAGCGTCGCCTTACTATTTTGAAGCAGTGCAAAGTAGAAACATAACATTTTGCCCACTGGTAAGTGCGACTGTTTGGTCGGCCCTCTTGGGCCACCCAAAACAGTCATGTGCACTTTCCCTCTTCTCCATGCAGGTTGCATTACAGCCTGCGTGAAGAACATACCCAGGCCCCCGTTCCTTGGTTGAGTATCAAACCAGGATGCACCCTCCACCTGCCCCGCGCCCTGCCACCCACGAGCCATGGCGGCTGCCACTGGTTAAGAGAGGGAGAAGGATGAGATTAAACCAAAGCAAGTAAAAATACATTGCGGAGCAGGGAGAAGAAAGAGAAAGGAGGAGAAGGGGTCAAGGCTGTGGAAAGAGGGGGGACAACAATAGAAAACGAGAGAAACAAGATATAGAAGGTCACACGCCAGACTGTAGATTATGGACCCAAAAAGAGATGCTGAAACAGATAGGCATAAAAACATGGACAAGATACAAAATGGGGTTAGAGGGAAGGTTTAGGATCGGAAGCATAGAATAAGGAGACTAGAGGTGAGGAAAACGAGAAAATGGAAAACAGTGAAATGGAGTGTGGAGGAAATAGCAGAGAAATGAATCAAAAATGAATCAAAAAGGTACACAACAAGGAAAGACAAAAAAAGGGGGTAAGAAAAGGAAATATGAGGACGGAGAAGAGGAGACAGTACAAGATGTAAGGACAATGAGAGAGATAAGAGTAGAAGAGACTATAACGGAGAAAGGAGGAGAGAACAGAGGGAGAGAGAAAGATAAAAGTAGGTGAGAGAACTAAGACAAGGACCTCCAATATACAACAGTGTGAAACAATAAACATCTAAAAAAGCAAAGACTCATTTAAAGCACAACAAGATGATAGTGGAGAAAAACAGTTGTACACAGAGAAGGAAATCAGGCCACTTTGACCATAACTGTGTCATTGTTACCACTTATAATAAGACTGGACAGAGCAGTTAAGGGACCAATGATGCAATGTTTTCTGCTGCAGTTTTAACTTATTGGATTTCAAGTAGAAGACACTCTAAGTAGAAGAATGAGTCCAAATACTTGTGATATTATCATTTTTATGTTGTATTTAACTAGCTTTCTACTACAGTCAACATCAGTCGAATTATCTTTATACAGCACTACTAGAATTGTCTTGATACAGTATGCTTTTTGACAACTATTCTTTCATATTCAGCCGACACGTGTTTCGCCGTTAGTGTTAGTAAGCTCTGCGCTTTCTCATGGAATGTATTTAACCCGTTGCATGCTCATGACGGAGTCGCTCCGTCATGAGCCGCAGTTGCGCTGTGCTCTTGACGGAGCGGTTCCGTCATGGCCCTGCCGCCGCGCCTGCGCGGCGCTGATTTCGCGCCTTCGCGGCGCGTTCTATTGAGCGGGTGGGGCCATGACGGAACCGCTCCGTCATGAGCACAGCGCAACCACGGCTCGTGACGGAGCGGCTCCGTCACGAGCATGCGAGCGCCGCTCGGCCCCCCCCCCCTTCCCCAGCGCTGTGGCGGAATTGCCGCCGCAGTGAAGTGGTCAATGTATTCTTCCTATCAGTTACATTTTCACAAATCGTGTTCTATATTTTCCAGATCAACAAGGGTCCGTAAATTGTGGTGGCTCATGTTCCATTTGTCATGTTTTTTAACCATCTCTGAGTGCCTTAGTTCTCGGTTAGGACTAATTGAAATCCATTTTTTGCACATCATGGCATACGCTGGCAAATCCAATCGTGTTTATTTTGATTAATTAAAACCTTAGGTTACACATTTCAAATGATAAAAAGTTCACAAACAAATAAAACAATACCCTTGTCCAGGAAAGCAGAATCAGCCTGTTTTATCTAATTCATTTGCATCCCTACCTCTGCCCAGAGAACCCATATTAAGGAGCACTTGTGGCAGCACAGGGAATGATAAATAAATGGTATTTGATTACTGCAAACTAATCATCCCTAACGGTCTCAATGCGCTGGGGGCCGTCGGGAGATTAAGGGAGCTATTGGCCAGAGTCACGTGGTGCAGAGCAGATCTGCTGCCAGAAATCAAACCTTGAGCACCCGTTCCGGAGTTAGCCGTTCTGGCCACTGTGCCACACACACACAGCAGTGCGTTGGTAGCATAAATGAGAAATAAACAAAGGGTGGACTGTTTCCAGGCAACAGTGAAATACCATGCCATCTTGTCTTACACTGCCTCCTATGTAATATCAAATATAAAGTGCAATAGAGACAAAATAACATTTTTGCTAACATTTCACTAAAAGGAAGGGGGGGAGAGACATCAGAACAACATTTACTTCACCCTTGCCCGTCCGGTAAGTTCTGCAGTAGACATTTTTTCTCTCAATGACCTGTCCGTAAAAACTCTGGGGCAGATTTACAAGCCCCTTGCGCCGCTTTTATGCCGCAGTTGCGTCACTTTTGTGATGCAGCGGCGGCCCAAAAGATGCGCCATGGTGCGGAGTACTTACAACATGACGCATCTGGGAGATGCGTCACGTTGTAAAGCCCTGCGCCAGAAGAAGGCGTTCCTGCGTGGGGGGGCGTTACGGCGCAGGAATGCCTCCTAAAAGTGGCTGAGTGAAATCTACAAGATTTCACTCAGTCACTTTTAAGGCCACGCTGCATCAAAACCCTGCACCTGCTTGAAGCAGGTGCAAGGATTGATGCAGCATTGTACAGATAGGGCCCCCCAGAGCGTTGCTGGAGCTGCGTCGCTCTTTCGACGCAACTCCAGCAATGCGCCACTTGTACAGCACAGATGCGTGACGCATCTGTGCCGTTTTTGCCCCATGGTGCGCCACATTACAAATGCGGCGCATCCATGGTGGCGGAGGCGTGGCGCACAATAACTGACGCATCCCTGCTGATGTGCAGGGATGCGCCACTTATTGTAAATCTGCCCCCCAGTCTATAGTGCAAATGTGGCAGCGCAAAAAGTTCTAATACTACAGGATGGCATGAGGAGAAACAGGAAAGAAGTAACAACTCTTCTGGACAGCAGTGTCGCCCCATTCTCTAGTACCACAATGATGCCTCTTGCCTTGGTTGGCATCTTCTATAATCTCAAATATAAAGTGCAGGTGTGTCGAGGTAACATTTACTCAGGCTGAGAGAAAAAAACAAATTGAGCTTGATACAGTTACTCTTCCCATCAACCCGAAACACCTACAGTTTGACATTTATCTAAACAATGGCTTCCCACTGAAGGACTGGGTTCTTTAAGACCCAGCGGTGCCAGGGCACAACACCTAAAACCTTTGTGGGTAACCTGCTCCGGCGCACAGATGACAGAGACACGGGACACTTCCTTCGGCGTCAAAGATTCAAGGTTTATTTACTGCAGGGAACACAGTAGTCACGACAAGCAACACACGTGCAACTTGGGGAGACTGCTTCAAATTGGTTCTGTGGATCGCTCCTTTTATACAGTTCTTACCCATAAGACAACATGATACACAAAAGTTTGCAACCCGGTTCCCACCATTATCCCCCAGAGGGGTCGCTTTGGTCACTTTGAAACACATGAGGTCCGGATCATAAGTGCGGAAACATTTGGCGGTTCCCAACTGTAAAAAACCCATCTTCCCAACATTAGTGCATTCCAATCGGCAATAAACAGATCGAAGTAGGAACAAAGACAGGTGCAGAGGAAGACGGAGACAGTGGGGAGATCGGAAAGGGTGTAAAAGGGGAGGTATCGGGAAACACGAGATACAGACATCAAAGGGACGTGCCTAATGAGATGCACGGCTGACACAATAAGTCCGTGCGGCAAGATGAGCCTTGAGCGGCGCCATCTGCCTTACAGTAACATCCCCCTCATCATAAAGACACTTACAAAGGACATGTGTCTTCCGCAAATATCTTAGGAGTCCCAGGGTCGCGAAGCGGACAGCGTCCGTTCGCTGGCTACTTGAGGGCAAGAGACAAAATGGATGCCGTATCTAAGATGGAACCCGTGGGTACAGATGAAAAACCCACATAACAAACGAACGGTTTAAGGTAGCACAGCGAAACTGCGCACACTTACTAAACTCGTCATTCGCGGTTCTTAGATACCAGACTCGACCATATTCGTGTGAGTCAAATAACACCACTTACAATTGTCACGGAACCTCAGACGCTCCTTTTGCCCTAATGTAGGCAAGCACTAGTCGGAATCATATTCGATATTCATCAGACCATCGAGATGTTGCTGTAGCATAGCTCTGTCCAACCGAGTCCCATTGGTAACAGGCGGCTGTCTCATACACGTTGTAGCACAGAGGCCACATAAGGCAGGACCACACTGCACACAAAGGCAACACGTGAACAGGAACACCACAACGACCCCGATGATCATCAGAATCTTCCAACCCCACGTCGACATCAGGCCCCAAAACCATCCAAGTAACGTCCAATCCCCTACATCCACGTGTATGGATTCGGAGATCTTATGCAACCTCGAGATGGCTTGATAAACAGTTGGAGCATTATCCGGAATGAAAATGCAGCAGCTCGAATGGATCACCTTACATACCCCACCTCGATCTGCTAAAATGACATCTAAAACCATACGGTTTTGTAACGTCATAAGTCTCTCCGCCTGAAGTTCAGTGGTGATATTACCAAGGGCACTGGCAGTAATATTAGCTGTCGATTCTACCACTCGAGTCAACTGTCTCAGGTTCCTACTATTAACCATAGGTCCCCAAAACGGGAGGAAACCCTTGAAAAAGTCTCCTGCCTCTTGACCGGCAGTATCCTCTTCGCTAATTATGCCTCGTACAACTCTAGTCTTGTGATAATCGGCATCTACAGTAAACGTCGGAGGCAACAGATTTGCAATGAAGCATGAGCCCATGAAGTCAGCGGGCAACCATGCATATGCACGATCATAACAGATAAAGTATGTACCCTTGGCAGCCAGAAACACAGGGGACGAGACCATCGGCAGTATGTAATTTTCAATGCAAGCACTTGCTCCAAGTCGGGCTTGCGATCTTCGGCCACGACCCATGAGACAAAAATTACCAGTGTGGGGTACGACCCATATTGGAGGCGAGCTTTTAAGCTGCTTTTCGCTAGTGAACGCACTATATTCACCTCTACTTAGGACCCTATAGGCTTGTACCTCTTCTTCGGGAATAAGCGAGGGATCATAGATATCACTATCTAAATCCTCTATAGCTATCGACAAAGGTTTTTGATACGAGGTAGGACCAGAGTAGGGGGAACGTGGTTCTCGAATGGGGTGGAAACCCAGTGCGCTTCGAAACATTGTCTGAAATGCTCGAGCGGACCCTTGGGAACTATACGGTAACACCAGATATGGGATTCCCTTATCCGTAGTATGTGGCATCAACCCGCACACCCAACAATTAGTAGTGTTAACCACTAACTGATGTTGATGAAGGAGCTGAATAAAGGAATTATTGCGGAATTCCACACGTCTAGCCTGCTCATGTTCCGGTAACATATGAAAGGAATGAGGAGAAACGGTAGAGGTAGGTTTAGGATCAGGAGTGGGAGTAGGTGTAGCAGAAGGTAAGAAGTAAGACATCGTGCAATACACCCCACCCGCCAAAAGTGCAGAAGCAATCAGAAACAATACAAACAGTTGGAATATAAAACATTTGGTACGACTGAGTTGCTGCAGCTTGAATCTATGAGCTTGTGCTCCTTCCAAATCGTTCAGCTTTGAGAATGGCATTCCCTACGACCGTCCGCAACGTTTCTTGACGCACTTCGTTCTGTGTAGCAATAGTCAATCCCTAGGAGTTCCCAGGAACCGACGGTCTTTAACCTAGCGTCAAGACCTGCTATCCAGAAGGAAGTACGCGCGCGGCCCTACGGCCTTCAATACACAATATATATGTATGCAAAAACAAAGTCTCTCAGCTGTGGAAGCAAAAAGGTACAAGGAAGGAAGCTCAATATATATATATACAAGAATAATTACAATAATACAAATGTTCAAAACTGATCACGGAAAACGGGATAATGCAGTTGTCAATACAACAAAGCAGGATCTTTTATTAGTTCTTAGTACGAGATCGCAGAAAGTATCGGGTTTTCCCAGGACGTGTCTGCTCATCAAACAAAGGATCCGTTGAAGAGGCAGCGTCCTGCTGATCAGTCGAGTGTTCTGGTCTTGAGTCTTTTGATGCTAATTGTTCAACAGAGTCTTTCTGCTGCGCTGGGGATTCTCCAACAGGCTGTGCGTCGCTAAAAGGTACAAACGCCGGCAATGTTTCAGATTCAGATGATGCAAAGCCTCTCCTTACCCACGGGTCTGCCGGCAAAGGAATAGGGACTCGTTTAGTGTGGGTGGCATGCACCCAATTCTTACGTCCCTCGAGACGAACGGCAGTCCTCGTGGCCAGGAGCACTTGATAGGGTCCGGTAAACCTCGGGTCCAGGTTATTCTTGCGTGAAAAATTTCTCGTCACCACCCAGTCTCCGGGCTGGAGCTGGTGGCCTGGACCCTCCGTCTGCGTCGGCAGTGCGTCGTAAACCTGTTGGTGAATTAACCTCAGTTTAGCAGTCAAGTCATGTAGATAATCGATCAACATTGGGTACTCAAGATCAGAAAACATTCCTGGCCTAGGGACCCCCCACACATTCGCAGGACGGCCGAACACTATTTCATAGGGACTAAGCCCTACTCGGGAGTGTACAGTCGCCCTAGTTGACAGCAACGCTAGAGGTAAAGCGTCACATAACATTTTGCCCACTGGTAAGTGCGACTGTTTGGTCGGCCCTCTTGGGCCACCCAAAACAGTCATGTGCACTTTCCCTCTTCTCCATGCAGGTTGCATTACAGCCTGCGTGAAGAACATACCCAGGCCCCCGTTCCTTGGTTGAGTATCAAACCAGGATGCACCCTCCACCTGCCCCGCGCCCTGCCACCCACGAGCCATGGCGGCTGCCACTGGTTAAGAGAGGGAGAAGGATGAGATTAAACCAAAGCAAGTAAAAATACATTGCGGAGCAGGGAGAAGAAAGAGAAAGGAGGAGAAGGGGTCAAGGCTGTGGAAAGAGGGGGGACAACAATAGAAAACGAGAGAAACAAGATATAGAAGGTCACACGCCAGACTGTAGATTATGGACCCAAAAAGAGATGCTGAAACAGATAGGCATAAAAACATGGACAAGATACAAAATGGGGTTAGAGGGAAGGTTTAGGATCGGAAGCATAGAATAAGGAGACTAGAGGTGAGGAAAACGAGAAAATGGAAAACAGTGAAATGGAGTGTGGAGGAAATAGCAGAGAAATGAATCAAAAATGAATCAAAAAGGTACACAACAAGGAAAGACAAAAAAAGGGGGTAAGAAAAGGAAATATGAGGACGGAGAAGAGGAGACAGTACAAGATGTAAGGACAATGAGAGAGATAAGAGTAGAAGAGACTATAACGGAGAAAGGAGGAGAGAACAGAGGGAGAGAGAAAGATAAAAGTAGGTGAGAGAACTAAGACAAGGACCTCCAATATACAACAGTGTGAAACAATAAACATCTAAAAAAGCAAAGACTCATTTAAAGCACAACAAGATGATAGTGGAGAAAAACAGTTGTACACAGAGAAGGAAATCAGGCCACTTTGACCATAACTGTGTCATTGTTACCACTTATAATAAGACTGGACAGAGCAGTTAAGGGACCAATGATGCAATGTTTTCTGCTGCAGTTTTAACTTATTGGATTTCAAGTAGAAGACACTCTAAGTAGAAGAATGAGTCCAAATACTTGTGATATTATCATTTTTATGTTGTATTTAACTAGCTTTCTACTACAGTCAACATCAGTCGAATTATCTTTATACAGCACTACTAGAATTGTCTTGATACAGTATGCTTTTTGACAACTATTCTTTCATATTCAGCCGACACGTGTTTCGCCGTTAGTGTTAGTAAGCTCTGCGCTTTCTCATGGAATGTATTTAACCCGTTGCATGCTCATGACGGAGTCGCTCCGTCATGAGCCGCAGTTGCGCTGTGCTCTTGACGGAGCGGTTCCGTCATGGCCCTGCCGCCGCGCCTGCGCGGCGCTGATTTCGCGCCTTCGCGGCGCGTTCTATTGAGCGGGTGGGGCCATGACGGAACCGCTCCGTCATGAGCACAGCGCAACCACGGCTCGTGACGGAGCGGCTCCGTCACGAGCATGCGAGCGCCGCTCGGCCCCCCCCCCTTCCCCAGCGCTGTGGCGGAATTGCCGCCGCAGTGAAGTGGTCAATGTATTCTTCCTATCAGTTACATTTTCACAAATCGTGTTCTATATTTTCCAGATCAACAAGGGTCCGTAAATTGTGGTGGCTCATGTTCCATTTGTCATGTTTTTTAACCATCTCTGAGTGCCTTAGTTCTCGGTTAGGACTAATTGAAATCCATTTTTTGCACATCATGGCATACGCTGGCAAATCCAATCGTGTTTATTTTGATTAATTAAAACCTTAGGTTACACATTTCAAATGATAAAAAGTTCACAAACAAATAAAACAATACCCTTGTCCAGGAAAGCAGAATCAGCCTGTTTTATCTAATTCATTTGCATCCCTACCTCTGCCCAGAGAACCCATATTAAGGAGCACTTGTGGCAGCACAGGGAATGATAAATAAATGGTATTTGATTACTGCAAACTAATCATCCCTAACGGTCTCAATGCGCTGGGGGCCGTCGGGAGATTAAGGGAGCTATTGGCCAGAGTCACGTGGTGCAGAGCAGATCTGCTGCCAGAAATCAAACCTTGAGCACCCGTTCCGGAGTTAGCCGTTCTGGCCACTGTGCCACACACACACAGCAGTGCGTTGGTAGCATAAATGAGAAATAAACAAAGGGTGGACTGTTTCCAGGCAACAGTGAAATACCATGCCATCTTGTCTTACACTGCCTCCTATGTAATATCAAATATAAAGTGCAATAGAGACAAAATAACATTTTTGCTAACATTTCACTAAAAGGAAGGGGGGGAGAGACATCAGAACAACATTTACTTCACCCTTGCCCGTCCGGTAAGTTCTGCAGTAGACATTTTTTCTCTCAATGACCTGTCCGTAAAAACTCTGGGGCAGATTTACAAGCCCCTTGCGCCGCTTTTATGCCGCAGTTGCGTCACTTTTGTGATGCAGCGGCGGCCCAAAAGATGCGCCATGGTGCGGAGTACTTACAACATGACGCATCTGGGAGATGCGTCACGTTGTAAAGCCCTGCGCCAGAAGAAGGCGTTCCTGCGTGGGGGGGCGTTACGGCGCAGGAATGCCTCCTAAAAGTGGCTGAGTGAAATCTACAAGATTTCACTCAGTCACTTTTAAGGCCACGCTGCATCAAAACCCTGCACCTGCTTGAAGCAGGTGCAAGGATTGATGCAGCATTGTACAGATAGGGCCCCCCAGAGCGTTGCTGGAGCTGCGTCGCTCTTTCGACGCAACTCCAGCAATGCGCCACTTGTACAGCACAGATGCGTGACGCATCTGTGCCGTTTTTGCCCCATGGTGCGCCACATTACAAATGCGGCGCATCCATGGTGGCGGAGGCGTGGCGCACAATAACTGACGCATCCCTGCTGATGTGCAGGGATGCGCCACTTATTGTAAATCTGCCCCCCAGTCTATAGTGCAAATGTGGCAGCGCAAAAAGTTCTAATACTACAGGATGGCATGAGGAGAAACAGGAAAGAAGTAACAACTCTTCTGGACAGCAGTGTCGCCCCATTCTCTAGTACCACAATGATGCCTCTTGCCTTGGTTGGCATCTTCTATAATCTCAAATATAAAGTGCAGGTGTGTCGAGGTAACATTTACTCAGGCTGAGAGAAAAAAACAAATTGAGCTTGATACAGTTACTCTTCCCATCAACCCGAAACACCTACAGTTTGACATTTATCTAAACAATGGCTTCCCACTGAAGGACTGGGTTCTTTAAGACCCAGCGGTGCCAGGGCACAACACCTAAAACCTTTGTGGGTAACCTGCTCCGGCGCACAGATGACAGAGACACGGGACACTTCCTTCGGCGTCAAAGATTCAAGGTTTATTTACTGCAGGGAACACAGTAGTCACGACAAGCAACACACGTGCAACTTGGGGAGACTGCTTCAAATTGGTTCTGTGGATCGCTCCTTTTATACAGTTCTTACCCATAAGACAACATGATACACAAAAGTTTGCAACCCGGTTCCCACCATTATCCCCCAGAGGGGTCGCTTTGGTCACTTTGAAACACATGAGGTCCGGATCATAAGTGCGGAAACATTTGGCGGTTCCCAACTGTAAAAAACCCATCTTCCCAACATTAGTGCATTCCAATCGGCAATAAACAGATCGAAGTAGGAACAAAGACAGGTGCAGAGGAAGACGGAGACAGTGGGGAGATCGGAAAGGGTGTAAAAGGGGAGGTATCGGGAAACACGAGATACAGACATCAAAGGGACGTGCCTAATGAGATGCACGGCTGACACAATAAGTCCGTGCGGCAAGATGAGCCTTGAGCGGCGCCATCTGCCTTACAGTAACATCCCCCTCATCATAAAGACACTTACAAAGGACATGTGTCTTCCGCAAATATCTTGGGAGTCCCAGGGTCGCGAAGCGGACAGCGTCCGTTCGCTGGCTACTTGAGGGCAAGAGACAAAATGGATGCCGTATCTAAGATGGAACCCGTGGGTACAGATGAAAAACCCACATAACAAACGAACGGTTTAAGGTAGCACAGCGAAACTGCGCACACTTACTAAACTCGTCATTCGCGGTTCTTAGATACCAGACTCGACCATATTCGTGTGAGTCAAATAACACCACTTACAATTGTCACGGAACCTCAGACGCTCCTTTTGCCCTAATGTAGGCAAGCACTAGTCGGAATCATATTCGATATTCATCAGACCATCGAGATGTTGCTGTAGCATAGCTCTGTCCAACCGAGTCCCATTGGTAACAGGCGGCTGTCTCATACACGTTGTAGCACAGAGGCCACATAAGGCAGGACCACACTGCACACAAAGGCAACACGTGAACAGGAACACCACAACGACCCCGATGATCATCAGAATCTTCCAACCCCACGTCGACATCAGGCCCCAAAACCATCCAAGTAACGTCCAATCCCCTACATCCACGTGTATGGATTCGGAGATCTTATGCAACCTCGAGATGGCTTGATAAACAGTTGGAGCATTATCCGGAATGAAAATGCAGCAGCTCGAATGGATCACCTTACATACCCCACCTCGATCTGCTAAAATGACATCTAAAACCATACGGTTTTGTAACGTCATAAGTCTCTCCGCCTGAAGTTCAGTGGTGATATTACCAAGGGCACTGGCAGTAATATTAGCTGTCGATTCTACCACTCGAGTCAACTGTCTCAGGTTCCTACTATTAACCATAGGTCCCCAAAACGGGAGGAAACCCTTGAAAAAGTCTCCTGCCTCTTGACCGGCAGTATCCTCTTCGCTAATTATGCCTCGTACAACTCTAGTCTTGTGATAATCGGCATCTACAGTAAACGTCGGAGGCAACAGATTTGCAATGAAGCATGAGCCCATGAAGTCAGCGGGCAACCATGCATATGCACGATCATAACAGATAAAGTATGTACCCTTGGCAGCCAGAAACACAGGGGACGAGACCATCGGCAGTATGTAATTTTCAATGCAAGCACTTGCTCCAAGTCGGGCTTGCGATCTTCGGCCACGACCCATGAGACAAAAATTACCAGTGTGGGGTACGACCCATATTGGAGGCGAGCTTTTAAGCTGCTTTTCGCTAGTGAACGCACTATATTCACCTCTACTTAGGACCCTATAGGCTTGTACCTCTTCTTCGGGAATAAGCGAGGGATCATAGATATCACTATCTAAATCCTCTATAGCTATCGACAAAGGTTTTTGATACGAGGTAGGACCAGAGTAGGGGGAACGTGGTTCTCGAATGGGGTGGAAACCCAGTGCGCTTCGAAACATTGTCTGAAATGCTCGAGCGGACCCTTGGGAACTATACGGTAACACCAGATATGGGATTCCCTTATCCGTAGTATGTGGCATCAACCCGCACACCCAACAATTAGTAGTGTTAACCACTAACTGATGTTGATGAAGGAGCTGAATAAAGGAATTATTGCGGAATTCCACACGTCTAGCCTGCTCATGTTCCGGTAACATATGAAAGGAATGAGGAGAAACGGTAGAGGTAGGTTTAGGATCAGGAGTGGGAGTAGGTGTAGCAGAAGGTAAGAAGTAAGACATCGTGCAATACACCCCACCCGCCAAAAGTGCAGAAGCAATCAGAAACAATACAAACAGTTGGAATATAAAACATTTGGTACGACTGAGTTGCTGCAGCTTGAATCTATGAGCTTGTGCTCCTTCCAAATCGTTCAGCTTTGAGAATGGCATTCCCTACGACCGTCCGCAACGTTTCTTGACGCACTTCGTTCTGTGTAGCAATAGTCAATCCCTAGGAGTTCCCAGGAACCGACGGTCTTTAACCTAGCGTCAAGACCTGCTATCCAGAAGGAAGTACGCGCGCGGCCCTACGGCCTTCAATACACAATATATATGTATGCAAAAACAAAGTCTCTCAGCTGTGGAAGCAAAAAGGTACAAGGAAGGAAGCTCAATATATATATATACAAGAATAATTACAATAATACAAATGTTCAAAACTGATCACGGAAAACGGGATAATGCAGTTGTCAATACAACAAAGCAGGATCTTTTATTAGTTCTTAGTACGAGATCGCAGAAAGTATCGGGTTTTCCCAGGACGTGTCTGCTCATCAAACAAAGGATCCGTTGAAGAGGCAGCGTCCTGCTGATCAGTCGAGTGTTCTGGTCTTGAGTCTTTTGATGCTAATTGTTCAACAGAGTCTTTCTGCTGCGCTGGGGATTCTCCAACAGGCTGTGCGTCGCTAAAAGGTACAAACGCCGGCAATGTTTCAGATTCAGATGATGCAAAGCCTCTCCTTACCCACGGGTCTGCCGGCAAAGGAATAGGGACTCGTTTAGTGTGGGTGGCATGCACCCAATTCTTACGTCCCTCGAGACGAACGGCAGTCCTCGTGGCCAGGAGCACTTGATAGGGTCCGGTAAACCTCGGGTCCAGGTTATTCTTGCGTGAAAAATTTCTCGTCACCACCCAGTCTCCGGGCTGGAGCTGGTGGCCTGGACCCTCCGTCTGCGTCGGCAGTGCGTCGTAAACCTGTTGGTGAATTAACCTCAGTTTAGCAGTCAAGTCATGTAGATAATCGATCAACATTGGGTACTCAAGATCAGAAAACATTCCTGGCCTAGGGACCCCCCACACATTCGCAGGACGGCCGAACACTATTTCATAGGGACTAAGCCCTACTCGGGAGTGTACAGTCGCCCTAGTTGACAGCAACGCTAGAGGTAAAGCGTCAGGCCACGAAAGACCAGTCGTAGCCTGAATCTTCGCTAGCTTTAGTTTAAGGGTGCCGTTGTACCCTTCAACCAAACCAGCTGACTGGGGATGATTGGCGCTATGGAATTTCTGATTAATTCCAAGGCCCTTACACACACTCTTCATCACACTACCCACAAACTCACTTCCGTTATCTGACCACACGACTCTAGGCATTCCATATCGAGGAAAATATTCCTTCAATAGGATTTTTGCGGTAGACAAAGCAGTATTGTCTTTGAGAGGATAAGCCTCGATCCATCGGGAGAATGCGCAAACCACAACTAAAACGTATTTCAGGTTATTGCATCGCTCCATATGGATGAAGTCCAATTGGATCACCTCAAAGGGACATGAAGGGGGAGCAAAACTGCCAGGAGGAGTTGGGGTTCCTTTGCCAGGATTGTACATCATACACACCATACAATTCTTCACCAAACGTTCAGCACATTTCGTGATACCATCATTCTTCCACACAGGAGACAGCAACTTACAAATACCTTTCGCGCTAATATGTGCTAACCCATGCGCCATTGTCACAACGGCCAGCACATACGCATCGGGCAACAACCATCTTTTCTGATCCGACAAATCAATCCAACAACCACTCGCATCCAACTTTCCCGTGCTTTCTTTCCACTTCATCTTTTCAGTCTCGGTGGCCTCATTCTGAATTTCTTTCACACTTTCGATAGTGTCTTCACACATGCTCGATTCTGTAGGCCACCTAACCGAACTCGTCACATACATCCGAGTGCTAAGGTTCCGGGCAGTCTCCTTAGCAATCTCATCTGCAAACGCATTACCACAACCAACATCATCCGTCACCTTACGATGCGCACTACATTTAACAATCGCTACTTGCTTAGGCAACGTCAGTGCATCCAAAAGATCATTCACAAGCTGTCCATGCTGAATCTTCGTACCATGCGACGTCAAGAAACCTCTCTCTCTCCACAATCGTCCAAAACTGTGTGCGACGCCAAATGCGTATTGACTGTCGGTAAACACATTCACACGTTTCCCTTTTGCTAACACACATGCTCTAGTGAGAGCAATCAATTCTGCAGCTTGGGCAGAATTCTGATTCAACCTTGCAGTCTCAACAACAGTATTCAACGTTACAACAGCATAAGCAGTAGTCACATCGCCATTCGGCAACTTAAAACATGACCCATCCAAATACAATGTACCATCCGGATCTTCCAATGGGGTGTTTTTAAGGTCCACTCGACCTTTTGTTTCTTCTTCGGTCCTCAAGTAGCAATCATGTTCTGCTACTTCATCTGACTCTGCACTAATTGGTAACAAAGTTGCCGGGTTCAGAACATTACAACGTTTTATTTGAACGTGGCTTGCCAACAACGTCAACTCGTACCCAGACAACCTCGCACTCGTCAAGTGCTGAGTTTTCGTTCGATTCAAAAGAGTATCGACTGCATGCGGAACCATCACCGTAAGCATATTATCCATGACCAGTCCTGCTGATTGTCGGATGGAGACCGCAGCTGCCGCAGTTGCTCTCAAACAACTCGGCAATGCTCTAGCTACTGGGTCCAAGGTCGAGGAAAAATATGCGCATGGACGTTGCTTACCACCAAAAGGTTGCGTCAAGACACTCAAAGCACAGCCTTCTCTCTCGTGAACATATAATGTAAACGGCTTACTGTAGTCGGGAGTACCCAACACAGGAGCCGAACACAATGAATCACGCAGTTCAGAAAAACTTTTCTGACATTCTTCCGTCCATGGTAAAGGAGTTGCAACATCCTTGCACGTGAGGGCTACCAATGGCTTTGCTAGCAATGAAAAGTTTGGAATCCATTGCCTGCAGTACGACGTGATACCTAGAAAGGCACGCACATCTCTTTGAGTTTTTTGGCACAGCCATTCGCGCAATCGCTGCAATTCTTTCTGGGGTCAACCTCCTTCCCTCCTTTGACAATAAGTGACCTAAGTAGGTTACTTCTTGACAACAATATTGGAGTTTAGTAGGTGACACCTTGTGATTCAACTCACAGAGATGTTGCAGCAACGACACCGTAGCAATTTTGCAAATGTCCTGAGTATCGGCAGCCACCAATAAGTCGTCGACGTATTGGATTAAGGCCGCACCGACCGGCAACCTAAACGCATCCAGTTGACCCTTCAAGGCTTGGCTGTAAATAGATGGACTTTCACAGTAGCCCTGAGGAGCGCGTTTGAACCGGAAGCTACGTCCACCGAGAGAGAAACCGAAAAGGTCCCTGCTCTCCTCGGCAATCGGGATGCTAAAGAACGCATTCTTTAAGTCAATCACCGAAAACCACGATGCAGAGGCTGGAATCAGAGCCAGTAATGCCGTGATGTCAGGCACAACAGGGAATTGGGGAACCACAATTTTATTCACCTCCCGTAAATCGATAACAAAACGATAAACAGGCGGTTTTGAAGGATCAGTGCGTTTAAGAATGGGCAGCACAGGGCTGTTGCACACGTTTCCCCGAGTCTCTTCAATAACATCTTTCTCGATCAAATCATAAATGATCGCTAACAACGCTCGTTCACCATCAAGAGAGATACGATACTGGGGAATACGCGGCAATCGCACATTAGATTTCAACTGAACAACATAAGGGGAGATATCGAGCAGGCCCACATCATTTGGACCTGCTGCCCACAAAGACGCAGGAAGAGAACTCAATTCCGGTGGAAGCTTGTCGAGAGACAAGTACATGGGAGAGACAACCCTCTCTCCAAACGTAAGCCGTACTCCCGCAGGAGAACAATACAAAGTTGCGTACAAACGTTTAAGCAAATCCAGGCCCAAAAGATTTTCACCACAACCAGTAGTCAAAATTAACGGAGCCTGAAGCTCACGTGGCCCAATTGTAAGGGGCAAAGGGCGTGAAACTGGATTGCTAACGGGGGCGCCAGAGAATCCAACGGAAACATTTGTTAAGCCAGACAAAGGTGCGCCAGGGAGTTTCGAATGCTGAATAGAACTTTTCGCTGCACCAGTGTCCAACAGAAAAGGCTCAACGACGCCCGATGTAGCAACTGCGACGTAAGGCCCTCTCTGATCAACCGGAACTGATACCACTCCCTCTCCTTGTCTTCGGCTGTCCTCGTAATTACTGTCGTCAGTTCCCTGATCGACGTAATAATCGTCTACATTGTACTGCGCAGATCGTCCTTGCGATGATCCACGTTGATCGAAACAATTATTATTATTAGAGGAGTTATCAGAACGATCATTCTGAGTCCCACGACCCCTACCACGTGATGCCTGCTGCGAACCACCACGACCTCCTCTAGATGAGTTACCACTATTTCGCTCATTTAGGACAGGACAATTGAATTTAATATGACCCTCTTGTCTGCAATAAGCACATTGATTGTACCCCAATGAAGATCTTTGGGAAGAGGAGTCATTACGATTCTGAGATCTATTCGATTGCGACTGCGATGTATTCTGTTGCGAATTACTCTGATTTGAACGCGGGGGATATGCTTGTTGAAGCAACACTTTAGTTTTCAGCTCTTTCGTCTTTTTATCAGCACGGTCGCTCTCTTCTTTCTCTCTATTCTCATAATATTGTGCTGTAGCCAATATCTGAGCTGAAGTAGAAACGGCCCATGCACTTTCCGAATTCTTTAATTTATTGCTCAAATCGGGCAATAAGTTCGAAACAAATTTATCCACAAACAATCGCTGACCACCCTCGGTACCCATATCCTGACCACTATGGTCAATGAATGCTTCCTCAAACCTCGTAAAGAAGTCGGAAACACTCTCGTCCTTCTTTTGCTTACAAGCTGACAATTTGTCCCAATTTACCCTCATGGCTGGCATAAGAGTTTTCATTAACGTTATTATTCGCTGAGGAAGAGCAGTAATCATCTGCTCAGGTTTAGCCCCACCAGTTTGTAACCCATCCGCCGCCACAATGGCAGCCCAATCACCACCTAATTCATTCGGATGATTTTCCTGCCGAATCTTAGCCCAAACCGGTTGCGGTACGACATTGCCGAACAACATATCAATATCGGCAAGATTCATTATCGTAGCGTCTACAAGCTGCGATAATTCTTTGTAATACCCTGTAGGATTTTTGCGAGGGTCAGGCAAAGATTGCTTCACCTGTAGCACTTCCGAGCGTTTCCATGGGAGATGTATCCATACTCTCTGGAAATAAGGCGGAACGGGTGGAGCAGCTGCAGGATTACCTGGCATCCACACCGGTGGCACTTCACGCATGGGAAACTGACCAGACTCATCTGGCAGTCTTTCAATATCCTCAACAAATAATGCATGAGGGATCGGAGCGGGGCGAAAGGATAGCAACCGCTCAACAGCACGTCGAACATTGGTATCCACTATCAGTCCGTTCGAGAACTGAAGCTGAAGATCAGACAAAGCGGCCAGCACCTCGTCAGGCGCATCAGCCGATATCTGATCGCGAAGGAACTTACACATTTCATCAAACACGTATCTTTGGGTTGGTATATTGAATTGACAAAACGTTTCGAGTACAACACGGGGTGGATTTCTAAAAGGATTTACCATCTAACCCATCGCCATATTATATAGCGCAACACGTTCTCTATTTCCAGGAAGCTGACTACGTCTCTGAGGACCATCGGAGCTAGCGGACCCATGAACAGGCCCGAGCGAATGAAAGAAGCTAGCTGCTAGAGGAGTAGTACGAGAACGAATCGAAGGAGAAGTATAGGACACAGGACTAACAAGTGAAGGAGTAGAAACAGTAGCAACAGCAGGAGTTAACAAAACAGGAGCAGTAGCGGGAGCAGGAGTATGTGGAAGCGGAGGAGCAGTAGGGATAGAAACAGGCAAAGGAGCAGGAACAGTCGGAAGAGCGGGTGCAGGCTGAGGAACAGGCGGGGGAAGAATAGGCGGAAGAATAGGTACGGCAGGAACCACAGGAGCTGCAGCTGCGGTACCCTGTACGTACGGAGGTGGCGACTTCATGAGATAAGACATTAAAGGATCCTCAACTGGCTCTTCCTTCTTTTCCGACTCCATAGGCAAAGCGGGATAACATTTATCAACGGTCATACGCTGTAGTCTATCAAACACTTCCTTATCCTTATCCTCCTTATCACGCTGAAACTGCTCTGCTTTCTTCACTATAGTAGCAACATTCTCTCGCTGACTACGTGTATTCTGTCTGATTTCTTTCTGTCGGGCTTCCTTGCGCCACAACCGAAAGGCATCAAACATGGCCGGCCTTGATTTTCTTTCGAACAGTTTAATCTCTAAATTATCTAAGATCGGGGCCTCGAAGCTACCATGAGGTGGCCAACGAAGGTCACCGTCCTTCTTCGTGTACTTAATCCAATAATCATTAAAGGTAATCGGACCTAGTCCATGTTTACTATATAGTTCATAAGTGGGAGTTCCAACCGGAGGTATCGGACACGAGTCCTCCAGTCGGGAATCCGCACCACAAGGTCTGAAACAACTAAACAAAGTACTACGACTAGGCATCTTGCACACTAGCCGAGTTTCACAAACTTCAAGGGTTACGGGATTTACCAAGTCCCAGCAAAGAATAAAACCCTCGGTTTTTGGCGGCTGCAGTCGTCAAACAACACAACAAAGTACGCTAGCAAAGTGTCACCGACAAAAACACTCACACAGCGTTAACAACAAAAACACTCGCTAAAGTGTCAACAACCAAGAACTCTGGGAGCGACCCACAAATACTTAACTCAAAGATCAATGGCGTCACCAGGAAGGCCCGTCAATCGTCTCGCTATACCAAGGTCTACGCCAGGCGCCAAAACAGGTATACAGTCAGGGCAGCAGTCCGTCGCAGCCGTCAGGAGGCGGGAATCTTCGCGGGAAAAGTCTTCGGGCCACTTATTTCGACAACAGGATCGATGAAGCGGGGTGCACCTTCCCTCGGAGATTTCACACGAAGTTCCTCACGATCGTCGGGCTTGGACCGGTACCACTGATGCAGCCCCACGTTGGGCGCCAACTGAAGGACTGGGTTCTTTAAGACCCAGCGGTGCCAGGGCACAACACCTGAAACCTTCGTGGGTAACCTGCTCCGGCGCACAGATGACAGAGACACGGGACACTTCCTTCGGCGTCAAAGATTCAAGGTTTATTTACTGCAGGGAACACAGTAGTCACGACAAGCAACACACGTGCAACTTGGGGAGACTGCTTCAAATTGGTTCTGTGGATCGCTCCTTTTATACAGTTCTTACCCATAAGACAACATGATACACAAAAGTTTACAACCCGGTTCCCACCATTATCCCCCAGAGGGGTCGCTTTGGTCACTTTGAAACACATGAGGTCCGGATCATAAGTGCGGAAACATTTGGCGGTTCCCAACTGTAAAAAACCCATCTTCCCAACATTAGTGCATTCCAATCGGCAATAAACAGATCGAAGTAGGAACAAAGACAGGTGCAGAGGAAGACGGAGACAGTGGGGAGATCGGAAAGGGTGTAAAAGGGGAGGTATCGGGAAACACGAGATACAGACATCAAAGGGACGTGCCTAATGAGATGCACGGCTGACACAATAAGTCCGTGCGGCAAGATGAGCCTTGAGCGGCGCCATCTGCCTTACAGTAACATCCCCCTCATCATAAAGACACTTACAAAGGACATGTGTCTTCCGCAAATATCTTGGGAGTCCCAGGGTCGCGAAGCGGACAGCGTCCGTTCGCTGGCTACTTGAGGGCAAGAGACAAAATGGATGCCGTATCTAAGATGGAACCCGTGGGTACAGATGAAAAACCCACATAACAAACGAACGGTTTAAGGTAGCACAGCGAAACTGCGCACACTTACTAAACTCGTCATTTGCGGTTCTTAGATACCAGACTCGACCATATTCGTGTGAGTCAAAAACACCACTTACAATTGTCACGGAACCTCACCCTCTATTCCAGTTGGTGCAAAATGTATTTCCAATAAAGTGCACAAGATAATAAAAAGAATTTTCAGACCAGGATATTCCTAAGTAGTGTCCCTTCGTATTCTTTTGGACCTTTATGTTCTCCATCATGACCTTTGCAGCCGCTGCCATACCATGCAGATAAAGTGCGGAAGTAACAGTGAGGCTAAAAGAGTGGAGCTATAGTGGATCCTCATTGCAGCCTCTCGGTCTTTGTCTAACAGCTGCACAGCAGCTTTTGTGATGAATTTCCTGAAAGCCGCAATAACTCGGGGACATTCGCTTTGAGACGAAACAGTAAGGCATGACAGCAGGTTCTAACACCTTTCTGATTAAAAAGGTTATGCAGCAAAGTCTAACGTTCACTTTGCAACTTGGGACAAGTTGAGATGATGTGAGTCAGACTTTCAGTGTTGAAAAGACAAAGTCTAAATTTAGAACACAAAAATTGTCTTGCCCATTTTGCTAAGCTTCGTAGTTTGGCCCAACCCAAAGCGTGCTTGAAGGAATTTGGCTGTAATAAAAAATCTCACTCTCTGTCGAGGAGGGCCAAACCCAGAAGATTTTGGAGGGCACTTGACGGGATGAGAATATAAAGGACTGTCGTAAACCCCAAAACAGTTGACGGTCTTGTTGTATAGCAGTCAGCGTTAAGTCAAGCAGAAACTTATTCTGGATAACAACTATAACAATGTTCTATGGTAATTCAGCCCTTTGGACAGTTCATTCTCGGTCCTTGGGGTTGACGTCTCCCCACCAGTGTTATCCCATGGAGGAGAGGTCTTGCGGTAGGAGAAGAAAATGGCTGCCTGTGGGTTTAATGTGGGATGGACCCCAGCACTTGTAATGCACACATTTTTTTAACTCTGTTTATTTTTATCCAGTTGGTAGGCTTGAAGCGAACAGAGGCTACAGTCGTACACGGTGTCTCTTCTACCATGAAGGGACCCCTTGCATCCAGCAGTAGTGGCGTCTATGGTGCTGCATGCCTACTCCTCCAGGTGCAGAGCTGAAGGGCACAGGGGCTGGACACGGCAGGGTCCAGTCCAGGGAGATGTATGGTTCAGGGACATGGTAGTATCCATACGTCTTTAAATAAATACGGCATTCTAAAAACTGTGGCAGATGGTGCTTCTCCCTCAAAGGTTGCTGTTGCCCTTTCCTTCCAGCCTTTTAACAGCCCTGGATCCTGATGTCTTTGCAAACCGCACCATCAGCAATTGATTTCCAGAACTGATGTTCACACGGTGGGAAAGAAATTATCACATTCATTGCACCTTGGAGAAGTTACCTTGATACAGTGGTTCATTTTAGCGCTTTTATTAGTAGCTTTTTATCTCCCTAGGTCCAAGGGGATACAGCAAAGCCCTACACCCTATGCAGCGCCCTATGCTCTGACCTCACCAGAAAGACTCAGCCTCTTGTGAACAGGATTGCTCGTAAGTCACAAGTGTTACACAGCACCAGGGACGGCCTTAGGCATGTGCAAGCTGTGAACCTGCGCAGGGCCACCAAACCCCAGGGGCCACCATGCCTATATATATATCCTTAATATAATAATCCTCTGAGGATGAATATATATTTGCGTGGCGGCTCCTGGCAGGGATTTGGCGGCCGGCTCTGTTCCACTTCCAAACACCCTGATTCCCCCCCCCCCCCCCCTTCACTGGCCTCCGCGCCTGTGTTCCTCCGGGGCCGCCTACCTGTTCCTCTGGGGGCCCCCTACCTACGCTCCCTGCCCAGGGCCACCATGAGTCTAGAGCCGCGCCTGACAGCATCTTTCAACAGTCCTGCCAGGTGGAGTCGCCACCAAACCCTTAGGATTACACTTGGATGAAGAATAACTTACAAGCCCAGCTGTGTCCTTCAAGGCGAGGGGCCAGCGCTTTTTTTCAGATCCTGTTGTGGCTCAGCTTTCCTTTGCAGGATGAGGGATTTCCAGGAGGAGTGGTTCGGAAATCTGCCCGGGTCCAGGATGCCGGCTCTTCGTTCACCAGCAGCTCTGTTCATTGATCAGTTCAGACGGATGGAGGCTTCCCAGAAGGCTTCTCAAGGCCACTGGAGAATTGTGCCAAACTGGTCCTGGTGGGAAGGGAGGGGGCACCGTGAATCTGAGCATTCTTGGTGTGGTTCAAAGAACTGACCTTAGAGATCCAAATCTGAATCAACATTTGGAAGATCTAGAGAGATTACAGGTTCCAGCCAAAGAAAGGTATGTTTCAGTTCCGGCAAACTGGGCAGGGTTGTCTTGGTGCAAATGTTTGTGTATTCAACCAGGCCGCTCGGAATTTCCAGACAGAGAAAAAAAACAACTCCTTACAAGGTCAGGGTTGGCTCGGGATTGCCTCGGAGGGAATCATGCATAAGGAGATCAACTGAAGTGGATAGAACACCTTGACTGTCTCTAGGTCAGCAAGTCAATGGCACACTCACACGCGCGGTCAGTATGCATCACCCCTTTACACAGAAGGCTGTGCAATTACCCACAAATACGATAACTTATTCCACAGTGAACGAGTCAAAAATTATCGCAAGTGAAAAACAAATGATGGGTTTGCTTCTCCTCCCTCTGTGCAAATAGAAACCTAAGGCTTTAATGTGCCCTGCAGAAATGCTCCCCTATTGGGGTTCTGGGGTACAGAACCCAAGGGGTGAGGGTCGAACCAGGGAAAAATTGAGGGAGGGCACAACAGTACGTGTCATGGATCTGCAAGGTTCCTACAACCAGGCCTTTCCTACTCGAGGCAAGAGCGAGGAGAGAGGAGAAGGGACAACAGTGGTGATGGAGGGAAGGGAGAGGGAGGCGTGAGGGGGAAGGGGTGCGGGGGAGCAGGTGCAGGGAGCCTGCTCACGATGCTTCATCTCCGGCTGGGATCTGATCTTTTGAAGAAGCAGACTCCGGCCCTGGGAAGGAGCACCGGGTTATATATTCATGGCTGGTATTTAATAAATAATAGGCTGTCTGATCGATTCATATTCTGCAGACAAAATGTCAGAACTCCAAAGGGTAAAAATGCAAAGAAACAAGCTTAGCTCTGCAAACACTGCACTCCCTCTCGGCCTTACACACACCGACTGTATACAAATGGCATTTCTTTATTTCTCTCTCCGCGAGGTGTGTGACAGGGGCCTCCCTGTGGACACCCATACATGCTGCCAATTTACTGCGAGGTGGAGGAGCGGGCCTTGGGAGCAGAGCCCGGCTTGAAATTCACTATATTTATTTATCTAAGTGCTCATTCATTCATTCATAGAGCATGCTGCCATCGGGAAACGGCCGTTTCCACGCGTCCGTTTCCACGAATACCTTAACCACGCATGCAGTACAACGCATGCGTGGTTACCACGAAAGCCATTACCACGCATACCTTTACTACGTGGTATGTAGTAAAGGCATATGTGGTAAAGGTTAAAAGTAAAAAAAGGGGGCTTGGGGGGTTCTCCCCCCCCATAATTAAAACTCACCAGAAGTCACGTCGGGATATGCAGGCAATCAACGTCGATTAAGAGAAAAAGGAAAAAACTTCTGCTTCCTCTTAACGACGTATGACGTCACAACGGAAGAATTCGAGGAAAGGCAAATGCGTAGAAATACCATTCCGTTGTAACGCATGCATGGTAAAGGCATGCGTTGCAACGGAATGCGAAGTAAGAACATACAACCGCTGCCATCATAGGCATCATGGCGCTAGAGACCCAACAATGGGCTAAAACAAGGCACTGAAAGCAAAAAAACAAATACCAAAGAAAAGAACATCATTCAAACATCACAACACGAATACCAGACCTAAGGGGTTGACATACTAAATATGAATTCAGATCTTCCCTGAAGCAGGTAAAGGAGGCTGTAAAGCAGAGTCCAGACTGAGCCCATACCAAAGGTTGGTGCCCAGACGCCCCAAAAGGCCTCTCATCGCCACATCTCATCCTGCTAAAATTTGAAGCCTGAAGAAGAGCCTGAAGTTTGCAGAAGTCAAGTAGGATCATGAGCACTACCAGGACGCACCTCAAGACGAGACCGCTGTTACAATAAACCCAACTAGTAACTCATGAGATCTTAAAGTGGATCCTTTTTTTGACTGGAAGACTACTGCACTCGAAGCTTTCTTCCAGTAGTCAGGTATGTGTGAGATCAGGGTGAAAAAGAATGGCACAGCCCGCATATTGAAGTACTTAAGAAAAACAAAATGAATGGTAAAAATCTGTGAAAATGTGTTTGTTTAAAAGATTGCAATGTTTGGGAGATTGGGGAATGGGAGAGTCCTGGGCACATGGAGCGAGTAAAGAGTTGGGAAACAGAACTGGAGAGAAAAGACTAAAGACTGAACTTTGAGGCTCATTGGATAATTGTGGAGTCACTAGAGTTGACACACAAGTGAAATTTAGAGTATTGGAGAGATTGGTATGAGGAGGGTTAGGCTGAGTTGGTGAACTGAACTTGGAAAAGAGCTGAAGCTAAGGAGTATGGGAGTTGAAGAAGCGGAGTATGGTCGGAGCAGTAGAAATATTGCAAGGTTGGAGCATAGCTGACCAATCAATCAATCGGGTCACTTTTAGAGCGCGATTACTCACCCGTAAGGGTCTCAAGGCGCTGGGCGATGATGAGAGCATTGGGCAAGTTGGACTGTTGCCTCATGTTATGTTATGAGTCATATTTGTAAAGCAAGCTTATACCATGCGTTCTCAGGGCACAGAGGCAGCAAGGTGACTTCCTAAACCAAGGGAAATATTAAGTGATAAATTATAGTTCTTAAGTTTCTTGATGAAGAAAAAATGGGATGGAATTGACTTGGAAGATCATGCCACAGTCTAGGTGCAAAAACTGAAAAGGATTTACTACCGGATGTGGATTTACTGACTCAAGGAACAAAAAGGGGATTGGAAGAAAAAGAAATTAAACGAAAAAAAGTTTAGTGTTTGGTTAATTTGGCTTTGAGATGAGTGTTATGAACAGTAAAGCTATTTGTGAAGCAAACAAATGATTTTAAAGATGCTCTTGTTTTTAAGCAGCAGCCAATACATTTTAAACAAAATTGACTTAGCGGAGGCAAATTGAGTGGCTAAGGTTACAGAACTTGTGGTTTGATTCTGAATTGCCTGTTGATGAGTTGCTTAGAACTACCTACATATAGTGAATTGCATTCGTCAAGCCTTGACCCAAGTGTAGCATTAGTTGCAGTTTTCTTACTGGCTTCAGAAAGAAGAGGAAGAACAGGCTGCAATTTACACAGATAGAAAGGGCACAAAGAGACAACCAAAGAACCTTGAGTGTCCATTTTGAGTCTAGAGTCAAGTTTGAAACCAAGAATTTTTACAAGAGTCCTAGATAGATGAAAAGTGTCCAAGGAGGAAGGACCACTGGTGGGAGATCAGGCATAAAGAGTCTGATTTCCGCTTTCCGTCTAAGGTTTTGGGGAAAGTCAGATAAGAATCCAAAAATGGAATACCTTCTTTATTGAACTGAACGGATTTCTTTCAACCTATGCATGGGCTGTCCTGAGGCACTAGAAAGCTGCCTAAATCTCAGGTGCACTGCTTTGACTGCCCTGACATGTATGCATCCTGTATTTGTAAAGCGCAAACTAATCACCCACAAGGGTCTCAAGGCACTGGGGGCCATCTGGGAGATTAAGTGAGCTATTGGCAAGAGTCACAGGGTGCTGAGCTGAGCTGCTGCCAGCGATCGAACCATGAGCCCCATGCTCCAGAGTCAGCCGCTCTGGCTGTTGCACCACACCTCTTAAATTAAGGGATATACAAGGATGGGTTTTAATTCAGGTCCTCTTTACTGGGGCTCCCTTGACTCAACCTCTACTGAGGAAGGCAGATATCTTGCAAAGAAAAAGATCTGTGGAGTTGTCTGCCACCCTCCAAGTAGATCAGCAGTCTTGGAACTTCAAAGGGGTTTGAATGAGGTTCAGAAGGTAGGCTAAAGCGCCTTCTTCACACAAACTCATACTACAGCTTTGAGCTTTTCCCTTCTAGTCCATAACCCCATAAGAAACTGTAGAGGGGACTGCTCTAGTGTTGGAATTGTGCTTCCAATTTAATTACCTGAGCAGACAATCACTCAAAACTCATAGTTTAGACCCGGGTAGGAAGAAGGCCTTGGTTCTTACTTAGGATCCTTAATAGCAGTGGTACTTCCACACTTTAGTACTAAAACTACCTAGGAAATCTTCAGTATCAGCTGCTTTGAAAACTCTTCATTGGCTACCTCTGCATAAAAGGATACTTTTTAAAATTCTAATCATCGCCTTTCGGGCATTCAATTGCACAGGCCCTAAGTATCTTACCAGGCGTTACCCCCACTACAACCTTTCCAGGACGCTACGATCCTCTAATGACAATCTGATAAAACTAGCTACATTCAACCTCAAAACCAAAGGTGGTAAAACCCTGACCTATCTGTCCTCTAGAGCCTGGAATTCCATGCCCAAAAATCTCATGTCCCAGACTCAAGAAACCCAGTTTAGGAAGCAACTAAAAACCTGGATTTTTAATCTCCCAGACGAATATGTCATGGCCGCCATCTAATTCTGCTTCTGCAACTGTATGCATACTATCTAGCCAGCGCCAGGATGCTCCTTCCGGAGCGATAGCTGCGCTTTACAAATACAAAATACAAATACAAATACAAATACTTTCTATTCTGTAATAGTCATTAAAGTGCTGCTGCTTCTTCAGATATATATGATCCTCTCGCAAAGTTATCCGGTAAAGTATCAACAGAGGATGTTCCACTCCAGCGTAATAGAGAAAAAAGAAACTAGAATGGCAAAAACGGTACAGCTCAGAGGAAAACTTAAAAAATCAGGATAACATAAAGGAGCTTGTTGACTTCTCTGCGCTAGGTAATGTTCAATGATACTCATAATTTGCTGCTACAAAGGGTAAGGAAGGATTACTGGGGAAGTCTTTCACTGGTGGCAGTGAGTCAAAAGACCTGAGTAGGTGTGACTTGGTGAGAAGATCTGGGAGTGAACCAGGGCTGGATAAAGGGTCTCTGCCATCAACTTATAAAGAAGGGATGAGGGCAGTGGTCTTACTCGGATAAGATTGTAGTGATATCATCCAGAAGAGAATCTCGGAATATATGACATTTAAATACCGTAGCTTCCATTAACTGTCAAACTGGATTAATTTTTAGTGTTATTTCATATGCTCACGATCCCTCCATCCTGCTCGCTAAATTATATTACGCAACATTTCGTTAAGTCGAATTTTGACACTCTTTTTGGATATAGGAGGAGGGGAAGAAGAGACTGTTGGTGCCATCTTTCTGTTTTTAATTTTCTTTCCTTACAAGGAAGAGCACGTTTTTTCTTTATTCTGAAGAAATGCTGACAGCTGCTCCCAAGAGAGTGGGCCTAAATAAATGCAGATGGCAGAAAGCCAGAACAAGTTAACCAATTTTGCAGCTTGTCAGCAGCAGAGAAAGTGGAGGAATGAGAAAGTACAGACGCTTCTCTATGCAAAGTTGAGTCTAATGTATAGTGTCAGACACGCAACACCCATTGGGCTCACTGGGCTTCAGCCCCCCGTTGTGTGTGTCAGCCCGGGCTGAGACAGCTTTGTGCGCTGGCGGCCGTCTAATTGCAGCCGCACCCAAGTACTTCACAGGTTTTTAAAAGACCATTTACTTGTTAATGAGGCTTTTGTTGTGTTTTCACCCCTTCTTAGAGCCACTCTGCCTATGGCTGTAAGAATTAGCCCCCCACCCTGAAATCTTTTTCAGCCCCCCTGAAATTTGACTCTAGTTGCCCACCTGTCGAGTGTCAAGAATGATCTGTTGAGGTTGGATCAGATGAGGTGGGATAAGAGTAAATCCCTTCATTCAAGGCTCTTCTGATCTTTTCTAGTTGCAAGGAGGAAGTAATGCTTATATGAAGACGACAGAGCATGGATTCTCACTGCCCCTAGTGGTCATTGTGTGAACTCACCTTTATTGTTAAATCTGATGTTCAATATCCAGCAGAATTCACAGAGCCAATGAAGAAATTGAGGCTTCCTCTAAAACTCCAGTTCACACACTGATTTTGTTCCAAGAAGAGTCAGAGTGGGCATTGTGACAGCCATTTCCAATTGGGGAGGTTTAGGTAATACACAAATCTTTGTTGTGCTCCTTAATCAAAACCACTACAGTTAACATGACATTGTATAACCATTTGTGCGAATGTATATTAACACAAGAAGATTCTATCTATAGCCACTGCACCCCAATGCAGGAGCATTTGTGGTGATGGCCTGACAACTAGTCTGCTCTCTAAAATTATCCCACACATTTTCCCTAGAAAAGAGGATATTATACTTTATCGACACTTAACAGTTTCCCCGTTGACTCTGCAACTTACTGAAAGGGCTACTGCAAATCTTGTCTTCTGTTTGTACGTAGTTCATAGATCCACTATCCAATTTTTTTCGAAGAGGTTTGGCCGGGACGCTTTCCATTTAAATTAATAGTCATTTTGTTACTTCCAAAGACATTTGTCATTGAAGCTTTTATGGGTGAGGAGGTCAGTTCTGCACTCCTTATTCAGTAAGAGCTTTTAGTGACCGCTAATGCGATCAAATAACTGACAAGGAGAGTGAGGGCATAGGGAACTGCAAGAGAGAGTAACAGACTCTGAGAAAACTGGAACATTTCACAGCCGCGACAAACGGGGTGTCGCTCAATCAATTTTGGTGGTATGCTACCTTTGGCAAAAAGTCATCCTGAGCCCAGGCATGGAATACTGAAACAGGCATTGGCCAGAGTGCCACACCTCTGTTTCATGCATGTCTTTGTTTCGCCAATCCGGTTGGCGAGAATCCCATCAGATTATGCACATTTACAATATGGACAAAACATTCAACCCACAAGCACTTCTGCCGATGTCTCTTCTGATGTCACTCAGCTGTTTGCTTCACCCTTGTTGCAACACTTGGAGTTTGTCATACCCCAGTGCACCTTGTGAGCTATTACACGGACACTCGTGGCCATGCAGATAAGTAAATTGTTCTTTGTTCACTCATGGTTTACAGTGTGCACACTCGTGTAACTGTACACATTGCATCAGAATGATGTTGTGAGGGTGTGCCTTGGCAGGCTGATGACATCAGAATGGTAGAGCTTGATGATACCTTGCTGGACAGAGTCTGTTGAGTTTGAGGAAACATTCATAGAGAACGTTTCACGAGGTTGGGGATATTAATATTAGGAGGGTCTGATCAGCTTAAGTATACCTAGCTGAAAGATAAGAGCCCAGGAAGGCTTTTAGGAGTTTTGGGGTACCATCATTGCAAGAACTGTAAGATAAGGGTCCAGTAAGAACTGGCAAAAGAAAGCAAGGCAGCCTGTAAGCTGATAATGATCATAGGGATATGTGGTGATAAGGAATCACAGAGATGAATGATTGCAGCCTTGGGGGATTTGAAGGAAGAGCTTTAAGGATAGGGTTTGAAAGAAAATACCTCGGGTGGTGCGTGTGGGTAAGGGGCAGGAAAGGAAAATAAGAATATGAGAGAGTATGAGGCGTAGGGAGTGGACACTAAAAAAGAAAGTTAATGGTTTTAGTAGGTGGTTAATTGCCTGTACTCAATCCTGGGTTATAAAGATATTGCAGCTGACCTCATCAAGATGGAAGTTCTTGTGATTCACTTCCTGTGAGGGCATCAAACTTGTTATGACTTCCGGTACCCCTAGGACTTTGGTCAAATGGCTCCAGTGGGAAAGATGTAGACTCATATGGGAAATGAGCGCATGGGGAGGGTGAAGGTGAGGGTCAGGGAGATGTAGGAGGTAATGGCAGGGAGAGAGCCAGCGGCAGTAGCAGTACACAAGAGTATGTTAAGCAAGTACCTCTGGGGCGATACTGGATATAAGGCCGCCAGGTCAGCCTTTGGAAGGGTAAGATGGCGTCTATGAATGGGGCTGAACCAGAGACGTTTTAAGGCATGGGAAAGTGAGCTTTGGCCAAGGTCCCCCAGCTTTCTAGGGGCCCCATCATTAAGCTTTCAGACAGTCCCAGACAGTGGCATAGCTCAAAAATTATGGGGGCACCTGCACAATATGAAAAGGGGCTCCCTGGTCTCTAATATCTCATAAATATTCAAAGGGTTGGCACTGAATGGAGGTGCCCTGAAGGGCAGGGCTCCCTTTCAAGTGTGGGGGCCAACCAAGAGGGTTGTCAATAATCAGACCATTTTTGCTGAGGTTTGTGAAATGAGCTGAAAATGGATAATAAATTCAGAGGTGCTCCGTGCATGGGGCCCCAAATATGTTTGGCCCAGGGCCCCCAAAATCCTTAAGAGGCCCCCGGGCTGCACCTGGGTAATGGGGAGCAGCTGCACACAGGCAGAGAGCTCCTCCTTCTGACCCGGGCACCCCAAAGGCTGAAATGTCCCAAAACTCGCCCGTGCACAAAAACAGAAGGGCGAAGGCCCCCGACTCCTCCGCGCCTGTGCGAGTCCCACTCACTTCTAATCCCCCTCTTTTGCGCTAAATCTCTTCGATTCCGAGGAGAAAAATGAGAAATGCTCCGGCTCTGCATCACGACAAATCCATAAAAACCCTAATGAAGTCAGGAGAAAAGTCTAAATACAGGAGAGCTGCCAGCGCCGAGCCGGGGAGAGCTGCTAATGCAAGGAGACAATTGAATTAAAGGATCAACCCAACGGCTGCCTCTGGAAAAAAAAAAAACCTTTCAATATTTATAAGTTTGTGTTCGTTGGCAGGGAAAGTCCTGATCCGGGGCCCTGCGAGGACGCGGAATCTCTGGCAGGGTGTCAGTGGGTCAGGGCCGGCCAGCGCGCCGGATAACTGCACGTGCAATAAACATGAGTTTATCATGTGCAGTCAGACGAGCTGCCGGCAGACACCCGCGGCTGCTATCGGAGGGCACTGGGTTTCAAGGAGCGCCGGGGTGGGCAGGTTGCACCGGATGCGAGCAGCATTGATGGCCCTGGTTCAGTGCACGCCGTGGGGGTGTCCTCAGGGGGGCGCAGTTATAGAGCCGTCACTATCGCGTTATGATGTGAGACCTCCGCCGCAGTGATCCGTTGTTGTTGCGCGCTGTCCATGGTGCTGACCGCCTTCCTGTCACTTAGCTGGGTGTATCTTTATGTTATCTGTGCCAGGAGCTGCGTTTATTTTGCATTGTTTTTAATGTAGCGTGAACGTGACCTAAAGGCATTAGAGCGCTTCAAATGATCGTCGCATTAAATTAGACAAGACACGAGGAGATTAAGTGATTTGCTCAGAATCGCAAGATGATGAGCCGACGCCGGGACTCAAATATAGTACCGCGTTCCCCAGTCACATTAGACCACCGCTGCGACAGCTGTGCCCATGCTGCCGGCCTCTGTCCTTGGGGATGGTGGGCAGTCTCAGTTCTGATACTGTCTCTTACCTCGTGCCCCCTCTCTGGGGTGTCTGTCTGTACCGGTCTCTTTGCTCCATCCCTGGTGTCTGTCCATGGTGCTGATCTCTGCCCTCTCTCCGTGTGCAGACTGCTGTCCTCGGTGCTGCTCTCTGTCCCAGGCGCGGACTTCACCTTTACATCTTTTCTGTGCTCAGCCCCTACCCGACCTCTGTCCCTGAGGATGTTTTCTGCACCTAGTGCTGCTCTCAGTCCCTCATGCTTCTCTGTCCCTAATGATACTCTTGGTCCCTCGTGCTGCTCTCGGTCACTAGTGCTGCCATGTCTTCATGGTGCGGCTCTTTGTCCATGCCCTCGGTCCCTGGTCCTGCTGTCCCTGGTTCTGCTCTCTGTCCCTGGTAGTGCTCTTCCCCTGGTAATGCTCTGTCCTTGGTAATGCTCTGTCCCTGGTAGTGCTCTATGTCCCTGGTTCTGCTCTCTGTCCCTGGTAGTGCTCTGCCCCTGGTAATGCTCTGTCCTATGTCCCTGGTTCTGCTCTCTGTCCCTGGTAGTGCTCTATGTCCCTGGTAGTGCTCTGCCCCTGGTAATGCTCTGTCCTTGGTAGTGCTCTATGTCCCTGGTTCTGCTCTCTGTCCCTGGTAGTGCTCTATGTCCCTGGTTCTGCTCTCTGTCCCTGGTAGTGCTCTGTCCCTGGTAATGCTCTGTCCTTGGTAGTGCTCTATGTCTCTGGTTCTGCTCTCTGTACCTGGTAGTGCTCTCTGTCCCTGGTTCTGCTCTATGTCCCTGGTAGTGCTCTGCCCCTGGTAATGCTCTGTCCTTGGTAGTGCTCTATGTCCCTGGTTCTGCTCTCTGTCCCTGGTAGTGCTCTATGTCCCTGGTTCTGCTCTCTGTCCCTGGTAGTGCTCTGTCCCTGGTAATGCTCTGTCCTTGGTAGTGCTCTATGTCTCTGGTTCTGCTCTCTGTCCCTGGTAGTGCTCTATGTCCCTGGTTCTGCTCTCTGTCCCTGGTAGTGCTCTGCCCCTGGTAATGCTCTGTCCTTGGCTCCATGTCCCTGGTTCTGCTCTCTGTCCCTGGTAGTGCTCTGTCCCTGGTAGTGCTCTGTCCCTGGTAGTGCTCTGTCCCTGGTAGGGCTCTGTCCTTGGTAGTGCTCTGCCCGTGGCACTGCTTTGTCCTTGATAATGCCCTCTCCCTGCTGCTGCCCTCTTTCACCTGAGAGCCCTTTCCAACCAGGCCTCCATCACCACATCTAGATCCAAATGGCGCGAGGACCCAAGCAAAGCCCGTGTACATCATGACTGCACATTTATGTCTAATTAATCTGATTCAGCAGTGTTTCTAAAAACACAACAGATTACAAATCTGCGGATTAATGAGGCGGTTTTACATACATTGACAAATCGGAGAAAGAACAGGCAAGGGCGACAAGCCTAATTAAAAGGCTGGGCGGCTCAACATCTGAAGGAAGACTCAAAGAGGCCCGGATATTTAGACTTCAAAGAGGCGGCTGAGAGGGGACATGATGTATATAAATATTAAAAGAGGATAATTAACAGGCAGGGAGAGGCTCGCAAAAACGAACAAATACTTGCACAAGAGGCGACCGTTTAAACTCAGAGGGGAGGAAATTCAGTTTCACAAAGAGGCATCGCTGTGTCAGAAGCTACAATGTGTGCAGTGAGCAGTGTGTTGGTGCAGTGGTGACGCCCTGTCACTATTTTTGCTTTATATAACGTTGTTCTAATATGTGCTACACTTACATGTATCTATACATTGTGATGTTTAGGTACAAGTTGACCGTAGTTAATGTAGGCCTCAGTTTAAATGACTCCTGCTAACATGAATTGTCTGTTGGATGCTGTGCGTTGCTCTCTTTGGTTTCAGGAGCTGAGCTCTGAATCCCGCAGGGTGCTGAGCTACACTCCCTGGCATCGGCATCTCCAGAAGTGCTCAGGGCAAGGACAACAGGCACTGTAGCGCATTCTTCAAACACCTCGTGTGCAGGTTTGAAGTGTCTACGCGTTTGACAGCTGTTTTTTTTGATGGGGGGGTCGAAAACCTCAGCGCAAGCAGGAGGTGAGTGAGGCAGGAGATGCTCAATGAAACGCACCCCATCACCTGCGCATGATGACAGCATGATGCGTTCACCTCATTGACTTCTCCGCCATTTTGTTTTGGGAAAGCTTCTACAGTTTCCCAGTGCTACAGTGATGCACACACTTCTTCAGGTATGGCGCACACTTAGGGGCATATTCTCAAGCCCCTATCGCCACAGGAACGTCACTTTTTTTGACGTTGGCGTGGCGATAGGCCCAACGTCCTATTCTCAAGGCAGAGTTAACCCACTTAACGTGGCCTAAAGCCACGTTAAGTGGCTTAACGCTGTCTTGAGAATAGGACCCCTTTCACACTAAACTTAGCGTGAAAGGGGGCGTGTAGTGGGTGTTGTGGTGGGCGTTCCACCGCAATACCCATTGAATTTGATGCTGCCACCAATTATCAAGGGCGGCGATAATAGGTGGCAGCGCCGAACTGAAGACCAGAAAAATCCTGGTCTTAAGGTGGCGAAACATGGAGAAATGCTTTATTTCTCCTCATTTTTGCTATTTCCATGTGTGCTGCCTTGTGCAGCACACATGGAAATAGCAAAATGCCACGTTTGCTCATGTACAAGAAGGTGACCCTTCCTCTACATAAACAAACCCTTAAAAAATGCCTTTTTGTAACTAACATGTGTGCTGCATGAAGGAGCACACATGAAAGTTACTAAACAGCATTTTAGGTTTGTTTGTGTGCAGGAAGGGACACCTTCCTGTACATAAACAAACCTCCCTGCTCTCAGATGACTGTGTTGTCGTTAATTCGTGAGACTTAGCGCCGTCGCAGGGGGAAACGCCAGGCGGCACCACATTCTTGAGAATAGGGTGCAGCCTGGCATTTCCATAGTGGCGGTAAGAGGCGTTAAGCCAAGGAGGCGTACGCCACTCACCACCACTTCCTCATGAATATGCCCCTGAGCTTCTAAAAAAGCGACGTGCACGCTTATTCAGTTTCAACAGAGCGCATCATTTGCTGTGTACATTCTTCATTTGTGGAGCAGTTTTCTCAGCGCTGCGCACTCTTCAGTTACGGCGGCATGCATATTTATGAGCCCACTCATGGTTTCTAAAACAGCGACGTGCTCGCTTCTACAGAGTCAGCTGAGCGCATTACAAGTCGGGCACTCCTTGTGCCTTTTTGTATTTTGAGTGTAGTACAGTCCTTCTATGACTAAGAGGTATTTCACTCATTATACCAGCTGTGCATCGGTGATGCACACACCAACTGTGTACACAATATGGTGTTTCCTAGGAAGTCTATGCACCTCAGTTGTCCTTTCATTTCTGATGTTTGAGATGTACATAGAGGCTCTGGATGTACATCTCAAACATCTCTATCTAGTCCTCCCACATCACATTTAGTGGGCTTGTTTGAGCTAGAAACAGAAGAGGAGTAACTATAGCAATCTGTGTCTGCATCATGAATGCGATAACGTAAAGTGAGAAACGTATGAACTAATAATATTTCACCGACCCCAACAAAAAAAGCAAATGAGGAATGAACCTTTTCCATGCTCATGACGAGCTGAGCTCATCATGAGGCACGGTGCTCCGGTGCTCATGACGAGCTCAGCTCCTAATGGGCCGTGGAACGCTCAGGTTTGGGGAGAATTCCCCTGCTGTGCTGAGTGTTCCACAGGAGCCGGTGCTCGTCATGACCACAGGAGCGCTGTGCCTCATGACGAGCTGAGCTCATCATGAGGCACGGTGCTCCGGTGCTCATGACGAGCTCAGCTCATCATGGGCCGTGGAACGCTCAGGTGCGGTGAGAATTCCACTGCTGTGCTGAGCGTTCCACGGGAGCCGGTGCTCGTCATGAGCACAGGAGCGCCTTGCCTCATGACGAGCTGAGCTCTTCATGAGCATGCGGGCGCTAAGCGCGCCCCCCTCGCCCCAGCACAGCGGGGGAATTACCCCCGCACCAAAGTGCGGGGGTAATTCCCAAAAGTAGTTAATGTAAGTCCCAAAAGTAGTACTCTTACCAACAAAAATGTAGGCATGTGACATCAACAGTCAGCAGCTGTACACCAAAAATGAAAGGACAACTGGGGTGCATAGACTTCCTAGGAAGCACCATATTGTGTACACAGTTGGTGTGTGCATCACCGATGCACAGCTGGTATAATGAGTGAAATACCTCTTAGTCAGAGAAGGACTGTACAACACTCAGAAGACAAAAAGACACAAGAAGTGCCCGACTTGTAATGCGCTCAGCTGACTCTGTAGAAGCGTGCACATCGCTGTTTGTGGTTCAATGTACATCATTATCCCAAAAAGTGTGCTTATGGACCATTGGTTGGAAAATGACCTATTACCCAAGGATATCCATCTGTGTGGTTATCAAAGGGAGACCATTAATTGGGTAGGATATGTGGAAGCAGATATATAGTTGGGGGCAAAGAGAGACGAAGGGAAATGTGTATGTGGCGGAAGATGGGCTACCAATATTAGTTGGGTACACCAATATGATCTTAACATAATTAAAAATCCTAGAGGGACTCAACAGCTGTTGGTGGTTGATGAGATATCACTTACTGATATATTGGATGAAGCACAGGAATTGTTTAGAGAAGAGTTGGGTCTTCTCAAATTTAATTTAAAAAAAAATATATTTTATTAATTTTCCAAACAAAAACGTCCAATCATACACAGGATAAAGGATAGCAGTAGGTTCTCGGTCAACAATAGCCCCCGCACACAACCTTAGTTGAATTACATAGTCACAAATAGTAGACATATTCAGCAAATCCCCCATGAGCAGAGCATCCTATGACACTCAAATTAAGTAGAAATAAACTTTACAATAAGATTCAATGAGCTATGAAAGATATACGAGCATTTCCGTAGCCAACCAGCAAAAGAAAACCATACAACACAGAACAACTCCCCCCCGACTCACTTAACCCATCCCGATCCCCAGCGTGTCACACAGAGTAAAAATACAAGAGCATCAGTATAGGGGACAGCCCTTCACAGACCCAGATATCATGAGATGTACATCAAGGAGCCCCACTCCCCCAACAAGCGCTGTTTCTATATATATGGTAGGTGCAACCAACAAGGCATAGAATAGACCTTAATTAGGGTGAAACGGCCGGGGTGCCCGCCGTCGAGTCCACTTCCTACTCAGTATCCGGGGTTTTGAGTAACGCCACCAATGCTTCTCAAGCCCTTGCAGCTTCTAACGCTTTGTCACTATTCACTAAGGTAGCCAGTAGAGTTGGGTCTTCTCAGGGGGTACACCCTTAACACCTTCGATGCTGATGACGTGCTCAGCTCGTCATCAGCTACGGCGCTCGTATGCTGATGACGAGCTGAGCTCGTCATGTAATGCAGTATTTTAAAAAACGCCGCACACAGCGGGAAAAGCCGCCGCAGCGATGCGGTTAAAATCGCGTTGAAGCGGGAATAGGTGACTGTTCAATATAACATGAGAAAAATTCCCTTGGCTGCCCATTCTGCTATGAAAGATTTATTGGCGAAGATTCTTGTGAATGGTGTGATTGAACCAGTGTAGGCATCCAGTTGGGTGTTTCCATTGTTATTTCAGAAAAGTCTGTTGGCCGGTACAGATTCTGTGTGGTTTTGATATCGCTCAATCAAAGTGTTGTTGTTGGCACCTTCCCATTACCCAATATAAGTGAATTCATTTTGGCCTTGGGAAGTGGTAGATACTTTTCTAAGCTTGATTTGAAAAATTCCTAGCACCAAGTCAAATTACATAAAGATTCCAAGTCCCTCATGTCCTCTATCACTATGCAGGGGACGTTTTTATTCACCCAGATGCCCTTTGGCCTTTGCTCAGCCGCTAGTGTATTCCAGAGAATGATGGTCAAATTGTTCAAGGGCAGGACGAATATCTTGTACTTTGAAGACAACCTTTTGATTTTTGGTGACACAATTGAGCAACATAACATGATTCTCAGACAGGCATTGTACAGGGAAAAGGGAGCTGGTTTGACTTCATGTCAAGAAAAATCAAAAGTTTTGGTTGAACAGGTGTATTACCTGGGGTACAGTGTCACTACGGAGGGAGTCAAACCTAAAGAGAATTTGTTGAAGGCCATCAAGTTGGCTTCAGCCCCTACAGAGAAGGATATGTTGAGAGATACTTCTTGGGAATCATTGAGCTCTATGGCAAGTTTGTGGAGAAAGTTCCTGACAAAACAAAGATGAAATTTGCAATTTTGGGATTTGAATGCCTTTTGATACTAAGTTGAAATCAATACTTATGGTGGATGCTAGCTGCACTGGTATAAGGGCAGTGTTGTCCCAAGTACATGTTAAAGGTGAGAAAACTCTTGCGTTTTCCTCCCGCACTTTGACCATCTTGAAAAGGAATTACTCAGTCATTAAATACAAAGCATTAGCTACAGTGTGGGGGGCAAAATACTTTAGGATCCTGTCTGGGGGAACCGAATTTCGTATATGTATGGACCACAAACCGGTGGTCAAGGTGTTGTGGGCAGGGGGTGGAGGGGCAGATAATGGCTCTGCGAGATTAGCAAGGTTAGTGGTTAGGCACCAAGAGTATTGCTATGTTATTGAGCATATTCAGGAGTAGAAGAATTCCAAGTAGATTGCTTGTCCAGACTGTCACTAGATTGGCAGGTAGTTGAGGGTCCGGGGGTTTTGGGCAAAGAAAAGGAAGGTGCTGTGGCTTCGGTACAGGATATGTTGGAACTGGGAGGTATGCATGCTATCTCCAAACATTAATGGGTCAAGGAAATAGCTTTGGATCCAGTGATCCTAGAAACCAAACATTTGGTGATGTTGGGTGGTAGAAGGGAAAGTACTGTGTCTATCTGTCAGACCTTATGTGAAATTTCTTGAGGAATTATCTTTTTGTGATGACATTGTGTTGATGAGAAGTGAGAAATGTGTGCCACTGTGTGGTCTTCAGCTCAGATGGGTAGGTATGGCACTTGAGGGGCATCTTGGACAGTCCAAAACCTAGAAAAGGCTGAGGGAAAATTGGTGGTGGTCAAATTGGACACAGGCCACATATCTGATCCTGGCAAATCTTGGCGTACCTTAAGTCTAGATTTTATCGGCCCTATGCATGAACTAAGGAATGCATGGAGGAAAGCCATGGTAGTGTTAGATGTTTATTCAAAGCGATTCATAGTCAAATTTATGAAGGAGATTACCACCAGAGCTACCATTCTTTTGTTGAAGGAAATTTTCCCAGAAGAAGGTGTTTCCAATGTTATCATAATAGGTAATGGAACACAATTACTGTGTGGTGAGAGGCGTATTTTCTTTGAGTATGGTGGGATTGTACATAATCTCACCTCATTTTACAACCCACAAAGTAATGGTATTGCGCAGAGGGCGAATTGATTGGTCAAGGGCCCTATCGAAATGGCTGTAATGGGAGGACGAGATGTTGGTAGCATGATGATGGACATGGTGGCCTTTTATTGCTCCAATGTTCATGAGGGTACTCAAATGAACCCTTTGGAACTCATGAGGGGAAGGCTGGCAGACACCAAGTTAGTTCCAGCCTGGATGAGAAATAAGCATTCTCTGACCACTCACAGGTAGAGAATCTTGTCCAGTACAAGCTAGACAGCACACATCTGCAGGTAGGTGATTGGATCAAACTACGGTGTGCCCAAAAAGGAGGAGGTTTGTCCAAGTTGAGGGGGCCATTTAAGGTCAAGCAGGTTTGTTGTTTTTTCGTACTGTTGGAAAATGGGGGAAACTGGAACAATAGATGTGTGGCTTTATATCAGAGAGGTGGACAAAACCAGGTTGGTGAGGAACAAAACAACAGTATTTTCATGCTGATGAATGATGGGGATCTGAGCATCTCCCATGCGCAAGTCAGTAGTGCCTTGACCTTGGGTGCTTGCGATGCAGTGGTGGTGGTTCCAGCTGCAGGTGATGGGAATTCTGTGCCAAGAAATGTAGAGAACTGCAAACCACCTGCGTACTTGAGGGATTTTGTCCAATAGCATTAACATAATTGTTGTTGGTCATTTTTTATTTGTATAAGTACAAGTTTGAGCTCGGCTGCTTATGAATGTACCCAGACGCAGCTCGGCGAGGGCTGCATTGCGACAATTGCATTGGCTGCCGATTCATGAAAAAATCACTTTGAAAATCTTGTGTATGGCACACAAGTCTATTTGGAATGACGGCCCCAAGATTCTTCTACCCATGTTGCGTCTACATCAATCTCTCAGATCCCTTAAGTCCAATCAGCGTAATCTGCTGGTGGTACCTAGGGTGAAGCGAGCCCGAATAGGTGGTCGCCAGCTTTCTTTCTTAGCAGCCAAATGCTGGAACAACCTCCCGGACAACATCAGGCTTGAAAGCAACCATCTCGCCTTCAGGACGCGTTCAAAGACACTTCTGTTTCAGTGAATGTCTCCTTCAGTCTTTTGGTCTAACAGCGCTGGGATGCCCCAGGGTAGCCATGCGCTATAGAAATGAGTATTCATTCATTCATTCATTCATTCATTCATTCATTCATTATTAGTTTTGTTTTGCTTTCTGTATATTGTCCATTTGTAAGAGGGACGATGGGTTGTGCTCATGTGTCTTATTATGCCACATGCTAGGAGCCCTGCATGGACATGTAGAGTGTGGGGACAGCCTGCATTCTGCATTCTTTGTCTTCAGCTCGAATTCCAATGAAGTCAGTAATGTCAGAGCTGGCCGAGGGATAGCTGCGCTCCTGTTGCAGGGAAACCAGCTTGGCAAATAAACCCTTTCAACTCACGTCTGGCTCCTGGCTGTCACTTTAAGGTTGCACGAGTTTCACAGTGAGCTGAATAATGAATCTCCATACCTGCACGGAGGACAGGCTGACCGGGTGTATCTTTCTGTTATCAGTTAGCTCTATCGAAGGCCGCACAGAAAAGACTCACATTTTGTGATGGCTGGAAAGTGGGTTGACACCTCAATACCACGAAAAGCTCAATCCCGATTTTGTCACCCCTTCATGTGAATTTTAGAGGGTGAATGAATGAATGAATGAATGAATGAATGAATGAAAATAAACTTATATAGCGCAACGTAGCTCATCGGGCGTCAAGGCGCCTAACCAAAAACATAATCCTAGGTCCGAGAGCGTGTCTATGGGTAGGCCTCGATGAAGCGCCACGTCTTTAAGGATTTCTTAAAAAGTACTAAGGAAGATTGTGTTTTTAGCTCGGAGGGGAGGGCTCATTGTCAGTTGCTCATTGACGAAATTGCTTTTAATTTGTGCATTACTGAGCTGGTTCGATTCATGGCCCACTGTGCTCTCTTTACACTAGACATGTCGAAGAGTTAGACTCCTGAAAAAAATTCACTCTCATCTACCTGGCTGACTCTTTGTTTCATTTGACCTTTTAGAGGCCTTACTTGCTGACACCCCCTGAATGACTTCTCTCACAAATTCTCCTGATTTCCTTTAGTTTAGCATATTAGGGAATAATCTTACCTTCAAGGGAAGCTGGATTTGCTCCATTTTGCTCCATGACAAGTCTTAGCATTTTGCTCTGTATTTGCTAAGTTTGAATTGATTTGAATGATATAATGGACATTCATGTAATTGACCATTTATCTTTGATAACCTTTAATGGTTTGAGTTTGTAACTTTGCTAATCTGCTAATAAACCTTCATGGTTTGCAAATGTATTAATCGCTGTTGTTCTTCTGGGGCCTAATGTGCTTCGGTGTTGCTGATTTGTTGATATTGAGCCTCAGTTCAGATCTAAAGGTCCATCCATTGGACTGCAGCTTGTACCTGACTTTGCACCAATGATCTGCACAGTGAAACTCCTATCCTGCTTGTATCGCCGCAGTGGGTGGACACCGTGATGTATCAAAATAAATATATGAGTCCAGGTTTGCAGAATACCAAGGCTACCTACTAGGCTGATGGTAAATTTTTATAATGCGGGAGTCATCTGAGTAATTACTCAATTGAGCCATCTTGTGTCATTTGGGGCAAAAATGCTTACCCAAGAGCACGGGAACAGAGCGCAAGTGGCAGCTGCCTGTTGCTGTTCCTGCTCTGTTGCATTTAGCGCTATTTCGATAGGGCAAAATGCAGCATTGGTCCAATTTGGACTCGTAGCAGCATTTTGCGCTCAGAAAATAGCATTAAATGTAGAGTTACTCTCATTGTGTAATTATGCTGTAAATGAGTATAATACCGCTACAGCACATTATGTAGGTTATTCCCACCCCTACTGCCTATTCCTTATTCAGCCTCATGCCTCTTTCTTCCACCACCCTACTGTTTGTCTCACTTTTGAGGGTTCTTTCTCATCCTAATTTCCTCCTTTGTAAATTTTTCCTTTCTTTCGTTTCTTTCCTCTTTTTCTACCTTCCTCTCTCTTGTTTTGGGTCAACATCTGATGATGAACTGTAAGTCTTTGTCCCTAGAAATCAATGCCAGTGACCAGCATCTCCAACCACCGGCACAAATTAAGCATTTGTCAGCCCAGGTATTATAATATATTAGCATAATGAAAACCTCGGCATAGCAGAGGCAGGTTAGCCCCAACTTCGAGTGACAAGTACTGACATTGTGTGAAATTTGTAATTTGTCTTTTTATAACTACACAAAGTTTCCTCAAAAACTCTGTCCACTTTACGAAGTTGTGGACGTTTTTTTAAAAAGTCCTTGAAAAAGTAGCTTTTCTGTGAATTAAAAATAGCCAAATCTATTTTTCTCTTTTTGCTGAAGAATTCGCTCGGAAAAAGTTTTGTCTGGAAAAAAGGTCAAAAATGCTTGTTTTTTTGTGCTGGAATTTTTACTTCAGGTGAAATTTGAGAAGATAAAAAACTTGGCAAATGCGGTAAGTTGCAAAATGTGTTAACTAACTAAAGCAAGAAAGATGCCGGTCACGTTAGTAGAAAGATTTACTTCCCAACACAAGAAGTAGTAACATTGTAAATCGAAATTGTCATTTTGCTCACCATTAATTGCCTAACGCCATCAATGCCCCTGGCAACTTCGCATGAGTCTGTAAACTCAAAAAGGTGTTAGACACATGACCCATGGGGTTGTGGCTCATGAGAATATTGATGGCACTTGTACCATGCGGTGGGAGGGCATGATTCATGAGTCCTGATATGTACTAGGATAGTTATGGTTGCTTCACAGCAGCATGGATTAGAGAGGACAGTAGATTAGTATTCAATAGGGCCGGCATCACAGCATCTTGTTAAACACACATTGATTAAACATGGCCGTAAATTAGTGTTCATTTGGCCCAGCACCACATCATCGGGTTACACACACGGCCACTGGTAATACATAGCGGTATATGAGTGTGCAGTGGGCCAGCACAACAGCATCGGATTTTTTAATTTTACACATGGATTGCGCATGATTTTATCTAAGTTTTCCTTGGATCCAGCACATCAGTATCAGGATACATACATGGATCTGATTAGATGATAGATTGGTGGTCAATGGCTCCAGAATCACTGCATTGGGTTAGACTCATGAATAGACAAAACAGTATATTTGTGTTTACTGAGTCCATCACTCCCACATTAGGGTACAAGCATGGATTAGAGAGAACCGTAGACTGGCCACCAGTAGGCACAACACCAACATAACTGGGTTTGGCAGATGGAATCGGAATTACATTACATTACATTAGCGTTTATTGGGTCCAGTACAACAGTATCGGGTTACACACTTGGATTAGACATGATAGTGGATTTGTGTTCAATGAGTCCATCACCACAGCATCAGGTTATATACACGGTTTAAGCACAAGAGTGCATTAGTGCCCAATGGGTTAATCACTACAGCATTGGGTTATATACAAGGTGTTAGAAGGTGGTTTTGAAACTCACCTGGATTTTTTGCTTTTTGAGCACCTATCTGTTGAGCTTTTACTGTGGGGGAGCCTCATAAGTTGGGACTCTCCCAGAGTGAACTCATGATGAAAGAGACTGCATGTGGTTTTACTGGTGTCCCCCTAGCTTGACTAGACCACTGCGCTGCAGCTGGAGTAAAGGGCACCGGGCTGGTTACATGCAGACACATGTGTACATGCGTGTGCACACGTGTACGGGCTGTGTAGGGGCGATTCCTAGCATTCGCAGCCCAGGAGCAGCTACCAAGTGAATAGTGTAGCAGGACTTATGCAGAATTGGGTGGTGACATGGAATAGACTTTATACACTGGGAATAAACATGCCAGGGAGAGTTAGTGTGTTTTACTGTTTTCACTTAATTATTCTCCTATGGGGATGTGGAGCCCATGTGCTAGTTTCACTTTCCTAAGGCCTACCAATTCCAGACACGCACTAAAGTCCACTGTAACTTGTGGGGGAAGAAGTATTCGACAGAGTCAAAAGTCATATTTGTACTGCTTTTGGGTCATCCAGAAATGTTACATTTCTCTTAGTGAGCTTATAACCAGGGCTTGGCAGGGGTATGACCCCAGCAGGCTGGGTTAATGACCTTCCTTCCAAGAGCAAAGGCTTCCTCTTCAAAGAAGAGAAGATGTGTGGAGCTACAGGCTCATCCATCAGCAGCTGTCACCGGTTGACAGGCACCAGGCTGCACAAGGGAGAAGGCAGCGCAGGGGAAGGCGCTTTCAGAGACCATGTGGCAGGAGACCCCTGGATGATGCTATCTTGAACCAACTCAGAGGCCTGGGCAGGAAGGCGGGAGCAGGAGCAGTGAGGTGAGGACAAATGGAGACTGCCTGCCAGCCCCCTCCCCAAACTTTAAAAAGTGTTTGTATAGGAAGAGAAGCTTTCTCTGGGGTGTGGTCTGCTGAGGAAGACTGGTACTGAAGCCTGGCGCATTGGGCAGTTGGAAGGAGGAACCCCCTGACTGTCCCAGGATCCTCAACAGCGCCAGGAGAAGAGACCAGGACCAGTGCACAGAAGCAGGGGCCTCTGCGCAGGGAGAAGAGAGGCCCAGGAGGAGAGCCAGGCAAAAGGCTGGCGCAGGAAACCAGTGAAGACAGCTCCCTGCTAAATCCACCCTCAGTGAGACCCAGGTGGCATAGGAGAGTGCTCCCAGTGGATGGGGAGTGTCACCAGGAGCAAGAGGAGGCAAGAATGGTGCAGATTGGTACACTGGAGGCTGAGATATGGCTCCCAGAAGGTAGGCAACTGTTGACCTCCAAGAAGACTGATGACGAATCGCGTGGGGCTCCGCGACTGGTTTTTAATGTGCCCCCGGGGTGGGTCAGGTCCTGGGGGCTGCCACCAAAAGAATCTAAGACGGGGAGCGCAGTCACGCTCCCAGTGAAGATGATGACAAAGGGGCCCGGGATCCCAACTCCATGCCCGCTGAAGGCAGGGGGTGCTGTCGTGCCCCCGTGAAGACGGAAGTCGGGGAGCGCGGCACAGGGTGCCAGGAGCCCACCCTGGCCCCTGCCGAAAACAAAGCCGGGGGAGCGCTGTTGCGCTCCTCGTGAAGAAAGAGGAGGGGCCCGAGATCCCACCTCCGGGCCCCGTGCAAGGAAGAGGAGGCAAAGAGCTCTGTTGTGCCCCCCTGTGAAGAGGTGTTGTGGGCCTGGGACCCCATTCCCTGGCCCCAAAGCAAAGCCAGGGAGCGCTGTCGTGCTCCCCATGAAGAGGTGGTCGTGGGGTGGCAGAAGCCCACCCTGGCCCCCGCATAAGTGAAAAAATGCCCATGGGGCCCAGGACCCCATCTACGGGTCCCCAAAGTGCAGAGGGAGGACAGGGGAGTGCCGTCGCACTCCCCCATGGCTGCCAGGAGGAGGGGGGAGTGCTGTTGCACTCCCCCGAGGCCAGCGGGACAAGCGCGACCCTCCGTGTCTGCCTGCTAGAGTGGGCAGACCAGAAATAAAGAGCCTGCTCCCGCAGCAGCACGCAAGGGTGCTGGCCATGCGGGGAGCCGGCTAGTGTCACCGGGTCTGGGCTCCCCAGGTGGCTCTCCAATGTGGAAGCATATGGGGACCCGGGTGGAACTGGGACCCCGAAAACCGGAAGAGCAGCGATGGCCATGCGGGGTGCCCGGGTGGGACCGGGCCCCCAAGAAGAGGAGCAAGATGCGGGCTGAGTAGCCGGGGGTGGGCTCCCCAAGTCACCTACTCTCACCTGGTGGTCCATGTATGACCGGGCCCCCTACCAGTAAGGAGATGCAGCTGGAGGCAGGCATCGCGGCTCTCCCCAATGCAGCTGGAGAGCCGCTGTTATACTATTCATAAAGCAGGAGAGCATCGCCCCATAATGCCTTGCAGGCCCGGACTGGCCTGCAAGAGAAAACCGCAGTTTTTCCTGCATGTGGCGGCTCCAGGAGGATGGGGTCCCCACAAGGTGTGTGCAAAGGTGCCGGGGAGCAGCAGGAGCAACACAGTCTCCCCCAGCACAAAACATGGAGGTCCCTCGCTCAGTCTCATGGGGACTCAAAAGAATAACCTCCCTGCGAATTGCACTGCCTGCCTTGTTTTGTGTTTTACTTTTTTGAAATGCAATAAACATGATTTAAACCAAAAAAAAGAATAACCTTTCCAGGGCTCAGCCAGGAGTCATTGGCATCCCCGTGGCTGGAACTTTTTTTCTACAGCTGGGAGTGCCTAAGGGACTGCCTCAAGGAGTGAAGGGCTGAGTGGGGGATGTCTGGAGATGGGCATCCCTGAGGTGAAGAGGTGTAATTGCACCTGTAGTGCATTTACTATTGTTATTTCTTTCAGAGGGACTGAAGGTCACATGTGCAATGCGAAGTACCTGTGTAAGGTGGTGTCATAATCAAAGTGGGGTTATGTTGCCAGACATTCCTGCTAGGGTGTCTGGCTGTATATGCTTAATCCTGTGATTTCATCTGTGATGCCTTTAGGGGCTGTAATTGCAATGCATTCTAAAGATCCACAAATGTGATGAGTACTGAATTCTAAAGTGATGCTTAAAGATGTATTGTTGCTGCTGCGCTTAGGTAAAGAACCCAGACTGTTATCCCTTAAGATGTAGAGGTGTATACTTCATGGTCAGTAGGAAATGCTCAGTCAGGGTTGTGTGTCACCAGGGCAGGTGTGCCTATTTTAAAGGCTTGTTGAGGTAATGGGGTGGGTCACCACTGGGATGATGCCAGAGCGCAGGGCCCTTGCTCCAGGTTATCTTCAACGAACTGCATTTGGGGGCAAGACGATGTGCATACATGGAAGTGGTGGTACTAGACCCTACACCCTCTGCAGGAGGAGTGGAGATGTTGTGCAATGTCAAAGTACAGACTGAACAATCAATTATTGAGTGTTATGGCTGGCACCTGTAATGGCGGTTACTAGCCCACATCGCCTCCATTGAGAAAGCCTCAGACTGCTCTGCAATGCTTCCCTCTGAGAGTCAGATGCTACAATTGGGTGTTTGGTTCCCAGTGAAGGACAAATGTAGTCATGTCATTTGTGCAGGCCTCACAGATACCTCCTCGTTTTCCAACAAATAGTTAAGAATGAGAGTGCATTAGTGTTCAATGAGTCCATTACCACAGCATCGGGTTATATACACGGTTTAAGCATGGGAGTGCATTAGTGCCCAATGAGTTCATCACCACAGCATTGGGTTATATACATATTTTAAGAATGATAGTGCATTAGTGTTCAATGAGTCCATCACCACAGCATCAAGTTATATACACGGTTTAAGCATGAGAGTGCGTTAGAGCTCAATGGTATCATCACCACAGCATCAGATTATATACAGGGTTTAAGCATGAGAGTGTGCTAGAGCTCAATGGTATCATCACCACAGCATTGGATTATATACGCGGTTTAAGTATGAGAGTGCTCAATGAGTTCATCACCACAGCATCAGCGTATATATACACGGATTAAGCATGAGAGTGCGTTAGAGCTCAATGGGTCCATCACCACAGCATCAGATTATATACATGGTTTAAGCATGGGAGTGTGTTAAAGCTCAATGGTATCATCACAACAGCATCAGGTTATATACACGGTTTGAGCATGAGAGTGCATAAGAGCTCAATGGGTCCATCACCAGAGCATCGGGTTATATATACGGTTTAAGCATGAGAGTGCATTAGAGCTCAATGGGTCCATCACCACAGCATCAGGTTATATACACGGTTTAAGCATGAGAGTCAATGGTATCATCACCACAGCATCAGATTATATACACTGTTTAAGCATGAGAGTGTGTTAGAGCTTAATGGTATCATCACCACAGCATCGGAATATATACACGGTTTAAGCATGAGAGTGTGTTAAAGCTCAATGAGTTCATCACCACAGCATCGGGTTATATACACAGATTAAGCATGAAAGTGCGTTAGAGCTCAATGAGTCCATCAGCACAGCATCAGATTATATACACTGTTTAAGCATGAGAGTGCATTAGAGTTCAATAAGTTTATAACCACAGGATCAGCTTATATACATGGTTTAAGAATGAGAGTGAATTAGAGCTCAATGGGTCCATCACCACAGCATCAGATTATATACATGGTTTAAGCATGTGAGTGTGTTAGAGCTCAATGGTATCATCACAACAGCATCAGGTTATATACACGGTTTGAGCATGAGAGTGCATAAGAGCTCAATGGGTCCATCACCAGAGCATCGGGTTATACATACGGTTTAAGCATGAGAGTGCATTAGAGCTCAATGGGTCCATCACCACAGCATCAGGTTATATACACAGTTTAAGCATGAGAGTCAATGGTATCATCACCACAGCATCAGATTATATACACTGTTTAAGCATGAGAGTGTGTTAGAGCTTAATGGTATCATCACCACAGCATCGGAATATATACACGGTTTAAGCATGAGAGTGTGTTAGAGCTTAATGAGTTCAAACACCACAGCATCGGGTTATATACACAGATTAAGCATGAAAGTGCGTTAGAGCTCAATGAGTCCATCAGCACAGCATCAGATTATATACACTGTTTAAGCATGAGAGTGCATTAGAGTTCAATAAGTTTATATCCACAGGATCAGCTTATATACATGGTTTAAGAATGAGAGTGAATTAGTGATCAATGAGTCCATCACCACAGCATCGGGTTATATGCACGCTTCAAGCATGAGAGTGCATTAGAGTTCAATGAGTCCATCACAACAGCATTGGGTTACATACACGGTTTAAGCATGAGAGTGCATTAGTGTTCAATGAACCCAGGGCCACAGCATTGGGTTATGTAAACGCTTTAAGCATAGGGGTTCATTAGAGTTCAATGAGTCCATCACCACCGCATCAGGTTATATACACAGTTTAAGTATGAGAGTGTATTAGTGTTTAAAGAGTCCATCACCACAGCATTGGATTATATGCATGGTTTAAGCATGAGAGTGCATTAGTATTCAATTAGTTCATTACCACAGCATTGGGTTATATGCACGGTTTAGGCATGAGAGTGCATTAGTGTTCAATGAGTCCATCACCACAGCATTGGGTATATATACACGGTTCAAGCATGAGAGTACATTAGAGTTCAATGAGTCCATCACCACAGCATCTGGTTATATACACTGTTTAAGCATGAGAGTTCATTAGAGTTCAATGAGTCCATCACCACAGCATTGGGTTATATACATGGTTTAAGCATGAGAGTGCATTATTGTTCATTGAGTTCATCACCACAGCATCAGGTTATATACACGGTTTAAGTATGAGGTGTATTAGTGTTTAAAGAGTCCATCACCATAGCATTGGGTGATATGCACAGTTTACGCATGAGAGTGCATTAGTATTCAATAAGTCCATCACCCCAGCATCAGGTTATATGCACAGTTTAAGCATGAGAGTGCATTGGTGTTCTATGAGTTCATCACCACAGCATCGGATTATATGCACGGTTCAAGCATGAGAGTGCATTGGTGTTCAATTAGTTCATTACCACAGTATTGGATTATATGCACGGTTTAAGCATGAGAGTGCATTAGTGTTCGATGAGTCCATCACCACAGCAGCGGGTATACACCCTGTTTAAGTATGAGAGTGCATTAGAGTTCAATGTGTCCATCACCTCACCATTGAGTTATATGCACGGTTTAAGCATGAGAGTGCATTAGAGTTTAATGAATCCATCACCACAGCAACGGTTTATATGCACGGTTCATGCATGAGAGTGCATTAGTGTTCAATGAGTCCATCACCACAGCATCAGGTTATATACACGGTTCAAGCATGAGAGTGCATTAGTGTTCAATGAGTCTATCACCACAGCATCGGGTTATATGAACAGTTTAAGCATGAGAGTGCATTAGAATTCAATGAGTCCATCACCACAGCATCAGGTTATATGCACGGTTTAAGCATGAGAGTGCATTAGAGTTCAATTAGTCCATCACCACAGCATCAGGTTATATACATGGTTCAAGCATGAGAGTACATTAGAGTTCAATGAGTCCATCACCCCAGCATTGGGTAATATACACTGTTTAAGCATGAGAGTGCATTAGAGTTCAATGAGTCCATCACCACAGCATTGGGTTATATACACGGTTTAAGCATGAGAGTGCATTAGTGTTCAGTGAGTCCATCACTACAGCATCGATTTATATACATGGTTTAAGCATGAGAGTGCATTAGTGTTCAATGAACCCAGGGCCACAGCATTGGGTTATGTAAACGCTTTAAGCATAGGGGTGCATTAGAGTTCAATGAGTCCATCACCACCGCATCAGGTTATATACACGGTTTAAGTATGAGAGTGCATTATTGTTCATTGAGTCCATCACCACACCATCAGGTTATATACACGGTTTAAGTATGAGCTGTATTAGTGTTTAAAGAGTCCATCACCATAGCATTGGATTATATGCATGGTTTAAGCATGAGAGTGCATTAGTATTCAATGAGTTCATTACCTCAGCATCGGGTTCTATTCACGGTTTAGGCATGAGAGTGCATTAGTGTTCAATGAGTCCATCACCACAGCATCAGGTATATATACACCGTTCAAGCATGAGAGTGCATTAGAGTTCAATGAGTCCATCACCACAGCATCAGTTTATATACAAGGTTGATTGCATTATCGTTCAATGAAACCAGTGCCACAGCATTGGGTTATATACACGCTTTAAGCATAGTGGTGGATTAGAGTTCAATGAGTCCATCACCATAGCATCAGGTTATATACACGGTTTAAGTATGTGGTGTATTAGTGTTTAAAGGGTCCATCAACACAGCTATGGATTATATGCATGGTTTAAGCATGAGAGTGCATTAGTATTCAATGAGTTCATTACCACAGCATTGGGGTATATGCACGGTTTAGGCATGAGAGTGCATTAGTGTTCAATGAGTCCATCACCACAGCATCGGGTATATATACACGGTTCAAGCATGAGAGTACATTAGAGTGCAATGAGTCCATCACCACAGCATCAGTTTATATACATGGTTGAGTGCATTATCGTTCAATGAAACCAGCGCCACAGCATTGGGTTATATACACGCTTTAAGCATAGGGGTGGATTAGAGTGCAATAAGTCCATCACCACAGCATCAAGTTCTATACACGTTTTAAGTATGAGAGTGTATTAGTATTCAAAGAGTCCATTACCGCAGCATCGGGTTATATACATGGATTAAGTATGAGAGTGTATTAGTGTTCAAAGAGTCCATCACCATAGCATTAGGTTATATACACGCTTTAAGCATGAGAGTGCATTAGTATTCAATGAGTTCATTACCACAGCATTGGGTTATATACACGCTTTAAGCATGAGAGTGCATTAGAGTTCAAAGAGTCCATCACCACAGCATTGGGTTATATACATGGTTTAAACATGAGAGTGCATTAGCGTTCAATGAAATCAGCGCCACAGTAGTGGGTTACACACATGGACAATGGTACAAGTTCACCACAGCATCAGGTTATATATACGGGTTAAGCATGAGAGTGCATTAGCGTTCAATGAAATCAGCTCCACAGTAGTGGGTTCCGCACATGGACAATGGTGGGATACTAGTACCTTATCACTGTGATTCGCCAGGTGGATATGGTAGTTGACGCTTGTCATGGTTCCTGAATTAGACAGGATGATTGCTTCGGAAACATGCACTGCAGTAGTACATGAGGCTCGGTGATATATTTCATCCCTTCAAACTCCACCGTTCTGTGATTTTGTAAACATCAGAATATTGTGTTGTGTTTGGTTGTCATGGCCAGTAGCAGGTTTACCTGCTCTACACATGTAGTTAATCTATCCCAGTGTGGGTTCATCCCACACAAATAAGCTAAAACAGTTCACTCTTGTGAGAGAGATTCTTTGAATGAATGCATTTATGTATTTCTCCAGCTGAAGAGAAGCACTTTCCTTGGCAAACTCTAGTTGGCCTATGTGTTTGTAATGGTTGTATTCAGAATACAAAGTAGAAAAACATTGTGTTACAAAGAAATCATACCCATTACATCGTCTATCAAAATATCACGAAGGAAAACATTCATAGGTAAGTATAGATAACTATTCTAAACTCCACACCTAAGTATCTTGAAGATGTATAGCTTGTCAACTTACATGTGTGTCTAGTTAAGAATGGTGAATATACACATGCCTACAACTTACTTTCACACAGTTGCAATTGTCGATATTTTGACTCAGATTTTTTTTTTCTGCAAGATTTCAAATACGGTATTCTGGTGGTATTCAACTGGAAAGGAGTTGTATTTTTGCATATTGAGTACAAAAATATTGTGGCATAATAATATTAAGTGCAAAGAGGGAAGCAGAGATGGACCATTCTTAACTCCACATCTACGTACACTGAAGATGTATACATTGTCAAGGTACACCGATACAGGGTTAGGGATAGAAAATCCACATACCTTGAAAAAATTTTTGGGGCAGATTTATGTTGGTAATGCGCCATGTTTGCGTCACGCAACTTCGGCGTAAACGTGGCATATCCCTACGACCCATTTACAACGTGACGCATCTAGGCAGATGCGTCACGTTGTAAAGCCCTGCGCCACTAGTGGGCGTTCCGGCACAGGGTGGGCGTTCCAGGGCAGGTGCGCCTCGCAAAAGTGGCTGAGTGAAATCTATAAGATTTCATTCAGTCACTTTCAGTCCAATGCTGCATCAAAACCCTGCGCCTGCTTGAAGCAGGCGTAAGGCTTGATGCAGCATTGGACAGATAGGGCACCCCCGAACCTTGCTGGAGCTGCGTCATGCTTGCGACGCAACTCCAGCAATGCGCCACCTTTACGGCACAGATGCGTCACGCATCTGTGCTGTTTTTACCCCATGGTGCGCCGCATTGTAAATGCGGCGCACCATGGGTGGCGGAGCAGCGGCGCAAAATCACTGGCGCATCCCTGGGGATGCGCCAGTTATCATAAATGTGCCCCACTGTACCTTGATGTGTTGTGCACAGTATTAGTGCACCACAATATCCTGGACTTAATATTCCAGAGACACACCTTTGAACATGAGGTCTAGCTGGGGATGGACCTTTGAGAGGTTAGAAATGCTGGACCAAAGTTAGTCACTTCTCAGGTGAGCTAATATTAAATATTAGTAAAATGATATCCACACAGAAATAAGAAATAAGGAAACCAGTGTAGGTTATCAAGTACAGCTCATCCAGAGTTAAAACAATTAACACAAACATAAAGTATTTGCTTAAAGCCCCTCACTCATAGAGCTCCTTAATATCAGCAAAAATAAGTCAAATTTATTTATGCTTCACCTTCAAAACTGTTGTGCAACCATGGTCTGATGATAAAAAATTCTGAACCCCTTTGTGAGAACGTAGCCAGCATTTAACAATCTGGAGGGACAAGTAAAATATTTCACATAAATTGAACCTGAAGTAAGCAGACAACCAGAACTGGAACCACAAGAAATACAGAGCTGCTGCATGAACCAGATGCTTCATGAAACAAAACTGCATGACCAGGGGCCTTGGCGGAGACGGGCAGTGGGATGGGCATTGGAATCATTCCCGGCTCTAGCTCTGAGATGATAAAGCTGATGGTATCATCTTTTTCTGGGAGGACCACAATGAGTGATCAACCAATTGAAAGCTGGAATTCCAGGGCACTTATATATTCAAAATGGACGAATGAAGCAAAACTGAACTTCAAGAGAACTTGGATACATCCTGGTGGTAAAGCGAGTCAAGGTACAAATAATGTTTGTAAGGGGTAACGAAAGATAAAGAGAGATCATCGGAATGGTGCCACTGGGGCAATTCCACAAGTTTGGGAGTTATTCATTTCTTTATTGAAGTGTAACCTAGTATGTATATAACCATCAAGAGCTGCACCTTCCAAGTTCTGAATCCCACAATCCACCCAAGATTCACCTATGCAAAAACATCCACGCAGATGCCCACATTCGTTAAACTAAAATCCTGATATAACAAACCAAGGGCCACATGTATCAACTTTGGAAATTGCGATTACCTAATTGCGATTTTCCGAGAATTGCAATTAGGTAATCGCTATTGCCAATATATGAAACTCCATGAGTTTTATATAAACTAATTCCTAGTGGGTCACAAGTGACCTACCTCATTAATATTAATGATGTAGATCGCAATTTGAGACCCCCTAGGATTCCCTAAAAAAGGATGGTGGCCTGCTGGGGTCAGCAAACCACCATGTCCGTGATTACTTTTGAATAAAGCAATCTTTTTTTCTAAAATGCAGCTCTTTTTCCTTAAAGGGAAACGGGTAACATTTAAAAAAATATATATATATATATTTTTTTATTTTGTAAGAGCAGACAGTGGTCCTTGGGACCACTGCCTGCTCTTAAAAAACGTTTTTACAACCCTTCCCAAAGGGGAAGGGGTCCCTCGACCCCTACATTCATACATATCATTAGTATGCGCTGTTTGGAAGGGACGCCTTAAACACGCCCCTTCCAAATATGGTTTGATGCATGTAAAAAGCCATTTTTGCATTCGAAAACAGGCTGATTCACAGAATCGGCCCGTTTGCGTACCCAAAATTGGTTGATACAAGTGGCCCTTAACATGTTTCCAAAACGAAGTCGGAATATCAACAAACAAACTGCCAAGAATTCCAGTCGATCACCAATCAACATTGGGCTCAAGCTTCACGTCAATGGTTTTAACAAAGCAAATTCATCTCATATTATTTTTTTGCCTAGATGATTACTAGGACTTTCCAAAGTTTTTATTACCAGAGTGTAGCACGTTTTTGATTATCTGACTATCAATAAATCATAGATTTAGCAGCCTTTCTTATGCATATGTTCACATAAAGATTTCTGAGAAGCTGTGTTATCCCCGTGCACTCGATGTTTAACAAGCAATTTTTAGTTGAATATTTACTTATAATCTGGTTGCCGCCACATTTGTCGCACGTAGTCTGACTGTGCCTTTGAATAACAGGATGTGGTGTGGGGAGAGTCGTCTGCCCACCAAAATGTGTGCACAATATACATTGAAACACACCGGTTTCTTCACAAAATTCAATTTATTTACTTCAAGTTTGAATCTTCTTGAATTATTCTTTAAATTCAATCTTTAATCCATAGACAAATGGCACGCATAATAACAGTCTTATGATGCAGTCTTCATGTAGTTTGTATATTCTTATATATGGGAAGGTTTTAGACAACAACTAGAGAAGAATATCTCCATACTGAACTCGCACAATGATCGTATCAAATTCACTCACATTATTGATAAAGAGAACATTGCGTTTTTGGATGTCAAAGTAAGAAAGGACAAAAACAAAATCCGTACAAAAGTTCATAAGAAAACGACAGATAAAAATGCCAGTCTTCTTTTCCAAAGTTTCCATCCAGAGTCTTTAAAAAACACATTTGCCCACTTCGCAATACATCAGACTTAAAAGGATTACCACGGATGATCTCGATCTACAAGAATCATTTAAAGAGCAAACTAGGAAATATCGTCAAAGAGGATGTCCCCAAGATATCTTGGAAACATCCCTCAAAAAAGTAAGAGAACAAACCAGAGAAACTCTTTTACAAGAGAAAGTAAAAATTTCGGAAAAGGAAACTGTTTGTGTTATGAAATGCTCCACGGAATCAACAAAAATTAAACGCATTATCAATAACCACTGGCCATTGATCCAACTGGAACCTGACCTGAAGGGTCTTTATAGTGAAAAAAGGACATTCGCATTTCAAAGATCTAACAATCTTAAAGAACTATTGAATACACCCAAGATAGAGAATATCACATGGAAAGGCATGTTAAGATGTCAAAACTGTACTCACTGTAGTAACGTCATTGTGGGTAACACGTTCACCCACCCCACGAAAGGCAATCAAATTGAACTGCATCATACTAGTGCTTGTGATACTACCAATTGTATCTATGCCATCAAATGCCCGTGTGGCAAGATTTATGTGGGACAAACAGAACGCAAAATCAAAGTTCGGATCACCGAACACAAGAGCAATATACGTCTTGCCAACATGAAATCAAACATAGCTTGCCATTGGAAAGAAGCACGTCATCAGATCGCTCAATTAAGATTCATGATTTTGGAGACTATTCCACAGCGCAGAGACATGGATCCTGTGAAACAAAGACTGAGAGTAGAATATTATTGGATCAAAAAACTCAACTCTACAAATCTGATTGGGATGAATGATCGGATAGAACATTCATGTTTCCTGTAAATATGATATCAATGCTATTGCATGGTCTGATGACACATTCGTAGTCCCACCTAGATTAATGAATTATAAGATTGCTGACCTTGTGTAAAGTCTTAATTTTCTCTTTTCGCATTACCTGAGAATGTACATTTAACCAATTATTTTTTGTGCCTTTACGATCGTTTTTTAAGGTTTTTTCACTTTCTCTGTTATACACATGGTTCACACTTCGTTTGGTGTTTTTCACCTGTACAACTTTATTGTTCTGAGCTGTTTCTTTTCCTTGAAGCACATACACCCATATCCCTTGGCATTGACCTCACGCTCCCATTGGCTAGTTTACTCCATTCACATGACATATTTTGACCTATCACGTTTACCGTGAGTTAGACTTCCTGAATCTCAATCGAGACACAGCGTTGTCCGGTCCCATGTAAGTTTTCCTTAAGCGATTGGAGCTATATCCGTCTTATATCGTGCATGTTTCACTGTTTTGTTTGCCCGTTTAAACTCGGCACAGTACTTCGCGTGTTTTATGTTTTATCAATCTGTTTACTTTCGATGCTCACAGAGTTCGTTTAACTTCACCATTCAGCTACCTCAATTCACATCCGTTACGTAGTTTTACGTTCACCCTGTGAGGCACCCTTCTGCCAGGCACTTTTTGCATATTTTTTCGACACTTTCGGGTTCTTTTGAATCTCCGGTATGCATGTTCTTCTTAATCATTCGTATGATTATTGATTGATATATTTGTTTTATCCATAGTGGAGTATCTGATTTGGTCCTGTTTAACCTTGTTACTGACCCCTGATGAAGGGTCCTCGTTTGTTGACCCGAAATGCATTGGGTATATAAGAATATACAAACTACATGAAGACTGCATCATAAGACTGTTATTATGCGTGCCATTTGTCTATGGATTAAAGATTGAATTTAAAGAATAATTCAAGAAGATTCAAACTTGAAGTAAATAAATTGAATTTTGTGAAGAAACGGTGTGCTTCACGTATATTGTGCGCACATTTTGGTGGGCAGATGACTCTCCCCACACCACATCCTCACATAAAGATTTCTCACACAAGTTTTTGGCTGGCAACTAACAGAGTTATTGAGTGGCCAAATTGCTTGCTTAGTTTTTTCTCATGAGCACTCTGAAAACGTTGTGCCGGTAAACCACAAGCATTCTATATGTTAGTGCATACCTTGAATAGAGGGCTTTGTCACCACATTGCACTTGAAACATACAAGCATAAACTCAGGCAAAGCACACCCCACACTTACAAAATTTCACTTCATTACTCTTTAAGTTTTCCTTGTTTAGCCCAGGCCTGGGCATAGTTCACAGTTTTGCTACGCGAAACTCCTCGAAATTACAAAAAAATCAGCGAAGTTCCTCGAGTGGCGGAGTGCAGTATGAACTGCAGTTTGTGCTGGTATTCTTGCCGCTCAGGTAGAAATTCTCGATCGCGAACTTACCGATCGCGAGCAGGGGAAACACTCTGCTGGTAATCGCAGGGCGGAGTTTTCTGCACTCCACAGAGTGCGAATTGCAGAAAACTTCGCAAACTCAGTGAACGGAGCGAAGTTCACCGCCCAGGCGTAGTTTAGCCCTTCCTTAACACAACTCTGCAGGGTTGAATTAAAATGGCCTACTCTTAGGAGTTTTTGCAAAGTCTGTCTATTTTAACCCTTTAACCGATTTTGAGCTCCTCAATTTTCACTCTTTTTCATCTGTAGATGTTTAATTCGGTTCTACTGCTCTTCCTCACCGAGTCTCATTTTCAATAGCTCGTTCTCTCAACCTCTAAAACCAGAATTCCTCTCTCACATCACACCAAGACTCATCAAACATGTGCACATAGTTCTTCCTTTTAATAAGGATTTGCATGTTTAAGGTTTTCCTTACATTCACTGAATGTGATCTAGCTTTTCATGCAGTGATAACTGTGTGCTCCACTCTCTTTCAGGAAGACTTAGCATACACCATGAATTTCACACTAGTCCTTTTCAATATTTTAATAACACATCCTGTTTGGGTTCCAGAGTAGCGTGCTACCACCGAAAAGCACTTCAACACCTCAAAAGGGGTAGCAAGTGCTATTTAAATGCAAACCCTTCTCTCTTCTATCCCTCCACTATCCTTTATCAATCCAAATAACCAACTCACCTGTCCACCGCTCAAATTGATTTAATACCTGCCTCAACTAATTCACAACGAATCCTTTTTGGGTTCCAGAGAAGCGCTCTACACGCCGAAAAAGTGCTTTGGCGCCTCATCAAGGGTAGTAAGCTCTATATGAATGCAATTACAATACAATACAATGCCTCTTGCACTAGGGATGACCTAATGATGTCACTCCATATTTAATATTATTCATAAAAGTGAGAACACACATTTTACATGAAATAAATTGAACCTCAATGCCTGCCCCAACATCCTAAAGTAAACTGATGGTAATATTGCCCACAAATATTATCTGTCGCTATTATTAGTTTTAATCAGCAAGAAACATCACATACTTCTGATTATTTGGTAAAAAGGCAAAAGGTTCCAGAATTTTGACTGCTGTGTTCCACCAAGGTCCTGGTGGTAACTTATCTGAAATCACTAGCAGTGCTCTGTCAACATAAATGTGTTACTTTGCCTAAATGCCGCACATTCACAAATCCTTCAAATTTCTTGTTCATGGACAGCTATGCCACATTCCCCCAAACTCACAATTTGTGCTAGAAATTCTCGAATACCTTTCGATAGGTACATCAATTAATTCTACTGTTAACTGACGTAGTGCTTCAAATGTCTTACCTCTAATTGTAACCGCAGACTCCAGAGATAGAGGGGCATATTATCAAGGGTGGCGATAGGAAATTATCGCCACTTTAGCGGCCGTTTTCGGCCGCTAAGCGGCGATAATTCTATTGCCATATTAGCAAGTTGTCGCTAACTGCTGTTAGCGACAGCTTTGAGGCGATAGCGAGTGGTTTGGGGCCCGCTTTGCATGTCAGCGATATTTATCGCTAATGACATGCAAAGTGGGCGTTCCCAACCTGTTAGCAACTGAAAGCAGTCGCTAACCTCGCTATCGCCTATTAGCAAGGCAGGCGTAGCGTTGGAAATACTCACGCTTAGCGCGAATATCTCCAAAAACTAAACCCTGCTCAGACCAGTTCTTAGCCATTATATCCAATGGGAGGTGGATATACTGGCTAAAACCCTGTTAGCGATAATGCGTGAATATCGCTGTATTCTCAGCGATATTCACAGATTTTGCCGCTATCACCTGGAATTTTATCGCTTTTGAGATAAACGTTGCTAATAGCACGTTATCTCAGCGATAAAATCCAGTGAGGCGCGGCGATAAAAAAATTGCCGCTAAGCCTAGATAGCGATAAATATCGCTATTTGTTAATAATATGCCCCAGAATTTCTTGTCTTTTAGGATATGATTTTTAGACCATATATTGCAATGACAATATCTTGCACATTTTAAAATACAGTTATCATTAATGTATTCCATTCTGCTCAGGTGTTCAGGAAATGCCATAAGCATACCTTTAACCTATATAATGACACAAGTTGCATGATTACGTTGCATCCAAGAACTATTCTGCTCTCTACTTGCTTTGATTGGTAACATGACCTAAAATCCACCTTTACATCAAACGTCAAAGGAATGTATTCCATTACATACTGAAGGCTAAGTTTGCTTGTCAATACGTTGTACCAATTGAGCGTTCAAACTCAAGATCCATTCTGTTAACTTAAATATTAGTCTTTATTAACCAAATGCATAGTAATTAGTAGAAATAGTTAGCATACCCAAAATCACATAAAGCTTTAGCCTCTGCAACAGAATGATCAATATCTATAAATATTTTTAAAAAAAGATTGTTCCTCTACACAAGCACAAGGTAAAATATCATAAACCACTTTTTATTCATTTGTAATCATAGATATCATTTGCACTGACACCCACAGTAACTACACAGGGTTTACTTGTTTCAAGCTAACATACATTTAGGATTTTTTCTAATCTTGCAAAACAATCTCACTTGTTCTCATTTAATGCATTTTTTCAAAAGCTTCCCTCAAAGTCTCTTCTTCGTTAGTGAAACGTATCACAAGGTTTGAGTAACATGTGTCGATTCACAAGCTGAAATCTGATGTTATTTTCACTCTAATCATTTGGCGTTCCCAAAGGCTTTAATCAAATGGATTTATTGGTAAATGCCATCTTGCCCGTTAAAGGAATAACATCTTCACTTTTCTATGGAAGCAGTTTTACTTCCAAGCTTTGTCTGTGAACCAATGCTTTTCCAATGTTCCCAGAACCTGCCTCAACAACCTATTATGAGATTTCTACATATCTTTCAATGTTTAATCGTTTTTATCATTTCTCCACATTGCCAAAATTGGAATGTTTCTGATTTGAATTCATTATATTGCAACTTGTGCTTGTTACGTAGTTTGTTATTGCTTTATGCCTAAATAATAAAAACTATTTAACAAAAAATACCTCTCTTCCATAAATTACTATGACAGCCGGTAAAGGGACAAGTTATTCTTGTTCTTTGAAGATATTGACATTTACTCTCAGGAAATTAATAATGTACTTGCCAGCCCAGTAGGCCTCCTTTTTAATTGGATTATGCAATTAGGATTAATGGAAGGGATGAAAAGCTTAGACTTACTGACCAACACAGTCTGATGCTACACTCTATCAAGATTCAAGGTTCTTCTGAACATAGTGAATCTTACAAATGTGGAAGATGGGGATCCACCCAGATGTTTTATTAAGATTCCACAAGTTTAGGCATAACCTTTGATCACCTCTAAACTTCCAATTGAAAACGATTGGAGACAGCCATAAAGATGGACGAATTATAGCATAAGCTTAAATCATATAATTTTATGGTATGCCAATGCCACTTTCCTTACTTTATTTCACACCAGAACTGCTGCTGCCTAAAGCCCAGTCTTATGTTTGAATCCCTTCAGTTCTCATTATTCTGGAATTCATCATTAAACCTACAATTAATGGGGATCATTTAGATCCTGGCAGATGGTCCTGGGGAAGATATCAAGGGCTAGGAAAATGAGTGACAGTAGTCCCACCTTCCAAAGGGTGAGATTACCCTCTCTGTCACCTTGAGCATTCTTGGCGGATGACCCACAGGGAAAGATTTACATTGGGGCAGCAAGCAGAGGCTCGGCTATTATAAACTTGGCATTTTCCTAACTCGTAAATAGAGCAGAGGAACTACGAGTTTGGCAAGATGGGAGCACCATGGTAACTGTAAATGAGGCCCTAGGTCTTCCACTAGTTTGTATCCAAGCATAAGCATTTGTTGCAGAAATCAGAGATTTGAATTTTGAAGCATCCTGAAAAATAGGTCATATTTGCAACGCTGTATGTAATGTGTATTCTCCTAGTGGTTTCACAACACTTCTAAATGTACTCCCTGGCAAAATGGAAGCAATTTCCCCTTATGGAATTTGAAGAGAGGCTATTTCCTCAATTTCTTTTTATTAGAGAGGCAGATCAGGGGCAACTTCATCAAACATGATTAGTCCTAATGTCCATCACCACATCAACCAGGTGCACTTTGTTCTTGCTGCCTCCTCCTCAAGGTTGGTTTCTGCTACAAAGCAGTATGTCAGTGAATAAAGCATGTATTTACTCGGCATGAGACCGAGTCACACAGGTAGCAGTGACTGAATGATACCACTGCAATGACATAACGCCAATATGTTTGTGCCCACGTGTACCACGGCGTCATTAAACCACTATACAGTGCGTTGCAAATGGCAAGTCAAGCCCTAGTTTACCCACCTTTGACGGCAACATTTTAAACTTCTCCAATCATAACCTGGCATGAAGGAAGATAAAATATTATCACGTCCTAAGAATTCCGGTTGACAGTTATTTTCCTAGAATTAATCCATATCATGTGCCTAGAACATGAAGGAATGTTGTGCTAGATGGGGGTCCATGATCTCAGAGTGACTAGAAAAGAAACATAAACTTTTTCTAACTTTTGGACGATAATCCTCAAACAAGGCATGACCTGATTATGGTTCTGAATCTGTCTGGTGCAGCCTGATACCAGTCATCTAAGGCTTCAAATATAAAATGTGGACTTATATTTGACCCGAATTTTAAATTAATTCAGCCTCTGAAGATGAATTGCTCATACACTCCCCCCATCATTCTATGGTCCACGTAACTGACAGTTGATCTATTGCTGTTTGGAAACCATTATTGATTCCATGGACTGATGCTCTATTTATTTGTTTTCACACATGTCCTTGCTATGCACAATACGTGACACGAAGAGCAGTCTATACCCTGTTTATGAAGGAAAGAGAACGGATCCAGCTAATTATAGCTTAATTGCATTTCCAGATTTGTCTTCAAAAATATTTTCTAAAGAAACACTAAGGGCCAGATGTAGGTAAATCACATTTACCGATTTTGAAATACCGAATTTTACAGATTCGGTATTTCAAAATCGGTAAATGGGATGTAGGTACCAACATCTGGATTTTTTACCGATACCTTAAAACTCGGTATTTACTGATTCGGTAAATACCGAATCGGTATTTGCTATTGAATCCTATGGGCCTTGAAGCCCATAGGATTCAATGCAAATACCGATTCGGTATTTACCGAATCGTTAAATACCAAGTTTGTCAAGGGTGCAGGGGGTGTCACTTTGACACCCTCTAGCCCCCCCAAAACGGGCATGTGTGAAATGTGGCACACAGACATGCCCTAAGGGCACATATGTCTGTCACATGGCACATGTGTACATGCACAGATGTGCATGTACACAGGAATCGGTATTTTACCATGGATTTGTATTCCATGGTAAAATACCGATTCTGAAAGCCATGTGCCAATGGAAAATTGGCTACCCACATTTCAATGTAGCATTTTCGGTAATTTTACTGAATCAGTAAATATTACCGAATTGGTAAATATTACCGATTCGGTAAATTTACCGATTCGGTAATAATACCGATTCGGTAAAATTACCGAATATGAGCACCTACATCTCCATAGCCCTTTACTGATCGGAAACGGCCGAAAATCGGTATTTTCGGCCGATTCTGATCGGTAAAGGGCTACCTACATCTGGCCCTAAGTGACTTGCAACCTGGGTTAATGACGATGGACTAATCAGATTTCACAGTCTGATTTTCAGAAGGAATTGTCAACCAGCACCTTGAGGCATTCCACCTACAACCATAGGACATTATGCCGCACTAAGCGCCCTTACAGGGTTGCTCAGGTGAGCCCAAGACAGCATTTAACTCCTTAAGTTGATCATGCCATTGACCAAGCTTCTCAGCCAGACCTGCTCTCACTAATAAGGCTCTTTTATACTGAGTCCTTGATGGACATTAGGGGGGGATAACGTTAGGAATTGTTGAAGATGTTTGTCTGTGTTCGAAAGGTTTAGGCAACAGATCACATTGACACCCCAGCAATTCAACCTGTACATTTTTGATTTATCTAACAATCTTTAAATGCTATTCTTTTACTATTTAGATGTAGAGTGATTTCCCATTTAAAGCTAGGGAGGCTTGATGATTCTTCTGTTACTAAAAGGGCATATGGCTACAATCAGGCAACTGTTTTTGTATGGTGCTGCTACAATGCATTGGAAGAAAAGTTCTCAAACTCTTCATTGGAGTCTGCTTGGCTAGTACCTGTCAAGTGTTCGACCTAAAGTGATATTTGCCAGAATCAGACACTTAATGGTGTACTACATTCTCCCTTTAGGGACAAAGGGTCATAAACCTGCAGATTTTTTTTAAATGAGAATCAGTTTAAGGAGCTTTTTATGGTAGCAGGAAACTGTTCTTGTTGCCTTTCGGGACTGTAATGTATGATCTGCCAACATGTGGTGACAGTTCCACATCAGAGACCATACTCCCAGCATGTCGACTGCCCCTCAACCCACCCACCACCTGCATTCCCCAACCACACTTCCGCCCCCAACTCCTTCTTGCCAAGGCACCACCCTCCCAGCCTAGGATCACACAGCCCTCAGCGATGTGCAGTGACCTCTAGGCAAAGGGACTGCATTTGTCTACAACATACCCAGTGCTAGCCACACTAGCTCTGCATTATGTTTGGCTGTGAGCAGGGGCTTTGGGTGCCAAACCCTTCCTCACCCAACCCAGCGTTAAATGGCCTCTAGCCGTGTAAAGCAAGACCTGGGTGCAGGGCCTGCCGTAATACCATGCTTTGTACCCAGATGCAAAAGAACCAATTAATTAACGGATTGCTGAAGAATGCAAAAATTCACCCCCAGTCCCAAAGATCTGGGATTAAGCCATCATTCTTTTGCTCACCACGCCACCCCAGTTTGGACCCAGCTATATGCAAATCAGTCTTGACCCTGCTCCAATGGGAACAGTCCAGACCGAGCTGCAAAGCCAGGTCCTCCCTGGACCAGAACCAAGCATCCTGGGACCGGTTTCAGGGCATCACCCTTCATCAGCCAGGCTGGCTTGAATCCAGTGGCGCAGTGAGCACGGGACCCACGTCTGGGCATACCCTTCCCACTTATGGCGACAAATGCAAAAGAAACATTAGATGAACTGAATGCTGAAGAATGCAAACATTTACCCACAGTCACAAAGATCTGTGTTTAACCCATCATTCTTTTGCTCACCACGCCACCCCAGTTGCTTTGTACCCAGGACATGGCTGCAGCAACCTCTGGCCATGTGCCTGATCCATCCACTCTACTGTACAAAAGTTTCCACAGTGCTCTTGGTTCATGGTCTGTGGGTGTCTTGGGCTTTTTTTCAGCATTCACTGACAAAAAGTAATAAGTTCATTTTTTTTATCGAGTTGCAATTTCTAATGAACTCGCAGTAGGGCCTGGTGATGTATAACTGCCAATCTGATACAAAATGTAATTGTGGAGGAACTGCAAATCTGGCTGCATATCGGGAACTCAACAAAAATAAAAAGAGGTTTTTCTGTGAACTTGTGGCGATGTTATCGCCACCTCTAGGTACCCCCTCCCCAGTCTCTCAGGTTATGCTCCCTACTCTCCCTTTATATACACCCCACATTTTTTTCAGGATGCAGGCTCCAGAGACTTGAACCTTGTAATGGCCATTACGACAAAAATGTTCAGTCCACAAATCCAGATTTAACCTAGGGAAAAATGTTCTTTACCCAATTGTATTCCTATATTTTTTAGTCTTTATTGACAAATTTGGCACATTAGGCAAATCTAGCATGGAAACCCAATTGACATCTGTTCATTTTGGGATCTCATTTGACACCTAGATGCCTGATTTAGAGCTTGGCGGACATGGTACTCCAAGGCAAACGTGAAAGAGTACCGAGTCCACCAAACCCTCGGTCTGCCCTCTTCATTTAGAGACACACAGATCATACAATAAATATCTATTTTTCATTGCCAGGAGACCCTTGGATGAACATGCGCTTTACAAATATACATGTTATGTTATAATCATTCCTTTGACATAGCCCCTATTGGCTCCATTGACAGAATACTTCTTCTGATGGTCCAAACTAGTAGAGGTCATGCAAGGTGGAGGGACATTTCCACTTCCTGTCCCATTTAGGGTGGATGGTGAATTGTATTTTTTTGATGTCGGTCACAAGATCTGTCACAACCAGGAAAAGCAGGAAAAACACTAACCCCTACATTCCTGGGAGGAATCTTTTAATGTGTGGGGTCCTTTTTTTCAAAACAAATTCCCGCTTTAGGAGTTTGTCCTTCTAAAAACAAAAAAAGTTCAAAGTTTGTAGGATAGGCATCAAAATGAACGGCTGCCGTGAACCAAACATTTAGTACATTTGAAAGGAACTGCTGTGATGGTGGTTCCTCCAATGCACAGTTGGGCCATCATTCATATCTCAATTTGGAGGATGGTAGCCAATCAGAGTGGCAGAGGTCATGTCCTCTGCCATCCTGATGCACTGTACTCACCCCACCAAACTCTAAATCAGGCACCTAGCTTCTTTTTTTGCCAAAATTGCTTAAAAACAACAAAACACAAAAGGCCTACAAGTTGGACCAGACCTCTTCAGGTTATTCCGATTTGACGAAAATTCACCGCATACCTTCTGCCCCCATGGAGGGTCCTAATGAAGCACTCCTGGGTTGAGTTCATATGAATGAATCAAACTTTAGGAAAGTTGTGTCAAGCAGTGCAAAAGTTAGAGGTGTGTGTCTGTTTGTGTAAATGATTGCCAGTCTTCTGTTTTAAATTGTGAATTAGTGACAGGATGAGCAAAATTGCAATTTGGTCGACTTTCAACTTCTCAATTTATTTTAAGAAATTCTGCAAGCTTCTCAAAGTGTGAAGATCCCAATGATGTTAGCAACGGCTGCATTTAGTCGTAGTTTCTACACGGGTAGCGGTTTGGTGCCCCTTTCCACTCCACAGTGGGGAGTCCTGCCTACACCACTGCCTTACATTCACCTGCCCACCACTACAGCAGGTGCCCTCGCTGGTCTTTGAGCTGGCCTTCTGCCCAACCTCTCACTGTCCCATTATCCTGCACAACAACCCTAGCCACCAGAGCGGTCTCCTGTGTGGGCCAATCCACCCTCCCTCTGTCTCTTTTCAAGCATTATAGGCATGGCTCGAGTCGGGGTACCACGCGGGGGACGGCGCCCCCCCACTTATTTTACCGGGAGCTCGATAACTGGAGCAAATGGAGCCACACATTCACTCTTTGGCCTCTCTGGGACGAGATCGGAGCTTATTCACAACGCTGCTCACGCGATGGCTTCTCTTATGCAATCGCATCTAAGGGGTGAGCGAGGGGAGGCAATGAGTCTGATGGTGCACGCCACCTTTCGTGACGTCACTTCCTGTCGTGACATTAGCGTCCCCCCACTTCTTTTTTTAGGACTTGTGCCCTGATTATAGGCCACCTGCCACCTGAGAAAAATCTGGGAGGTCCCTACACCCACTCACGCAAGATTTAAAATGGCTGCCATGTCAATACACAGGATTTCCTGCTGCAGGTTGTGCCCTCCATAGATTTTGTGCAGCAGGAAAGTAGTAACTGGGGATGGGATAACCCCTAATTCGGGCACAGACACAGACTAGGTTTGAAACAACTGCCCAGCTTCACCAAGATCAAACTTCTTGGCTTTGGAAGCACAGTTAAAACATCACCTACCCAAAAAAAACACAAACAGGGGTGTGGCTGTCAATAGCACAAACGGTGCCTGATGCCAGGGCTCAGGTGCATGAAGGGACTAACATCCCAATTATGTTTGCCATTTCGCGTGTTTGGTTTTTGACCCAAGACGCCATCCTTATGCCACTGATTAATCACGTTTTTGTAGATATTAGTTTATTATTTTAACCATCTAAAGCAGGGTTCTCCAAAGTCGGTCCTGGAGGGTCGAATCCATGCCAGTCTTTGGCATGTCCCCATTTAGATAAATGTAGCTTGTCTTTAAAACCTGCCATGCATCCGGCCCTCCAGCACGGGCGTTGGAGAACCCTAGTCTAGGGCGCAGGATCCAAACCCAGTGACGGAGGGAGATGCATTTTGGAGCTCGCGCCCGCTGGGGCACAGCTGCGCTCGAGACCTCCGCGAGAGCACGGGGTGTGGGCCGCATCCATCAGTTCTAACCGCATCAGGAAAAGTGACAGCAGCCTAGGCCCCTCCGACAACACGCAGTTACTTTTAAGTGCGTGGGGGAAGGGCGGGCGTCAGCGCAACACAACAGGATCAGGGAAGGGAGGGGAGATTATGGAAATGCAAAGCAAATACATCTGATTATCGGAGCCTTTAATTCCCATTAGCGGGGTTTTGAAAAAGAACCATTACCGGGGTGGCTGGCGGCGCGGCTTGCTCGGTGGGTGCAGAGGAATCTGTTCACCAGACAGCTTCTGTCGCGCGTACTCAAGGCCCCAGACTCCCTTTTCTCTCCTCGATCAGCAATGCCGCATACTCTTTTTTTTTTATTTCCTGTCTTTTTTTTTGTTGTATAAAAGGCTAATTTGCAATTGCCCTGGTAAACAAGCTGGCTGGAAGGAAGCCAAGGAGAGATCATAAAAAGCGCAGGGAGCCAGCCAGGAAGGCGAGGCGCGCTTCCAAGCGAGGCACCAGTGCCAGGGTTGCAGGGCTCGAAAGAATAACTGGGTTCGAAGCCCACACACACCTCATGCGCCCCGAGCTCCAGGGGACGGAATTTAAAACCAGTGCACTGGATAGTCGCAGATGTGGTGTGGAATAAGGCCTGTGCAGTGCTTAATTTGAGCTAGTGGTCTCCGGTGCTTGGCAACATCAGCACTTATGACAGCTGCCACATGGTGGCGCTGCATGTGTAATTTAAAGATAAGCAGAACAACAGTTGTTTATTAATTCAACATACATTAACACAACAAATACCGACCACCTAAGCCATTCTTATAGTTTTGGGGACCTCAAACAGTCTGAATTGTCACACTTGCAGGAGTGTGATGGTTGGAAGATGTGTAAGTACTATCATTGGCAGTACTGGTAGGGACGATGTGTAGTGCAAGCTTCAGTGGCCTCCTGAGGAGGGTTCTGGCACTTATTTGACAAATGAGGCACTGGGCCTGTGGTTCTGGGAGGTGGTATGGTCTAGTGGTGGGGATGTGCTCCCGGGCAGGAGTTGCTCCTAGTGAAAGCAACATGGCCTAATAGCTGAGATTCAGCCTACTAATAGAGGTGTGGGCAAGTATTCTATTGTATTGTAATTGCATTTATATAGCGCTTACTACCCCTGACAAGGCGTCAAAGCGCTTTTTAGGCGAGTAGCACGCTACTCAGGGAACCATAGAGGATTAGTGTTGAATCAGTATAGTGAAACATGCAAGTTCATTTTAAGTGGTGGATAGGTTAGTCAGTTATTTGGATTTGGAATGATAGCAGAAGGATAGAGGAGGACAAAGGTTTGTATTTATATAGCGCTTGTTGATGCACGCTATTCAGGAAGCCTATAAAGGATTAGTGGTGAATTAATGTGGTGAAATATGAAGTAATATCAGTGGTGGATATTAGTCAGTTATTTGGAGTGAGAAGGATAGTGGAGGGATAAAAGGGGAAGAAAGATTTGCATTCATATAGCACTTGTTAACCCTGATGGGTGTTGAAGCGTTTCTCTGGTGAGTAGCAAGCTATTGGACTTGGCCTTTCTGGCAGGTTCACCTCTGAACTTTTTGCCTTTTAATGTTACATCATTATAGTGATTTCTGGTCTTTGCGCACTTTAGCACTGTGCCACAGTGTAAAGTGCGTATGATCTCTGATGCGTGTGTGAGAGTGACCTGGCCTCCCATAGGAATGCATGGGGAATATGTGTGTCCATGGCAATTCCTGATGCGTGGGGAGTGCAAGGTTGAGTTTGGTATGTGCGAACTCATAAGATTGAATGCTGCGCGATGATTTGTGCGGCTTTAATGTGGCTAGTGTGGAAGTGCCACTTCTAGAAGTTGGCCTGCCTGTGCAGTAAATGCGAAATGGCTGTCTGGCTTGTGATTGGCTGGAGCTGGCTGGTGTGCCTGGCTCCAGGAGTCAGGATGGGTCTGCCCCGGTGGTGAATGGAGAGATTTGCATGTTGATGTGAGGGAGGGGTGCACCTGGGACCTGAATAGGGCTGGGCTTTCCCTACACAATCCTGGCTCTGCCCCCTGTGGTGCGACTGATGTCCCTAGCCTGACCAGTGAATGGGAAGAGGGGCTGAGCACAACAGTGTGCTCCAAAACCAGCTGAGTCTGTTTTTTCCCCCACCCTGCACCCTAGAAACAAAGAGATTTTGTGTATAAAAAGAGGCAGTGACCTCATGTTAAATGTTCTTGTTTGCTGACTTGAATCTACCAGGGGCTTGCTGCTGCTGGGGCCCAGGGGAAGGCTTGCCTCCCTGGACCCTGCCCAGCCCCTGGATTGCTGATGGACTTCCTGGGGACCCTTCTGCATTGCCCTTTATGCCTGGAAAGACTTATGGGACCCTTGGGCTGTATCTTCCTCGCCCCCAGGACTTTTTCAAACCTTTTGTGGTGAACTGGGGTTTTTATACCCCCCTGGTGCCTGGGAGCGCTGTGTTTCTTTTCCTGGTGGCCCCATTAAGAGGGAACCCCTGGGGAGGGATTCCCCCGTGTGTATTATGCATTATTCACGGGTACCACACCGCTTATCTTTATGCCCCCGAGTGCGCAGGTGCCCACTATGCGACTTCATTTATTATTATAAAATATTAAGGGTGCCACCCAGGTCCAAGATATGCATTAGCGGGTGCCCACCCCGCTTCTATTTTTATTTTATACTTCGAGGGTGCCTACCCCTTGTTATTGCCCCTAAAACTGTGATGGCACCTCCGCCGCAGCAAAACAGGAAGTCAGGCGGCCGGGCGCCTGGAGCTCGGTGGGACTTCCGCTTGCTTCCAGGAAGTCCCGCCCGCTGCCGTCAAGAAGGGAGAAGTGCCCCTGGAAGTCAGCACGGGGCTCCCGTGAGCCTGGGAGAGCCCCGCGCCGAAGGAAGAGAAGCCGGCCGACTTATGGCATTCTGCGGCCCGGGGCTCCCATGAGGTAGGGAGAGCCCTAGGGCCGCCAGCAATGCAGCACCAGTGTTGCGGGGCTCCCATGCGATGGAGGGAGCCCAGGAGAAAGAGAGCAGGAGCAGAGAAGCCCCGCGGAGATGCCACCTCCCTGAGCAGCCGGTGAGTGCAGACGTCTCGGTGGGTCCCAGTCAGTGTTAAAGCGGCCCCGGATGGCAGCGGGCCGCTTCCCTGTTGTTTTACCGCATTGTTGTTTGTGGGGCACAGTTGTTTATTACAAGGCCCCAGAGTTGAAGGGGCATTTTGGGTGGTAGAGCGGCCCCGGCTGGCAGCGGGCCGCTCCCTCCAAGATGGCAGCATTTGTTCTAGAGCCCACGAGGCTCCAACGTTGTTCTTAGGGGCACCGTTGTTTAAGAGCCTAGAAGGGCCCCAAGATGCCCATTGGTGACCAGAGCCTAGAGGGCTCCGAAAAATGTGCATATGTTTGTTCCAGAGCCAGAGGGCTCCAACGTTTTGGCGCAGTCTTTGCTCCAGAGGGCCAGTGAGGGCCCATGTTGCAGTTTTGTTTCCCAGCTGCTCAGCAAGTAGTGGGCAGCTGCACCGTTTAGCTTTTCCTTCCTAGGGACATGTCTTTGGACTCAGGAGTGAGTCGCACTCCTTCATCCCTACCTTGGCCTTCCCCAGCTGCGCAGCACTTAGTGCTAGCTTAGTGCCAGCTGCAGCGTTTAGGCCCTGTTCTTGTCCTCAGCTGCCCAGCAAGTAGTGGGCAGCTGCTACGTTTAGGCTTTGACGCAGTAGCGCAACCTGGACCCTAATGTGATTTGTGTACTACTTTTGGGTGTTAGGAAATGTACTGTGTGTAGTATGTTTTGCGTACCCTGTGTTCTGATACCTCTAACTGTGTTTATGCTTAGGAGGTTGTTTTACCTAGTATAGTTATGCCAGTGAGTTCATGGTTCCATGCGTGATATATGCCTAAGGTGGTTAGGATTGCGTAGGATGTACTTACCTTTTACCAGTGGTTACTGGTTGTGTGCTACATTTGCTATTTGGTGCTACAGTTATTATGTATTCTATGTTCTAAAAGTGCTATTTCTACAAGTTGTTATTTCTACAAAGTGCTAGTTCTACCAAGTGCTTATTCCTGACAGCGGTCCATGTGGCCCTGTCCTGTACATATAATCCCTTGTAAATATTGCCTGTGCAAGTTGGCACAATGTATATGGTGTGATTACTATCTGAAGTATTTTGATAATACAAAGGTTATTTTTTTATGTAACCTTGTGTGGAGTTCCTTTTGTGGGGGGCCTTGGATGTTGTTGTTGGTGGGTGCACGCGCAAATGCTTTACACATCGCCTCCGGGATAAGCCTGACTGCTCGTGACAAGCTACCAAGGGGGTGAGCAGGGGTTATCTTGGCGGGTGACTTCCTTGCCCTGACGTAGAATGGTGGTTTCTGCCTGGCTTTGGCACAAGCCTTAGCCAACCAGAAATCCCCATTTCTAACACACGCCACTCTGGAACCCATAAAGGATTAGTGTTGAAAATGAGTATAGTAAAATATGAAGTAATTTTAGTAGTGGATATGTTATTCAGTTATTTGGGTAGAGAAGGGTAGGTGGCGGGATAGAAGAAGGAAAGAGGTTTGTATTTATATAGCACTTGCTACCCCTGATGGGGTTTTGAAGCGCAAGTAGCACACTACTCTGGAACCCATCAGGATTAGTGTAGAAGTGATGCAGTCTAGTTGCAGAGATGTGGTCTAGTGCAAAACAACGTGACCAGGCAGATGATATGTGCTTTTGAAGAGTAGGTGTGTTCTAGTGGAAGATGTGTGCTTGTGGGGTCTGTGTGATCTAGTGGAAGATATGTGGCCTAGTGTAGAATATGCGACCTGAGGAGGGGGTGTGATTTAATAGAAGAAATGTATTCTAGTGTTAGAGAAGCAACAGCACAAAAAAAAAATACAATATGACACAATTACAACAAATAAATGAAAACAGTATTGAATACGGTATCTAGAGTACTAGGTGAGCATAACACAATCCAATACAGCAACACAAAAACACCACAATCCAACAAACAAAAGATCACCATCACAACATTATTGTGTTGTGTTGTTTTGTGAGATGTGGGTATGAAGAGTTTTATTGGTGCGCTGTTGTATTGTAGAGTGGTGGTTTTGCGTTGTCATTGTGTGATGTAGCATTTTATTGGTGCATTGTATACATTGTTGTGTTGTATATTTGCTGTTGTGTTGATGCTGCATTTTTTGTAGTTATGTTCAGTTGTGTTTGTGAGCAATAATGTGCTCTTTCTGGTGTGTGTCTTTTGTAATGTGCACGTCTCCTGAAAAATGCACATATGTTCTTGTCACACGCTACGACCTCCATAAAATATGTTTCACAATGCAGTAGTAAATGGAGTTTGCACCCAGCTCTGCCTTACTTAACACAAAAGACATGTAATAGCACCAGACACACGTGTCTTGCAGTCCAGCCATGGTCTAATGAAGCAGATGTGGGCTAGTCAATCACTTGGGGTCTAGGGGAGATGTGGTTTAGTCCCAGAGATGAGGTGTGTATGAAGAGATCTTTTCGACTAGAGATGTGATCTAGTGGCAAAAATGTGATATAATGGTGAATAGATGGTCTGTCTGATTGAATGTGGCCTACTAGATGTGCTGTGTGTATAGTGGTTGACATTTTGCCTAGCGGAGATGATGTGGTCCACAGGAGTTGATGTGATCTGCTGGAGAAGATCTTATGGTGGTGATGAGGTGGATTCATGAAGATCTCAGCTACCAAACAGATGTGAGCCATTACAGGACAATTGATCTAGTGGCAATATGATGGTTCAAGAGGAGGACACATGTTATGGTGGTACAGTCAAAATGTTCCAAATCACTTACTTTGGGACTAGTACACTTAGATTGCAATCTCCACTTGGCTCCTGACTGATCTAATTGTGTCACCATGGGAAAACCACCTCATCGCCTTGACCCTCAGATTCCTCACCTGCTAGCATTGGGAGTGCTCAGAGGGAGGCGGGTCACCAATAGCGACACATTAGATGCCTCCAGTGTAATATTATACAGCCTCACTTCTGTGAACAGTAGAAGCATAGAGTAATCCAGAGAATGTTTGCCTCACTTCAATTTGATATTCAATGTGATAGCACCTATATGTCACTGGGCCCTGAATATACAATGTTACATTGCGGTGTTCACACTGCGATACCTTTACAACACATGCATTACAACGCAAGTCATTACAATGACTTGCGCTGGAGGGCGCTGGACTTAGGAATAGTATGATTTACTAATCCAACTCCAGCCTACATTACAGTAGGGAAGGTGTTGGAATAGTAAATCATACTATTCCTTAGCTTAGAGTGCCCTCCATCGCAACTCATTGTTATGACTTGCATTGTAATGCCCACGTTGTAAACGTATTGCGGTGTGAACACCGCAATGTAACCAATGGTTCCCCTGGGCCCTCTGTACTAAGGCAGACTTTCAGCCAATAACACTATGCATTATGTAACTTGCAATTTCACTTTTCATGTTACCAGCGAAGCTATTCTTTTTTTTAAATTTTTTTAATTGGGGGGTAGAAGCTATCATTGTACATTAACCACTAGTAATATTATATGCACAAAGAAATAAGAAAAGGAAACTCATCTCCAATCCATAATTAACCATTCAAATATCTGTCCAATATATAACAACCGCGCCAAGGAACACCAATGTTCATCCTCAAAAGTATTACATCATTGCCTTCAAAAGTGCTCCCCAGGCGACTTCATAGTTCTTTATTTGAGTCACTTGTAGTAAACTCCTTCCATCTCCGGGACTAGGTTGAGTTTTTACCATCAGGCAGCTGACAAGGGACCTTCTGCTGATATCCGTTTCTGAGCTAACAATGTCCTGCAACCAATGACCCAATAAAGTTGAGATTATTAGACCTATGGGACAGAGTCAGCAGATCACAAAAATGTTCCAACATAACTGAGCAATGGTCTGGAGCAATATTTGTTTCACATACTTTGCTCAATTTCAGAAACATGGTACACCAGTAATGCCCTAGCAGGGGGCAGGACCAAAACGATGCATCAAATTACCTGGAGCCATATTGCACCTAATGGAGACGTCAGAATACATATTAGAGAATTTATGAAAACACTTTGGTGTACAATAGAGCTGGCAAATTGAAAAAGACTTGATCCTTCTAAGGTTTTAGTTCACACACAACATAGGGTTTCATTTGTCAATTTCTTTCCACTCTGTTATGGTGAACTCGAGCCCAAGTTAGTTTGCCCACCTTTGACCTTATTTATTTTCTCATCATCGATTAGAACTAGATTATTTAGTCACTCATAGACCCTTGGAATATGCCCTTTGGTGAAGGCCTCTGAAATCTGATCTTGCATACGTGTGAATGTGAACCTGTAGTGATTCCAATCAGGAAGCTGTGTCATTGGAGATACTAGAAAAATGATCACAGAAAGGAGATATGAAATCCTTCCTGAGCCACGAAATATAATTCTAACATTATATCTGTAACATATAAATATTCATATTCCTTCAATGAGATATATCATGAAATTTATGAGCTAAACTAAACTGAGGTACATCTCCTCCCTTCACTGAAATAATTGTCTCAAAGAACCACTACTACTCTTCTAGGGTAGCCACTCTCTACAATACCTGCGTTTCTGCTACTAAGTAACAATCTTCAACACTGGCAAGGGACCACACACATTTTTAGTTTGGCAGAAAGCCTAATGTAGGTAACCCAGAAGGTTTACTAGCCAACATGGAAGAGGTTAGTGTTTTCATGTTGTTTGGAAGAAGCTCCTATTAAGTTAGCAGAGTAGATCCTGAAAAATAAAAAGCATTGGGGCAGTGTAAGCATTTGTATGGTATTTAGACAACCAACTACCAGGAGACAAACTTGTTCAAATTTCACAAAACCGTATTTTGTCTTGCCCAATAAGGGGCAAAATATAATGTATACAATTTTGCCATTTTCGGGGTAACATTATTTTCCAGCTACCTAATCAGGCTTACATGTCTGCACCTCAAATCTACTGGAGGAGTTCCTTGAGACTCTTGGGACCATTCTAGCTATGTCTTACTATTATTCATTCAGTAACCAGATATAATCACGAGTATCTTAATCCTCTTGAAAACCTGATCAATAGTTCTCCACCTCAGGTGCTGAAACATGGCAATGCTATCAGCATGCAAACAAATCTTTGAAACCTGGAGAATATCTGCACTACCATGCATATTGCCCTGATTTGGAATATATGCAAACAAGCCTTCTAAAAAGATGGCCAACAGCAAAGGTGAGAGGGGGCATCCTTGATGGAACCCATCCTTAAGCTGAACAGACCCCATGTATGCACCATAAACTAACATAATTGCTGAGGAGCAATGATAAAATGACATTATTGTTCTGGAGAATTAAGAGGGAAAAGTTCATTGCATAACCATATCTAACTGCTTTCTTGGCATCCAGGTAGAGTACAGAGAGAGGAACTGTAGTGTTGTTCCACTACCCAGGCCCTATAAGATAGTGTGTATTCGATGGAAGACAAAACATAGCCTGTTTGACCTACATGCACGAGGTTTGGGATCCAACTGGCTAACCATATTAAAAGCAATTTCTGAAATATTTTATAATCAGTATTCAGCAGTGTAATTTACCCGCCCGATCTGCAAGTCTTTGCACTCATCCCTGGATTAGGAAATGATACAAGTTTCTCCAGACAAACTTTTTGTGGTTGGTAGAGGGCACCATTAAGAATTTTGGTTGAAGGTGCTTATAAACTTCAGGGGGAAGGCTATCCTCCCCTGCCGATCCTGAAGAGGTTAGGGACATAATAGCTGATGCAACATCTTCCTCTTCTTTGCACTGGTAAACACTTATTTCACTTTTTTTGGCAATTTCTTGAAAAAACCTTCCCCAAATGTGGTTGGCGAGGTTCTGAAGGCAATTTTTGCTAGAATTTCAACGGTTCCTACTAATTTTATGGGGGACCTGTACCATCTTACAGGGAACTTTGTCTAAGAATTTACTAATCTGCTTTCAAGTATTTTATACCCAGTTTTCAGTGCTACAAATGTACCTACTTTGGCGTTTTTTTCAAAAACTCACTTCTTTATGGATTTAAATTCTACACCTTTCTTCTGTTTGATTGTACGTGACTTCTTAAATCTGAAAAAGTCTGTTCTCTATTTCCGGAATCTCATTCACCCGTGATAATTTTTATTGCTCTTTTGCATCAGTCTTTTGAATCTATATGATTTTCTTTAATGTTTCCTTAGATTCATGTGGGTTTCTTTTTCCGACTTCTGGCATTTATCCTCGAGGGCCACTACCTTCCTTTCCATACCTATAACTCTTTCAGAGAAGCCTTTCGTTTTCTGAGCCATGATTCTGAGGTTACTTCCCTGATTTCCTCCCTTCATCCTAATGTTTATGGTTAATATTCTGTAGCATTGGAATGATTTGTCGCAGAAAATGTAAGATATTCTCTTGGTGTTGTTCAGATTTTTTATCTTCCATTCCTTCTCTGCTGGATATAAGGCTCTTGTTTTTTTCTACATGCATTATCATTTTCAACCCTTGCATGGGAGTGGAACGGGGGAGATATTGGATCCTGAATCAGTTCTCGCTTCGCTCACCTCGGAGTCAAGTTCAGCAGTCATTTCTGAAACTGCTTCATGTTCTGCTGATAATTCCGCTGACTGAGAATCTGAAACATTTGAAATTTCCAACTCTGCTCTCCTGACACCTAGCAACAGTTTGTTGCCAGGCATTATTCCTAAGAAGTGGGATGAACTGATTATACAATGGTAGCTCTGATGAAAATTGACCCAGTTGCATATTACACTAATTTAGTCTCGTGATATGATGCATCCTAATCAATTCCTTATCCCATCAAGCAGTGGGCGTACCACTAACCTTGGGTTTCTTGATGGAAGAAAGGGGAGGCTTCATCACCTTAGAACTCTTCGGAGGGATATTGCCTCTGTTGTGGTGCTTCAATCTTTTTATGAGAAGAGCATTAATGGACCAGATCCCGATGTCTTCTTGCGCTGTCTTTCAAGGGCACTCCATCACTCTGCTTAGTATGCTCAGCATGTGGACTACCTGTCTGAGCTAAAGAAGTTTCACTACAACCCCATTTACCATGATCTTAGCTGCACCATGCATTACATCAGCTTCCTTTTTTGCCTTCCTTCTGGGATACCAAGTCTATTTTTCCATCAGAAATAAAGCTGAGTCTGGCTGCGACCTTTGATTTGTGCTGTTGACACAACAGAGTTGTGTGATGTCCTCCCCACCTGCTTTCCTCAGTGTCATTGGTCTGTTCTGGGTAAAGAACAGCAGTGTCACTGCTCCCTCCCTCCACTGATATCTCCATGGGTCAGCTTGATAGATGCAATTAAAGATCTCCGTTGGTGCCTGAAGGGTTGCCGGGCTATGATGTTGAACGCACCTCATTGAGGGAGTCGCCAGCCCCTGAGGAACCGAGCTGCAATCAAATCACAGACAGTGCTATCTCCTGCACCATTGTAAATATGTTTCCTACCAACCACAGCAGCTCCATGTTTCTCGCATCAGTAGCTGCAACTCGCTGTAATCATATTATACCATGTTCTAATAGCCAGGGTGAGAGCTACCAGTAGAATAGGCAATTCTGGGTGTGATTAGTTCCTATTTCGTGAACAGATCAAGTAATTCACCTTATTGTATGTGGGTAGTGTAACTGGCTGAGCAGAGCGTGGATGGAGAGCTGCGTCTGTCTGAACCCAGTGGCCATTTTCTCTACATAGTGCTTTTCTAAATGTCACCCCAGGAAGTAGTGTTAGCTGATGGCTATGCATTACACCGCCAATACGTGGTTCGACCATAAACCATAGCAAGAATCGTTAAGAGCCCTGTCACTTCTAGTGAAGTTTAGAGAAGTCGCCCTCACACATTTTTGGAAAATTGAGCCCAAACAGTGCTTTTTACAACACAACCGTCTAAAAAGGCATAGGTTTTAAAGCAGTACTTGAGGAGAAATAATAAAACATTCTAGTACTGCTGAGTCTGCTACACCAAGTGAAGGTGTGGGGAACTCAATTTTTTCTTCCCACAGAAAGAGGAAATCTCCAGGCAAATGTTCTTGCTTCCATGGGCGTATATTAATGAACAAGCCCTTTTGCGATTCCTTAATAGCGATTTTTAGCGCATTGCTATTAAGGAATTGCAAAATGCTATGTATGTAGGAATCCCAATAATAATTTTGATTCCTTTATATTCCTTAATTGCAAATCACAAATCGCGATTCGCAATTAAGGAATACCTTCCCATTCATTCCTATGGGCTAGGAGGCCCATAGGAATGATTAGGAAGACATTCTCAATTTGCGATTCGCAATTAGAGAATCGCAAATTGAGAATGCAATTTCGAGGGTGCCACCCTTGAAATATATATGTGTACACATGTGGCGCACATACATGCCCTAAGGGCATGTATGTGCGCCACATGGCACTTTGAAAAATGCAAAAAAGTGAATTTTTCAAAGAAATCGCAAATTACCACCAACTTGAAGTTGGTGGTAATTTGCAATTTCTTAAGGCCAAATTGCACTTTTTCTGTACTTCATACATTGCATTTAAGGAATCGCAATACAATTGCAAAATAGAGATTCACAAATTTGCGATTCTCTATTTTGCAATGCCCTTACATCCCAAAAGGCCTTTTCCCGTTCGCAAACGGGCCGATTCTGAGAATTGGCCTGTTTGTGAATGGGATAAGGGCTTCATACATATGCCCCTATATCTGCAAGCAAAGAACAAAGTCATTGAGCTATGTTGCAGTAAACCAAGAACTACAGTGTGACTGCTGCAAACCAATCCTACTTCAAACAGTCAAAGACCCCGAATGTGGAGCCATGGTGCGTGGCCTCAGGTAAGAAACTGCAATTTAGTCTCTCCTCCACTTGCAATGCTGCACACAATATTCTCAGGACCTCATTATCAAAATGAGTTCACCAGCATGACTCCAGAGAAGTCGTAAATCCGAACTTAGGTATGAGTTCTCTCAACAATAATTTAGCTACTGTAAGACTGTCATTCCTTCTGGTCAGGTAAATTTCAACTCAACAGGAAATGATGCACACAATCACCAAGACATATATCAACCTATTACACATGGGCATTTCAATAAAGTCCAACTGCATTCCATTAAATGGTCTTTCTGATCTCCCTATGTGACTCAATGCTACTGCAGTCCGCTTAACCACATTCATCGCCTGGCACACAACACAACTATGACACAACGCTTCAGCCATCAATCTGAATCTGGGGTTAAACCATGTCTGGCAAAACAATCAGACCATGGAATCCCTCCCCACATGAGTTGGGCCATGACAATGCCTAGCCATGGGTGGCAACAAACTGTTTGGCAAAACAGGTCTTTCATCTCCTGAAAGCCAAATGTAATCATCCCTCTTAACACATCCTGCTCCGATCCAACTCTGCTGCTCCTCCTCTGGAACTTCTTCCTGCAGTTTTTAACCTCCTCCCAAGTATCAGCAGTAGTTAACAAATGGTTGTAGTCGGTTTTATATGCTCCTTCATTAGTATATTCCCCATCAAATGTACAAGAATTAAAGGCATAGCACCTAGCAACTTCATCTGCATACCTGTTGCCAAGTGTCACATAATCATTTTCCTTGCAGTGTGCGGAACATTTCACGACCGCAACCTGTGCAGGCATCTTCAAAGCTTCCCAAAGTTTCCTCACTAGTTGTCTGTTGCGAATAAGGGACCTTGATTAGGTCATAAATCCCCTTTGGGACCATAACAGTCCAAAGTTGTGCACAACACCAAAACCATACTGACTATCAGTGAAAATTGTCACCTTTAGCTGGCCTGAAATACAGAATGCTCTAGTAAGAGCAATCAATTCAGCCACTTGAGTGGACAATAGTACTTCAAGCCAAGCAGTTTCCACTACTCCTGAAATGGTACAAACTGCATAAGCAGCCCTTAAATTTCCTACATGATCTCGTAATTATGAGCCATCCACAAACAATGCATAATCAGATTCAGGTTGTGGCTCGTCCTGGGTCTGGTCTCCACTTCGTTCTCGGTTCAGTAACATGGAGAAGTGTGGCTCACTGGTTAGAGCAGGCAGACCCTGAAGCAGAGGTCAGACCCGGGACCAGGGTTCAATTCCCGACGCGGCAGGGTCTTGAGCTCAAATGTCCACGGACTTGATAATTCTCGCTTCGGTGCCTGACCTAATCATGGGTTCACACTCTGCAACTCTGGGCATTAAGCTTGCTTAATCTCCAAAACGGCCCCCGGCGGCGGGATGCCTGGCTTTCACCTTGGGGATGCCCGTTAGGGGCTATCTCACAGGGAAAAGCCAGGACGGGTTCCCAAGGCAAGCGCCGAGATGCCTCCGGGTGATTCGAGTGCTATATAAGAACATACAAAAAAAAAAAAACATCGAGACAGTCAAGCTCCACCTCACCCTCATCAGTATTATTCCTCTCCTCTCAGGCACTGTCAGGAGGACTGATTGGAGCAAAAATTATCAACTGTCTCAAACATAGGATACTGATTGTTATTCTGGAAAGAATTCTGGTTCACATTCGGAACTGGATTCAAAACAAATCTAGGACCCTTTGCAGTTTGCTGTGGCATCGGGGGTTGTGTAACCTGCATCACTGAGGCTAATAGTACATTAAAAGTTTGAGACCCTGGTCTCAGCACATTTTGCGACTGCACATGATTATTAATCTGAGGCTGTCAAACCCTGGATTTTGACCTTGATTTGCAGATTAAGATGATATTCCCGCTTCCAGTGTCCCAACCTATTGCAATAATGACTAGGGTCGGACTTCTTTAACATGGCTACTTTAATTTCCATACTCTGGTCTATAGAAACACCACAAATCCTACCTTGTTGCCGAAATCCATCTCCTCCTTGCATTGCAGGAGCTCCCTGCTGATACCCTCCCTGCAAGGAGTGAACATTCCCTACAAAATGCTGCTTTTGTCCTCCCCTCTGAGCATCCTTCATTTGTTCCACCACCTTTTCAAATTCGATTTCTTTTTCCTCATCTCTATTTCGTCATTTCAGTATTTGACATATCTCAAAAACTCTTCAATTGACTTATTCTGCCAACAAATCAAATGCTAATTTCAGGCATTAACCTTGTCACAAACCTGTTCACAAAATGTCCCAGGTCTTCAGGCTCCAATGTTTCCATTTCACTATACTGTCTGAATGCCTGCAACAACCTCTCATAGTATGCATGATTAATCTCTTTAGGTTTCTAGCTCGTTTGGTCAATCTTGACCAAGTCAATATCTTGAAGCAACAGTTTAGACTTCAACCATGTCATCATCTGATTGTATTTTCATATTACCATTAGTCAATGGGTCCCTTAAAGGTTCTTTCTACGGCCACTCTGAGGCTATTTTACACACTGTCCACAAATCACTTGGAATCACAATATCAAAAAAGGTATTTAAATCCAACCACAAAACGTTTGAGATTTTTCATAAATCGCACAACTTGTTTATATCATTCAAGAGCTTTCTCTCTTAGTCTATGGAAATCATTAGTGAATGACCCAAGATCACTCCTACTCCATTGTATATCAGCATTGCCTTCACTGGGTACTTCTCGTAATAGGAAACTTGCAGCTCCCCCTCTCTATCCCGGGAGGGGGGCGGTTTCCCATCAATCTCTTAGCACCTTTCTTTTTCACCCATTTACCTTCCCATTTGTCTAAGGCACTCCATGTCAGGTTCCACGGAGCAGCGCCTACCTCACATCTAGAAAAAATTAATTTCCCATGATTCTAGTGTGGAGGAAGTATTTCAGGCAACGGAGCGCGCTCGCTGATGCGCGTAATTCTGTCTGTTTCCTGTTTTCATTGGTCCAGTGAGGCTGCACAGGCTTTTGATTATCTCAAACGTGCTTTTACTTCTGCTCCTGTGCTTGCTCATCCTAAACCAGAGCTTCCTTTTCTGGTTGAAGCTGATGCTTCAGATGAAGCAATTGGAGCTATTCTGTCTCAGAGAGATCAAACCAATGGCCAACTTCATCCTGTGGCCTACCTGTCAAAGAAATTGAGTGTAGCAGAAAAGAATTGCACAATCGTGGAGAAGGAACTGCTAGCAATAAAGAAGGCTTTCCAGGAGTGGAGACAGTACTTGCAGGGGGCTGTTTTTCCGGTCACAGTGTATTCAGACTACCGAAATCTTCAATACACGAAGACAGCTTGACATCTCACTCAGCGGCAAATGAGGTGGATGCTTTTGATGCTGAATATGATTTTGTGATAACCTTTAGGCCTGGGGTTGATAACCGGAAGGCTGACTCTTTGTCCAGACAGAATGTCTCAGAAATGTGCAGCAACAAACCAGCTTTGGAAGCTATCGTAAACCCTTCAAAAGCCCTTTGTGTGGTGCATGCAGAGTCTTTTCTGGATACCATCCGTCAAGTAAAAAACAAGGCGGGGTGGGTGTCTTGAGCTACCAAAGAACGTGGACGCTCTGTGAGACAGGGTCTTCCCTTTGTGAATAAAAAACTGTATTTACCCACATCCGGTCTACAGAAGAAAGCATTTCTTTGGTGTCATGATTCCCCGATGGCTGGTCATCCAGGAGTACTAAAAACTCTCCAGCTAATACAAAGACACTTTGGTGGGACGCCATGAAACAAGATGTCTCCACGTGGACTGGGCAATGTGAGGATTGTGCCCGAATCAAAAATGAAACCAGTAGGAAAAAAGGAAAGCTTATGACCATTCCCACTCCTAAAAGACCTTGGCAGAACATTAGCCTGGACTTCGTTACAGGGTTGCCCCCAGATCAAGGAAAAATGGCGATACTGGTTGTTATAGACAGTCTCACTAAATTGGGTCATTTTATTCCATGTATCAATCTTCCCACCGCAGGGCAAACTGCACAATTATTGTTGAAAAATGTCATCCGTTTACATGGAGTGCCAGAAGTGGTTGTCTCTGACAGAGGGCCACAGTTCATTGCCAGGTTTTGGAAAATCTGGTGTCAAGCTCTCCATATTTGATCTATGCTTTCTACAAGCTGTCACCCAAAGACTGATGGGCAGACTGAAAGATTAAACAAGACCCTGTAGAAATATCTCCGTTGCTATGCCAAGGAAGCTCAGGAGTCGTGGGTATCCCTGTTGTGGGTGGCAGACGTAGCATACAACAACGCCTGGCACAGTTCTTTGGGGGTGTCGCCTTTTTGCGCCATGTATGAATTTGATGCAAGGATCCTTCCTGTCAGTATTCCAGAGGAAGTGGCAAATCAGCCTATTGTCATGGGGCAAATGAGAAGACTGCACCCCGTACAAAGGAAAGTCAGAGAACATCTGATCAAGGCCAAACAGAAATACAAAACGTGGGAAGATCGTCACAGGATAGACAGGCCTGAGTATCAGGTGGGGGACAGGGTATGGCTCTCCACCAAAAACATCCGTTTCAAGCTACGAAGTGTTTTTCACCCCAGATTCATTGCTCCATACGTGATCCTTAAAAGAGCTAATCCAGTGGCGTATAAACTGAAGTTGCCTGGTACGCTTTGAATCCACCCGGTGTTCCACTGTAACCTGTTGAAACCTGCCTTTTCAGTCAGACGTTGTGCCCTTCCGCCAGTATTGTGCGATGGGGGTTTTGAGTACGAGGTGAAGTGCATCAAGGATTCCAAGCAGAGGAGGGGTGTCTTGTGGTATCTGGTCTCCTGGAAGGGGTATTCAGCTGAGGATGACTCCTGGGAGCCTTGTCGAAATGTGCATGCCCCTGCTGCTGTGCGCTCTTTTCATCGGAGGTTCCCTGCAAAACCTGGTCCTATGAGGCGCTAGAAGGGAGGGCCTACTGTCAGGTTCCACGGAGCAGCACCTACCTCACATCTAGAAAAACTACATTTCCCATAATTCTAGTGTGGAGGAAGTATTTCAGGCAATGGAGCGCACTGGCTGACGTGCGTAATTCTGACTGTTTCCTGTTCCTGGCATCTTGAATGAGAAGCGCCGCCCGCTGCTAGAGTCCTTCGTTTCCTGCATGTTTCCAGCACAGGTGTCCTCTTCGGGAGCAGTTTGGTGACGGTAGGATTAAGGATTGAGAAAGCGGAGCGCAGTGGTTCTCGACCACGCGCTGCTGTCATTTCTGTTATTAGGGCAAAGACTCCTCAACATAAAAGCGGAGCATGTGGTAAAGGAACCACGCGCTGCCGTGTTCTATTTTTTGTCTTCTGTTTCTCTGAGTTGCGTATACAGAAGTGGAGCGCAGTGGTGAAGGAACCACGCGCTGCCGTATTCTATTTTCTTCATGGTATCTGTTCTCCCAGAAAGAAGCGGAGCAAAGTGGTAATCTTGCCACGTGTTACCGTATTCTTTCTTGACTATCAGCAGGAATCGTAGTAGTAAAAGCGTAGCACGGTGGTGAAGGAACCACGCCTTACCGCTTCTTGGGAGCCTCCCTTTTCGCAAGTGGATGACATGAACCCAGTTTAGCCCTATTATGTGTATTACTAATTACAAAGACTACATACAGAGCGGAGCGCTGTGGTTCTATCCCCACGCATTACCGTGCCTGTGGATACTGGAGTTTCTGAATCTTATGGATGTTTTCCCTTGGCCAATCAGATGGGATTCTCTTCATTTACTGTGTTCTTTCCATGGCTTAAAAAAGGGAAGTTTTCTTTTATTTTGAACCAAGCAAGAGATTTTGAGAACCCTTAGTTCTGACCCGGCCTGCTTGAGCGGTGGCATGCGTGGGTTGATAAACATATATATATATATATATATATATATATATATATATATATATATATATATATATATATATATATATATATATATATATATATAGTCTCACAAGTTGTCCTGTCGCAGCGGGAGCACTGGTCAGTAGGTGCCAGTGTCTTTTTTAGACGAGATGCAGTTGCTATACCATGTGCAACAAACACCACAAAGCAACAGCAGAGGCCGTGGACAGTATCGAAACCGATCGAGAGGAAGAGGAGCCCAAGCCCCAGGAAACCCAAGCGCAAAACAAGACGCAGCAAGCGCACAGGGAAGCAGATACAATCTAAGAGCCCGCACGAACAAGAGGAAATAGGACAACATTCCACAACAACGCCCAATCTAGTAATAAAACTATCCAAATACAATCTAACACCCATGGAAATGAAATTGCTAAACAAGGGGCTTTCTTTCTGTCCGGAAACACATCATGATACAACTGAAACCAAAATAGACCTCTACAAATATACCAGAAAACTTAAATTAAAGAAATTCTTTGCCAAGAAACCGACAAATAAGACCAAAACGCCAGAAGACAACGTATCATCAAACATGAATGCAATATACCGCACCTCGGAAGTTCCGCAAATAAGAGTTGCCTATGAATTGGCGAATGAAATTGAACAAACTGAAATTCCAGACACCCAGGTATTAGACGAAATGAACATTACATCTAATGAACGGCAACGAACAGACTTCAAACCGAAATCCAAATTCTGTCCGATTCTCTACCCAGGCAATAAAATTGACACCTTCTATGAACTCATAACAAATGAAATTGAAGAAATGCCCAAAAACTACAACAAAAAAAGAAAAGAAAATCTAACCAAAGGTGAACGCCAGGCGATACTCAGCCTGAAAAATAACGCCCAAATCAAAATAAAACCTGCGGATAAGGGCGGAAATATTGTAGTAATGGACAAAAAACTTTACGTAGAGGAAGCTATGAGACAACTAAAAAATATCAAAAATTACACCGTACTGACCAAAAACCCAACGGAAATGATGAAACACGAACTTGAAATCAAACTGAATGATTGGCACGAAAAAGGCTTAATAACTGATGCAGAAAAGAAATTTTTAATGGTCGAGAATCCAGTCACCCCGACCATTTACTTTTTACCTAAAGTACACAAGACTCTCAATAAGCCTCCTGGACGGCCGATAATCTCCAGTTGTGGTGGCCTCTACGAGAACGTATCCAGTTATGTGGATTATTTCATAGCTCCGCTAGTACCTACATTAAGTTCTCACATAAAAGACACGGGCGATTTCCTACGAACTTTAATGGAAACAGAATGGCAAGCAGACTACTTGTTAGTGACCATCGATGTGATATCGTTGTATACATCGATAAACCATGACATTGGACTAACAGCGATCAAATATTTTCTTGATCAACAACCTATTACCCAGAGAGAGCATTCGAAAATGATCATGGAGAAGATCTCACTGTGTTTGCATAACAACATATTCCTATTCAACAAAACCATCTACAAACAATGCTGTGGCACAGCAATGGGAGTTTCTTTCTCTCCAAGCTACGCCAATCTCACCATGGGATGGTGGGAGAAGGGCGTGGCTTGGAGAGAGGAAAACGACCATCACATGGCCAAAGTGGCCCTTTGGCTACGTTTCATCGACGATCTCTTCCTTTTATGGAAGGGCACTGAAGCAGAATTCCTGACATTCTTCAACATCCTCAATGAGAACTCTCTTGGGTTGAAATTCACATATACTATCAGTGCGAAGGAAATAGTCTTCCTGGACACAAAGGTGTATATAGCAGAAGGAAAAATCCAAACCACTGTCCATAGGAAAGAAACAGCGACTAACAGTCTTCTCCACGGCCTGAGCTTTCACCCCCAAAAATTGAAAAAGAGCATTCCGTACGGCGAGCTCCTGCGAATGAAAAGAAATTGCTCTGAGGATGTAGAAATGGAAAAGAAATTCAAGGAAACGAAAGAACGCTTCAAACAGAGGGGCTACAAAACCACAGATCTCAACGCATGTGAAACAAAAGCAAGATGCAAATCAAGAGAAGACACCCTCATTAACAAACAAAGCATCGTGACCGTTGCCACAGAGGAAATCACAGAAAATAAGAAAGAGGATCAACCCAGGATGATAATGACTTTCAGTAAAGAAAGCTACAAGATTACAAAAGGCCATGATGAAATTCTGGCACGTACTACGCAAAGATCCAGATATTGGAACAACCATAGGAGATTATCCTCTAATCTCCTACAGAAGGGCACCGAATCTCGCGGACCAACTAACTCAAAGTCATTTCGAAATGAAAAAACCAGAGTCTTGGCTTGATATAAGGAAACATGGATTCAACAAATGGACAATCTGCAAAGCATGCAAGATAGGACGGAACATCAAAAACTTAAAAGACGCTGCTGGCAAAAACTTTGTAATTAGAACCAACATTAACTGCGAATCATCATTTGTTGTATATATGATCCAATGTTATTGTGGAAAATCTTACATTGGAAGCACGACATGCTCGGTAAAAACACGAATACTTCAACATATACGAGCCATCCAGAACAGCGACCACTCCTATGCAATTGCAAAACATCTAGCAAATCATGAAAACAAAACTTGGTTAGATGTAAGATATTTTGGACTTGCAAGTGTACCACAGCATGAGAGAGGAGGCAATCGCATACAAAGACTAAGACGACTTGAATCCAAGTTAATCATGAGGTTCAAAACGAAACAGCCTGCTGGCCTCAACGGCGATGAAGAACTTTATGTTCATCTATGAGTACCAAGTAACAGACTATCCTGCACAAGGCATAAACTCTTGATCAATAATTACAGTAATGTGTTCTTAGAACCAATGCTATAGTAACCTTGCTAATAACAGTCACGATAACTGAGTTATCTTTGGGTATACAGGACTGCCAACCATTGACAAAGTAACAAAATGTCGTGGGCAGCTGCACACATTGGGGACGTAGGGCACTCAGCCCTCTAATGTCAAAAGGACCTCAGTCCATACAGTTACGCATCGCAATCAACCCTCAGGTAAATAGAGAGTTGATTATATACGCACGTGTATTCACGAGCGTCAGCAAAGCGATATTGTCCTTGTTAACTGCGGACACGCTTTTCACATGCAGTAACATAAATAAATGCCCTAATGTTGCAAAAACCCACGACCTTGAAATGTATAATTGAATTGGCAATAACATTAACTTAAACTACAAGTCCCAGCATGCCCTAGTTAAACAGAGGGTGTGCCTACAGGCTGAATGTGTAGAAATAATGAAGGGACTAATCACCTAAGCTACCGTGAACAGGAACTACGGTTCGAAACGCGTAGGGTGTTTGTCACGTTTGAAAATAAAGAAACTGCGTAATCATCAAGGTGTGTGCAGCGATTTCTTGGTATTGCATATATATATATATATACATATATATATATATATTTTCATACAGTGTGTGTGTTCAGATACTTACGTAGGCTTTCACTGTTTTTCAGGTTATCTATGCGGCCAGAGAAAGATCTTGGGAAAATTACCAAGTGGATGTTGTAAACAATATTTGAATAGGTATACTGGAGTTTAGTGAGACCATATGAGAGTAGCCTTGTATATCTGCACTGTTTATATTTTTTGTCTTTTGTTGTTTCAGGCTCCCTTCCCTGCTGACCCTTCCCTTCCCTATCCCTCGCCTAATGGCTCGAAGGCTCTGTGTTTTATATTCAGAGGATTGGTGACATTGGGAGGTGGACCCTTACTTGCGGCAACTGGATACTGCGGAGCACATCCTGACACTCCAAGTCTGAATGCTTTGAATCAATTCACAGATTTGCATTTTCATCTCCAGTATTCTCATACAATCTATGTCTTTATCTCTAAAACAGAGTCAGTGGCTTTAACCGGTCTAAATCTACTTTATATTTCTTGGCTGTGTTGGATAATTTATCATAGACTTGACTCGCTTGCCTGGTAACATCCTTGCTCATGAACAAAAGTTAATTTTCTTGATAAGTGTCTATTCATGCCAATTCAAGACTCCCACATATCATTTCATCTAACTCCAATTTTAATTTGTCCACATCCACCAGGTATACCTTCAGAGATGACTGAATTGTTCCCTGACTCAAGTTTTTGCTCTCACTCTCATTCAATGTAGCATTAAGAGCTTTCAAGCACTCATTTAATACCTAAGCGTTAAGACTATGTTGCACCATAGGGACTATAGATACTACCTCGTCTCTGGGAGTGCTACTATGCGCATTCAGAGGCGGCTCCCATGTGAGCGAATCCAAATCTGGTATTTCCTGAAATGACCTTAAATGTCCAAGTCCGGTCTGATTCATCGTTGAGTCTGCACTTGCACTACAAGGTGTGATTAAACTGGGATTAAAGGAACAAATCCTCTGGTCCTTGAAAGTATAGCTATGTTTTCTGAAGCCTTTTGCTTAGCAGGGACAACCAATTAGTGTGTCTTGGTTCCTGTATAACTAGGGCTGTTTATAGGAACCACTGATTCTTTGTCTTGTCCCTCTTCCCCTTCTGTCTCCTCTCCTGCCCTGGCCCCACTTCTTTGCTCATTAATGATGGGTACAGTTTAGCTCCTTCTATCATATCTGTTCTCCACCTCCTCTGTTCTGCATCCTACCTTGCATCAGCATATGTGCACACTGCTTTCCTACGTTTTGCCTGATATTTTTCTTTCTCTCTCTGGCATGAGATGCATGCTCCCAAGCATTGGCTGCTTCAAACGTTTTAGGTCTAGGCTGTGGTTTCATCTCATATAGTATCCTCCCCAAATTTCCAATGATTCTCACATTAAATGTACCACAGCGTGGAATGCCAGTGCACCTTTTTTCTCAGTGATCTTTTTCCATTGTTTAAGCCAAATACAGGTATGGAACCCTACATGTATCACCATATAATGACCTGCAGTGTCTTTGGGTGGTGCATTTTCTCCCTGTCTGACAGGTATTGTCACATCTCCTCTCACCAAATCTCATAACATTTTAAAACACTTCATATTTTCAACAAATTATTCAATAATTCCAATATGCTTTGGACCCGGAAATAATTCTTTACACACAATTCTCACCTCAAATCACTGACTTATACCAGCACAGCACCTAATGATATGAACCAACCAATAACAGTATGATTTTACACCGACCGACTAATCCAAGTGCGGCACGTTGTGACATCAATCTCACTTCTTGCAGTGACTCACCCTACTTTACAATCTTCATAGGTGCACATTTCTCAGCACTAAGCATGCACTACAAATGCAAAGCAACTTCAACAAATGTCTGCTCCTCTATATTTGCAATATTCAATCATACAAGAAATTACTCAGAATTACTCTGACCGACCTACTCAGACATACACTTGAATGAAACCATGACCTGCAGGGATTCATTCCAATTAGTACAGCTTCCCCCTGCACAAAGTGTCTACCATACGCCTCATCTCACTCTTAGACAAAATCAATGTCCATATATCAACTGTGCTGTTGGCGACATCTCATGACAAGCACCAAAAACCTCAGTAGACAATTACAATATAGTGTCTTCTACACTGTTTAGCATTATCCCAGGATCTTAGGCCATGTCGGACCGGATAATAGCTTCAACTTCTCCGCATTAAGCACCACATTCACACAACTAAAAAAATCTCTCTGAAACATCACACAATCTCCACAACCCCGCAATCTAAATGCAAGTCCCTGCAACACACAACCCCATTAATACTCACTCATCTGTTGTTACAACTCTCTCCTAAACCGCTGGATTCCGCCAATTCACCAAGTCGAGACATGGGCTCTAAGGACTGCGTTGGGTCTTGGCTAATCTAGAAAAGATATTCTAAATCCCTCTACTTCAGGAACTAACCATCCATACTCTGCTACTATCTGAGAGAGCACTGGGCTATTCTTTACATCACTCTCGATAGACTTTTATAGTTGCCTGAGTGCTAAAAGGGAGTTAACATCAAATCAGATTTCAAGTGCACAATGTAATCTTTTGACCACAAATGAGAATCTAAGCTAATGAGTAGGAATAAAAGGTTTTATTACAAACTCAAAGTCAGAATGTTATAAATGAGTCTCAGACACATATTGTAGAAACACAGAATCACCAATACAGATCTGAATCATTGGACTAAATTAAGCTTCAATAATAAGAAGCATACAAGACATTCATTAGCAGTGATGCAAAAGATAAGGAAGAGAATCTGTTGATTATATTGCAGACTTTGATCCTCCCATGGCGATATCTAAAGTCATCTAATATTGTTCCGAAAGTTCAGTTCACAACTCTCTCTGCAGCGATGGTGGCAGCACACAGGCCATGCACACAATGGGCAGGGCAGGCACAGGCTGAGAGATATGGGACAGTACAAGATTGTAACATGGAATGTGAGGGGGCAAAATTCAGTTGTGAAACGCTATAGAGTACAAACATATCGGTGGCAACAGGGTACACATGTTGCTATGCTACAGGAGACACATTTACTAGACATTGAGACACAGAATCTTCAGAAGAAATGGAGAGGACAGTTATTCACATCTACCGTCTCTACCTATGCTAGGGGTGTGGCTATATGGGTAGCCCTACAGGTCCCATGCAAGTTACAGAAATATGAGGCAGATGTGTTCAGCAGGTTTGTGATAGTGCATGGTGAGCTTAATGGTGTAGAAGTATGCCTGGTGAATGTCTACGCCCAAAATACAGATGATGGTTAGTTCTTTAGTGTCATACAGAGGTTGCTCCTCCCATACATTGGGATGTCATTATTATGGGCAGGAGATTTTAACTGCATGCTGGGCGGCTCACTTGACAGACATCCACCAAAACAGCACACTAAACCCCACCTATCGACTGATCTGAATGAGGTGATGAGTAGGCTACACTGTGCAGATATCTGGCACGAAACGCATATGGGCCAACTCGGTTATTCCTTTTACACTCTGGCCCGCAAGATGTATAGTAGGCTCGACCGTTTCCTCTTCTCTTTCTGGAGGCGTGCGGTGCTGTAGCGTAGGCTGAATTGCTTGGCCGTTTTTTGTCGGACCATGCTCCGGTTCTGCTGGAGTGGGGACCTGAGAGACACAGGCCGAGAGTCCCTTTGTGGCGTTTGCAATCTGCCATGCTCTGTGATTAGATATTTAGAGAGGAACTCAGAGAGGTTGTTGCGGGTTACTTCACCACAAACTGGTCAACTTCAAAGACCAGAGGTGTGGAATGGGACGCATTCAGAGTGGTTACCCACGGGGACTGTTTGTCCAGGGTGGGGTGCTCACGAAGACAACTAGAACTGGAATTTACAGCTGCAAAGGATAGATTGACCAAGCTTCAATGTGAGGGGCGGGTGTCAGAGCAGGGCCAAGATTCACTTCTGCAGGCGCAATGATGAGTGGGGGAGATACGGGACAGATTGGACTGCCTAGTCTGTCATGAATATCATCAACTGCTTCATAGGGAGGGTGACATATCCAGAAATGTATTAGTGTGGTTGTTAAAGTGGGAATGCTCATCCCTGCTGATATTGACCTTGCGTCGCCCTGATGGAACCATGGCCACCACGCAGGCTGTCAACACTGTAGTATTCAACCATCTAGCTGAAATATACCGGGAGGTACGGGAGGCAGAGTCACCCGTCGGAAGGTAGTACCTTCTGGATGTCCCCCTTCCATGCCGCACAGAGGAGCAGAGGGAGGAATTGGAGGCAGCACTCCAACTAGAGGAATTACAGGAAGCACTACGAGGTAGGCCTTGCTCTAAATCACCAGGCCCGGATGGAATTCCCCTGGAATTCTACCAGACATATGCAGATGTCCTGCTCCCGTGCCTGCTGGAAACCCTGCAGGAGGCAAATAGGGCTGTCTGTCTACCGCAATCTATGAGGGAGGGGCAGATAGTCATGCTCCCCAAGCTTGGTAGGAACGCAGAGTACCCCGGTGCATATAGACCTTTGTCCATGTTAGAAGTAGATTGTAAATTACTTGCTAAAGTCTTGGCCATGAGACTGAGTAGAGTTGTGACCTCTCTAGTGCATGAGGACCGATGCAGGTTTATACCTGGGAGGAGAACACACATGAATATACAGCGGTTGTCTCATATGCTACATTCGGTGGCCAGTGGGCCAACTCGGTTATTCCTTTTACACTCTGGCCCGCAAGATGTATAGTAGGCTCGACCGTTTCCTCTTCTCTTTCTGGAGGCGTGCGGTGCTGTAGCGTAGGCTGAATTGCTTGGCCGTTTTTTGTCGGACCAATGGTGGCCCCACGCTGCTCCTCCATTTAAACGTCCCCCATGTGTCAGCGCAGCGGACGAGCGCAGCGCGCGCGCCGTAGGCTCGCCGGAGTCACGCCAGAGTCCAGCCCGTCTGCGCCCGTCCGCGGCAGGCCGGGGCAAGGGGAACTTCCTTATGTCCCACCGCTGACGTATTCTTCCCTTGCTCTTCTTTCCCATTGGATCCCAGGTATCTTCAGCCCGTATGTGTCCAATCTGTTGCAAAACCTAAGTCTTCTCTCGAGACCTCCGCCCATTCCTCCTGTGGCCATACCAAGTTCTTCCCCCTTGCCCTGCACTGCTTCCCCCACTCTCTCCCCTCTTCCTGCCCCCCACACGCCGACTTTCAACACCACAGTTGCGCTTCTTAACACCAGATCAGCAGTCAGTCATCAGTATGAGCTATTCGACTACCTCGACATCCACAATCCGGATCTCTTGTTTTTAACAGAGACCTGGTTTAAGGCCGACTCCCTACCCAATGTCTTAGCCGCACTTCCTCCCTCATACTCCATCATCCGAGTGGATCGACCGGAGGGCAGAAGAGGCGGTGGAGTGGCCTTGATAGCTCATACTGACTTCCACTTTCAGATTCTTCCTTTTCCCCCCATCTCTGAAGTTGACTGCTTGATAATTCGCGCTAGTTCTCACTCGGCCCCCCCTAACTGCTGTTCTCATCTATCGCCCCCCCCACCCCACTCCCACTTTTGTTTGCAGCCTCCAGGACATTCTCGCAACACTGGTCGTCAACAACTCGTCAGTGCTGGTCCTGGGCGACCTCAATTTTTGGCCCAACGATCCTGCCGAAAGCCCCCTATCCAAAGAATTCACCGACCTTATGACCAGCCTCAATTTCACCCCCCATGTTCACAGCCCTACCCACGTGCATGGCCACTCGCTCGACCAGGTTTGGACCTTGAACATTTCCACTACTCCCCCTACCATCTCCCCCTGCTCCTGGTCGGACCATTTTTTAATCTCCTTCTCCCTTGCCTTAGCCCCAGCGGCCAAACCTCCCCTTCCCAAGAACACCTGGGTTAGAAAATGGGGTAAGGCAGACATGCCATCCTTCTGCTCATCCCTAGCCAATTCCTGCCCCGACCTTTCCGGCCTCGCCGCCCCGGTTCAACTGGCCACTATCGATGGCTGGTTGACCCAGGCAGGCGACGACTTTGCTCCTTTGAGGCGGATCGCGGTCAAGCGAGCCCATGCTGCTAACCGCTGGTTCACCCCTGACCTCAAGGAGAAGAAACTGACCGCACGCAGAGCAGAGCGCGCATGGAGAAGAGAATACTGCCCCGCCAAAAAAACCACTTACCTCTCCGTGCTCAAGGCATATAAGCAAGGCATCCTTGATGCCAAGACCCTGTTCTATTCTAACAGGATTCTGGCAGCAGAATCCCAAACCAAGGAAATCTTTGCTACAGTACATGAGCTTGCCTCATCCAATAGAGCCACGGCCTCGATCCCCCCCTCTCAACCGCTCTGCGACTCACTCAACGATTTCTTCGTTGATAAGGTCGCAAAGATCAAGGCCAACATCCCCCTCCCTTCCCCCACATTCACCAACCCTTCCCCACCCGCTGTCACCTCCAAACTCACCTCCATCCCCCCCCTGACGAAGGCTACGCTTCTCCCCCTGCTCCAAAAGGTAAAGTCAGGCTCCCCCCTAGACTTTGCCCCTGCTCACATCTTGAGAGAAATCTTCCTAAACTGCCCTACCCCTCCCCTCACACTATTGAATGACTCACTCAGCAATGGAGTGGTCCCCACTGCTCACAAATTTGCGGCTGTTATCCCCATCCTAAAAAAGCCCGGTGCCGACCCTTCATCCCCTTCGAATTACCGTCCCATCTCCCTTCTGCCTTACCTGGGCAAGGTTCTAGAAACCCATGTAACCAGCACCCTGAGCACCTATGTGGAAACTAATCACTGCCTCTCCCCCCGGCAGGCGGGCTTTCGCCCCCTCCACTCTACGGAGAAGGTGGTGACCTCAGTGATGGACAGCCTACGCGAGGGCATTGACACCAACCTCCCGCAGGCCCTCATCCTCTTATACCTGTCCGGCGCTTTTGACACGGTGGACCATTCCATCCTCCTCACCCGTGTCAGGGCGGCGGGCATAGAGGGCCTGGCCTTCGCCTGGCTCGAGTCCTTCCTGAGTGATAGGGCTCAGACGGTCCACCTAGCTGGTTTCACCGCTGCCTCTCGTAAGGTTGTATGTGGAGTCCCCCAAGGTTCCTCACTTTCCCCTCTTTTGTTTAATTTATACATCTACCCTCTTATTTTTATGTTACAGCAGCTTGAGGTCACGGTGTTCAATTACGCCGATGACCTCCAGCTAATCTTTAACCTTTCCCACTCTTCCTCATCTTCCCTGAACATCCAATCCGTCATGTTGTTCATCCAGGATTGGATGAACTGCAACCACCTCAAACTCAACCCGGACAAGACGGAGTTAGTCTTGACCGGAGGTGGTTGCACTCCCTGGTCCCCTTCCCACTGGCCTCCTTCACTTGGTGTCCCCCCGCTCCCTGTCCCCAAGGTCAAAACCCTTGGTATTTTCCTTAACTCTTCACTTTCCGTTCATGCACAGGTCAATTCGGTTGTTTCCTCCTGCTTTTTCTCCCTCAGAACCATCAGGAAGATCTCTCGTTTTTTCTCTCTACCTGCCCTAAAGATCATAGTGATGGCTATGGTGCTCTCGCATGAAAAAACAACCAGTATTGGAGGGCTAGAGGGACGTTTAAAGACCAGTGCCTAAGTAATGTCCCCCAAAGGACTGAATTATACACAATAAACTTAGGGGTCTAAGAGCTAAACCAGATATGTGTTTGCTAATGTAAGACCTATGTCTAATGAGTACTATAGGAATACACAGAATGAGTAACAGACCAAATCGCCAACAAATGAAACACCTGTAACCGTGAGTCACCCCAGTTGTTAGGATTCCCATCAAAGTCTTGTAAGATCAATATTATCATTTGGTAATCCTTGTCGGGTATTGTGTCTCTTGATCATTGAGATCACATGCATACCCTCTCGGATGGTTCGGGGTAGCGACCACAATCACACAGATATCCCAAATGATGTGGATTCGATGGGAAAAGTGCAGTGCAAAAAGAAAAAGTGGTGATTTAAAATAGGATAGGGAACTAACAGAAAACTTTTAATGGGCGTTAGCCCCTTCCTGATTAAAAACAAGAACAGTTTAGCAAAATCATCGCAGTGGTAACAAATAACTACGAAGGGACCAACATGTTTCAGCCACGGAGGAGGATGCCTCAGGCTTTCTTCAGGGTCTCTGTTCTAAGATATGCTACTGCCTATATATGTGTATTAACGTGTGTGAAAAATTATACAAAAAACACACAAGTGGAAAACAACAGAAAAGGATATAGTGTTCCTTCTTCTGTGCGGACTCCGCTTCGGAAGCTGGTACTTAGTTGCTGTAATCGGGAGACAAACATACAAGTGAGACACTTCCAGCAACTCTGGTCTGTATAGTACAGTGCAAGAAGTCAAACACTATGTCAGCCTTCGATACTCACCCAGTACTTCCGGGGAGTGGACCTCACCTCTTCCTGGACCTGGCTCAGGATATGTGAGACCCCGCTCTACGGGAACAGAAACCGACCTCATGATTATGATACCGGAGGGATGAAGGGTAGATCTACTCTCGTGCACACTACATGAAGTCAAAGGTATTCTGAACGTAGAGTATACTGTCATACACCATCAAGCTCCCACACCTGTGCCATCTACCGCACCGACTCAACATAGTTGAAGGTTTCAAAACTATTAGACTAAGGTGACTAGAGGTATCATCCAGATCAGTATCGTACGCAACCCACAAGATGGACTGGTGGAGCTGGCATCTTACCTGTCCGTCGTTGTCTCGAGCTGTGACTGAGTCAGGGGGAGGCTCAGACCTGCGTGAGTCATACTTACTTGAATGGTTAGCAAAGAAACTCCCAACCAATCAGCAAGAGCTGCAAGGACGTAACCTCATCCTGACGCCTGGACTACTCGGTGACGTCATACTCAACTCTCGAGTAGTTCTAAAGAAATTCAAAGGACCCCGCTATTTTTCAGTGGCTAGTCGAGATTGCCTGTTGGGGTGTTCAGGATAGGCTGAACCACGGTATGTCGTCATTCAGTCCGTGTTGGTCAGTGCCCAGTTTGTACACCCATCTCTGCTCTTTACGAAACAGGAAATTTGACACATCGCTAACATGGGCAGGAATGAATGGTTTCTCAAGAACATGCCATTTAAAGTCGGTTTCACTATGGTTGTGTACAATGAAATGCTTAGTGAGTTTGGAGATGTCTTTTTTGAATCGGAAAGTGCTTTTATGTTCCTGCATTCTCACTCGTACTTTTCTAGTGGTCATGCCCACATATCGTTCATTACAGCTGCAGGTGAGGAGATAGATCAAGTTATTGCTGTTGCAATTAGAAAATTGTCTCAGCTCCCAAGGTCGGTTGGTTCCGATATCCACACTTGTGATTTTGGATGTTAGTGGGCAGACAGAGCAGTTTCCACAAGGATGGTGACCTATTACTGGCGGTAGGTCCCAGAGGGTGCCCACTTCTCTCTTGGCATTGGCTTTGGGACGGGTATGTACCAGACGATCCCTGAGATTTTTTGAGCGTTTGAACGCAAAAAGAGGGAGTTCAAGTTTGTCTTTACCACTGTTTAAAATGCGCCAGTGTTTTTTGATCACTTTCTGAACGCTATTCGACTTGGTATTGTATGTGCTTACAAGAGTGAGTCGTTCAGTAGGTGGTTTAGCAGGTTTAGGTTCCAGCAGAGCAGCCCGGTGGTTATTGGCTGCTCTTTTACATGAGCGATTCACCAGTTTTTTTGGGTAGTGTCTGGATATAAGCTGTTTGGTCAGCTCGCAGGCATGCCGTTCAAAAGTTTCTGGAGTGGAGCAGTTCCTACGAACTCGTAGGAACTGCCCAAAGGGGAGATTATCCCTCAAGGACTTTGGATGCTGACTCTCATATAGTAAGAGTGAATTCCTTGCCATGGGTTTGCGGTAAAGTTCACTCTGTAGACCCGTTGCTGTGCAGTAAATCGAGAGGTCCAGAAAAGCTACTCGCTCTTTGCTAATTTCGATGGTGAAGTGAAGATAATCATTTTGGTTATTGAGCCATTCATGGAATTGTAATACAGATTCCTTGGACCCTCTCCACACTATCAAGATATCGTCTATATATCTCTTCCACCAGATAATAGACGTGAAATGCGGGTTGCTGAGATTAAGCACTGTGGTTTGTTCAAATTTATGAACATACAGGTTCGCCAGGGACGGGGCAAAAATACTGCCCATGCTGGTCCCTGAGATTTGGTGGTATATCTGGTCTTCATACATGAAAAAGTTCTCTTTCATTGCTATTGTAGCAAGAGCCATGATGAAGGGCACAGGGGTGATGGAGTCAAGCTCCGACTCCTCCAGGATGGTCCTGATGGTGTCCAGGGTGGCATCCTGAGGAATCGAGGTGTATAGTGACTCAATATCCAGTGAGACAAGGTAGTCTGTCTTCTGGCAAAAATCGATGTCAGGAATCACCCTTAGGACATCAGTGGTGTCCTTGAGATAGGTGGGCATGGTGTGTACTATAGGTTTGAGGAAATGATCCGCAAATGCCGATAGGGGCTCTAGTAAGGAACCCTGTCCTGAAATGATAGGTCTGCCAGGAGGAGGTCTTTGGGGTTTATGTACCTTGGGCAGGGTGTAAAAGTACGGCATGGTGGGATGTTTGGCCTGTAGGAATTGTGCTTCTAGAGTGGTTATCCACCCCTCTGCTAATGCTTCCTCCACTAGAATCTTGATTTGATTCATTAGCCCCGGAGTCGGGTCATTGGTCAGTGGCAGATAGGCAGTGCGGTTGCTCAATTGTCGGGAGCATTCCATCCTGTATGTTTCCACATCTTGGACCACAATGGAGCCCCCTTTATCGGCGGGCTTCACGACTATAGTATCATCTTGGCATAGTGTGTTCAGTGCTTTCCTCTCAGCTGTAGGCAAGTTGCTGTAGCCTGATCGGGTAGAGTATTGAATCTGGTCGATGTCATTTTTTACGGCCATCTCAAAAGCAAGTATCTGGGGTGGTATAGCATGAGTGGGTGGAAGAAAGGTGGATTTGTTTCTAAGACCAGTGTTGTTGTCATTTTCGGGACCTGTGTCCTCACTATTTTTCTGTTTGAAAAAGTAGTGTAGCCTAAGTTTCCGGAAGAACTGGGCTAGCTCAATTTGAAGTAGAAACGGGTCTCCCTCGTCTGTGGTAACAAACCCTAGCCCTTTGTTGAGGACTGCCTCGTCCATGTCTGTGAGTGTTCGTTGGCTTAGATTAACTACCAGACTCTCACCAGGGGTGTTGGTTATTCTTGAGCGCCCCTCCTCGTGTGGCTCCTGGTCCCTGCATGCGGACCTGCTGTGTCTTCCCATTGGACCTGAGGTTGTCCCTGTGTCGGTCTTCTTTTGCCCCGTGACCGTCTGGGGCCACGCGCTAAAAAAGGCTGGTTATTGAAATTGGGGAAACCTTGGAAAGGGGCCATTGGTGGTGGTTGGAAGGTGCCAGGATAGCCCCATGGTCCCGGTGGCCACCATGGTTGGTTCGGCATGTTATATTGACCCCTATGGTTTTGGTATCTTCCACCCCCTCTGCTCCGATTGGGGCCGGCATTGGGTGACTGATTATTGGTATCTGAGTCACTACTGGCATCTGAACTGGATCCAGAGTAGTTAGATCCATATCTCCTCCCCTGTCTGGTGAAGTCAGGAGCTTTATAGTTGTCACTGGTGTAAGGGTACACCGTCTCCAGTTTAAATTTTGCTAAGTCCTTTTTGAACTTCTCTAGTTTGGTTTGCAGTATGGATTCTGCAAACTCTTTATTGACTTTGTCGGACTCGTCTTTATTTTTCTTAAAATTGGAGGTGACTGAAGCTTTTATTTGTCCTTCGAGAACCTGTATTTCTACCAGTATAGCGCCTGCTACCCGTTTGGCGGTACTGATAATAAGAATGAGCCAGTCACGGGTACAGCGCCAGGCAATCAAAGACCAGTCACCGAGAAATTTCTTATCATTGAGAAAAAGTCGGGGGGCGTTAGTTACTATAAGCCCTGGCGGTGCACAACTTGCTCTCATATACTCCGCCATGATGGTCCCATGAGTCTCTGTACGGGAGTGTGATTTCTTCATAGCTAAGACCTTGGTCCAGTCATCGGTCTTGTTGACTGTGGGTGTGGGGATTGTGTCCAGAATGCTTGGCATGTTCTCAAGTATCGAATTATACATGGCGTCATCATAGGCTAAACCATGGCGTTCTTCCATGGTCAACGCGTGAGTCGGAGCCGGCAACCCACAGTAGGGAACAGTAGGTGTATGGCAGTGTTTACGCTATTCTTAGTCTATAGAATAGAAGTGCTCTCAATGATGTAAGCACATTATAAAGCCCGCAGCTGCACGCTGCTCTAGAACATGAAAAAACAACCAGTATTGGAGGGCTAGAGGGACGTTTAAAGACCAGTGCCTAAGTAATGTCCCCCAAAGGACTGAATTACACACAATAAACTTAGGGGTCTAGGAGCTAAACCAGATATGTGTTTGCTAATGTAAGACCTATGTCTAATGAGTACTATAGGAATACACAGAATGAGTAACAGACCAAATCGCCAACAAATGAAACACCTGTAACCGTGAGTCACCCCAGTTGTTAGGATTCCCATCAAAGTCTTGTAAGATCAATATTATCATTTGGTAATCCTTGTCGGGTATTGTGTCTCTTGATCATTGAGATCACATGCATACCCTCTCGGATGGTTCGGGGTAGCGACCACAATCACACAGATATCCCAAATGATGTGGATTTGATGGGAAAAGTGCAGTGCAAAAAGAAAAAGTGGTGATTTAAAATAGGATAGGGAACTAACAGAAAACTTTTAATGGGCGTTAGCCCCTTCCTGATTAAAAACAAGAACAGTTTAGCAAAATCATCGCAGTGGTAACAAATAACTACGAAGGGACCAACATGTTTCAGCCACGGAGGAGGATGCCTCAGGCTTTCTTCAGGGTCTCTGTTCTAAGATATGCTACTGCCTATATATGTGTATTAACGTGTGTGAAAAATTATACAAAAAACACACAAGTGGAAAACAACAGAAAAGGATATAGTGTTCCTTCTTCTGTGCGGACTCCGCTTCGGAAGCTGGTACTTAGTTGCTGTAATCGGGGGACAAACATACAAGTGAGACACTTCCAGCAACTCTGGTCTGTATAGTACAGTGCAAGAAGTCAAACACTATGTCAGCCTTCGATACTCACCCAGTACTTCCGGGGAGTGGACCTCACCTCTTCCTGGACCTGGCTCAGGATATGTGAGACCCCGCTCTACGGGAACAGAAACCGACCTCATGATTATGATACCGGAGGGATCAAGGGTAGATCTACTCTCGTGCACACTACATGAAGTCAAAGGTATTCTGAACGTAGAGTATACTGTCATACGCCATCAAGCTCCCACACCTGTGCCATCTACCGCACCGACTCAACATAGTTGAAGGTTTCAAAACTATTAGACTAAGGTGACTAGAGGTATCATCCAGATCAGTATCGTACGCAACCCACAAGATGGACTGGTGGAGCTGGCGTCTTACCTGTCCGTCGTTGTCTCGAGCTGTGACTGAGTCAGGGGGAGGCTCAGACCTGCGTGCGTCATACTTACTTGAATGGCTAGCAAAGAAACTCCCAACCAATCAGCAAGAGCTGCAAGGACGTAACCTCATCCTGACGCCTGGACTACTCGGTGACGTCATACTCAACTCTTGAGTAGTTCTAAAGAAATTCAAAGGACCCCGCTATTTTTCAGTGGCTAGTCGAGATTGCCTGTTGGGGTGTTCAGGATAGGCTGAACCACGGTATGTCGTCATTCAGTCCATGTTGGTCAGTGCCCAGTTTGTACACCCATCTCTGCTCTTTACGAAACAGGAAATTTGACACATCGCTAACATGGGCAGGAATGACTGGTTTCTCAAGAACATGCCATTTAAAGTCGGTTTTACTATGGTTGTGTACAATGAAATGCTTAGTGAGTTTGGAGATGTCTTTTTTGCATCGGAAAGTGCTTTTATGTTCCTGCATTCTCACTCGTACTTTTCTAGTGGTCATGCCCACATATCGTTTATTACAGCTGCAGGTGAGGAGATAGATCAAGTTATTGCTGTTGCAATTAGAAAATTGTCTCAGCTCCCAAGGTCGGTTGGTTCCGATATCCACACTTGTGATTTTGGATGTTAGTGGGCAGACAGAGCAGTTTCCACAAGGATGGTGACCTATTACTGGCGGTAGGTCCCAGAGGGTGCCCACTTCTCTCTTGGCATTGGCTTTGGGACGGGTATGTACCAGACGATCCCTGAGATTTTTTGAGCGTTTGAACGCAAAAAGAGGGAGTTCAAGTTAGTCTTTACCACTGTTTAAAATGCGCCAGTGTTTTTTGATCACTTTCTGAACGCTATTCGACTTGGTATTGTATGTGCTTACAAGAGTGAGTCGTTCAGTAGGTGGTTTAGCAGGTTTAGGTTCTAGCAGAGCAGCCCGGTGGTTATTGGCTGCTCTTTTACATGAGCGATTCACCAGTTTTTTTGGGTAGTGTCTGGATATAAGCTGTTTGGTCAGCTTGCAGGCATGCCGTTCAAAAGTTTCTGGAGTGGAGCAGTTCCTACGAACTCGTAGGAACTGCCCAAAGGGGAGATTATCCCTCAAGGACTTTGGATGCTGACTCTCATATAGTAAGAGTGAATTCCTTGCCATGGGTTTGCGGTAAAGTTCACTCTGTAGACCCGTTGCTGTGCAGTAAATCGAGAGGTCCAGAAAAGCTACTCGCTCTTTGCTAATTTCGATGGTGAAGCGAAGATAATCATTTTGGTTATTGAGCCATTCATGGAATTGTAATACAGAGTCCTTGGACCCTCTCCACACTATCAAGATATCGTCTATATATCTCTTCCACCAGATAATAGACGTGAAATGCGGGTTGCTGAGATTAAGCACTGTGGTTTGTTCAAATTTATGAACATACAGGTTCGCCAGGGACGGGGCAAAAATACTGCCCATGCTGGTCCCTGAGATTTGGTGGTATATCTGGTCTTCATACATGAAAAAGTTCTCTTTCATTGCTATTGTAGCAAGAGCCATGATGAAGGGCACAGGGGTGATGGAGTCAAGCTCCGACTCCTCCAGGATGGTCCTGATGGTGTCCAGGGTGGCATCCTGAGGAATCGAGGTGTATAGTGACTCAATATCCAGTGAGACAAGGTAGTCTGTCTCCTGGCAAAAATCGATGTCAGGAATCACCCTTAGGACATCAGTGGTGTCCTTGAGATAGGTGGGCATGGTGTGTACTATAGGTTTGAGGAAATGATCCGCAAATGCCGATAGGGGCTCTAGTAAGGAACCCTGTCCTGAAATGATAGGTCTGCCAGGAGGAGGTCTTTGGGGTTTATGTACCTTGGGCAGGGTGTAAAAGTACGGCATGGTGGGATGTTTGGCCTGTAGGAATTGTGCTTCTAGAGTGGTTATCCACCCCTCTGCTAATGCTTCCTCCACTAGAATCTTGATTTGATTCATTAGCCCCGGAGTCGGGTCATTGGTCAGTGGCAGATAGGCAGTGCGGTTGCTCAATTGTCGGGAGCATTCCATCCTGTATGTTTCCACATCTTGGACCACAATGGAGCCCCCTTTATCGGCGGGCTTCACGACTATAGTATCATCTTGGCATAGTTTGTTCAGTGCTTTCCTCTCAGCTGTAGGCAAGTTGCTGTAGCCTGATCGGGTAGAGTATTGAATCTGGTCGATGTCATTTTTTACGGCCATCTCAAAAGCAAGTATCTGGGGTGGTATAGCATGAGTGGGTGGAAGAAAGGTGGATTTGTTTCTAAGACCAGTGTTGTTGTCATTTTCGGGACCTGTGTCCTCACTATTTTTCTGTTTGAAAAAGTAGTGTAGCCTAAGTTTCCGGAAGAACTGGGCTAGCTCAATTTGAAGTAGAAACGGGTCTCCCTCGTCTGTGGTAACAAACCCTAGCCCTTTGTTGAGGACTGCCTCTTCCATGTCTGTGAGTGTTCGTTGGCTTAGATTAACTACCAGACTCTCACCAGGGGTGTTGGTTATTCTTGAGCGCCCCTCCTCGTGTGGCTCCTGGTCCCTGCATGCGGACCTGCTGTGTCTTCCCATTGGACCTGAGGTTGTCCCTGTGTCGGTCTTCTTTTGCCCCGTGACCGTCTGGGGCCACGCGCTAAAAAAGGCTGGTTATTGAAATTGGGGAAACCTTGGAAAGGGGCCATTGGTGGTGGTTGGAAGGTGCCAGGATAGCCCCATGGTTCCGGTGGCCACCATGGTTGGTTCGGCATGTTATATTGACCCCTATGGTTTTGGTATCTTCCACCCCCTCTGCTCCGATTGGGGCCGGCATTGGGTGACTGATTATTGGTATCTGAGTCACTACTGGCATCTGAACTGGATCCAGAGTAGTTAGATCCATATCTCCTCCCCTGTCTGGTGAAGTCAGGAGCTTTATAGTTGTCACTGGTGTAAGGGTACACCGTCTCCAGTTTAAATTTTGCTAAGTCCTTTTTGAACTTCTCTAGTTTGGTTTGCAGTATGGATTCTGCAAACTCTTTATTGACTTTGTCGGACTCCTCTTTATTTTTCTTAAAATTGGAGGTGACTGAAGCTTTTATTTGTCCTTCGAGAACCTGTATTTCTACCAGTATAGCGTCAGCTACCCGTTTGGCGGTCCTGATAATAAGAATGAGCCAGTCACGGGTACAGCGCCAGGCAATCAAAGACCAGTCACCGAGAAATTTCTTATCATTGAGAAAAAGTCGGGGGCGTTAGTTACTATAAGCCCTGGCGGTGCACAACTTGCTCTCATATACTCCGCCATGATGATCCCATGAGTCTCTGTACGGGAGTGTGATTTCTTCATAGCTAAGACCTTGGTCCAGTCATCGGTCTTGTTGACTGTGGGTGTGGGGATTGTGTCCTGAATGCTTGGCATGTTCTCAAGTATTGAATTATACATGGCGTCATCATAGGCTAAACCATGGCGTTCTTCCATGGTCAACTCGTGAGTCGGAGCCGGCAACCCACAGTAGGGAACAGTAGGTGTATGGCAGTGTTTACGCTATTCTTAGTCTATAGAATAGAAGTGCTCTCAATGATGTAAGCACATTATAAAGCCCGCAGCTGCACGCTGCTCTAGAACATGAAAAAACAACCAGTATTGGAGGGCTAGAGGGACGTTTAAAGACCAGTGCCTAAGTAATGTCCCCCAAAGGACTGAATTATACACAATAAACTTAGGGGTCTAAGAGCTAAACCAGATATGTGTTTGCTAATGTAAGACCTATGTCTAATGAGTACTATAGGAATACACAGAATGAGTAACAGACCAAATCGCCAACAAATGAAACACCTGTAACCGTGAGTCACCCCAGTTGTTAGGATTCCCATCAAAGTCTTGTAAGATCAATATTATCATTTGGTAATCCTAGATGATACTATAGCCGTGAAGCCCGCCGATAAAGGGGGCTCCATTGTGGTCCAAGATGTGGAAACATACAGGATGGAATGCTCCCGACAATTGAGCAACCGCACTGCCTATCTGCCACTGACCAATGACCCGACTCCGGGGCTAATGAATCAAATCAAGATTCTAGTGGAGGAAGCATTAGCAGAGGGGTGGATAACCACTCTAAAAGCACAATTCCTACAGGCCAAACATCCCACCATGCCGTACTTTTACACCCTGACCAAGGTACATAAACCCCAAAGACCTCCTCCTGGCAGACCTATCATTTCAGGACAGGGTTCCTTACTAGAGCCCCTATCGGCATTTGCGGATCATTTCCTCAAACCTATAGTACACACCATGCCCACCTATCTCAAGGACACCACTGATGTCCTAAGGGTGATTCCTGACATCGATTTTTGCCAGGAGACAGACTACCTTGTCTCACTGGATATTGAGTCACTATACACCTCGATTCCTCAGGATGCCACCCTGGACACCATCAGGACCATCCTGGAGGAGTCGGAGCTTGACTCCATCACCCCTGTGCCCTTCATCATGGCTCTTGCTACAATAGCAATGAAAGAGAACTTTTTCATGTATGAAGACCAGATATACCACCAAATCTCAGGGACCAGCATGGGCAGTATTTTTGCCCCATCCCTGGCGAACCTGTATGTTCATAAATTTGAACAAACCACAGTGCTTAATCTCAGCAACCCGCATTTCACGTCTATTATCTGGTGGAAGAGATATATAGACGATATCTTGATAGTGTGGAGAGGGTCCAAGGAATCTGTATTACAATTCCATGAATGGCTCAATAACCAAAATGATTATCTTCGCTTCACCATCGAAATTAGCAAAGAGCGAGTAGCTTTTCTGGACCTCTCGATTTACTGCACAGCAACGGGTCTACAGAGTGAACTTTACCGCAAACCCATGGCAAGGAATTCACTCTTACTATATGAGAGTCAGCATCCAAAGTCCTTGAGGGATAATCTCCCCTTTGGGCAGTTCCTACGAGTTCGTAGGAACTGATCCACTCCAGAAACTTTTGAACGGCATGCCTGCGAGCTGACCAAACAGCTTATATCCAGACACTACCCAAAAAAACTGGTGAATCGCTCATGTAAAAGAGCAGCCAATAACCACCGGGCTGCTCTGCTAGAACCTAAACCTGCTAAACCACCTACTGAACGACTCACTATTGTAAGCACATACAATACCAAGTCGAATAGCGTTCAGAAAGTGATCAAAAAACACTGGCGCATTTTAAACAGTGGTAAAGACAAACTTGAACTCCCTCTTTTTGCGGTAAGACGCCAGCTCCACCAGTCCATCTTGTGGGTTGCGTACGATACTGATCTGGATGATACCTCTAGTCACCTTAGTCTAATAGTTTTGAAACCTTCAACTATGTTGAGTCGGTGCGGTAGATGGCACAGGTGTGGGAGCTTGATGGTGTATGACAGTATACTCTACGTTCAGAATACCTTTGACTTCATGTAGTGTGCACGAGAGTAGATCTACCCTTGATCCCTCCGGTATCATAATCATGAAGTCGGTTTCTGTTCCCGTAGAGCGGGGTCTCACATATCCTGAGCCAGGTCCAGGAAGAGGTGAGGTCCACTCCCCGGAAGTACTGGGTGAGTATCGAAGGCTGACATAGTGTTTGACTTCTTGCACTGTACTATACAGGCAAGAGTTGCTGGAAGTGTCTCACTTGTATGTTTGTCCCCCGATTACAGCAACTAAGTACCAGCTTCCGAAGCGGAGTCCGCACAGAAGAAGGAAAACTATATCCTTTTCTGTTGTTTTCCACTTGTGTGTTTTTTGTATAATTTTTCACACACGTTAATACACATATATAGGCAGTAGCATATCTTAGAACAGAGACCCTGAAGAAAGCCTGAGGCATCCTCCTCCGTGGCTGAAACATGTTGGTCCCTTCGTAGTCATTTGTTACCACTGCGATGAGTTTGCTAAACTGTTCTTGTTTTTAATCAGGAAGGGGCTAACGCCCATTAAAAGTTTTCTGTTAGTTCCCTATCCTATTTTAAATCACCACTTTTTCTTTTTGCACTGTACTTTTCCCATCGAATCCACATCATTTGGGATATCTGTGTGATTGTGGTCGCTACCCCGAACCATCCGAGAGGGTATGCATGTGATCTCAATGATCAAGAGACACAATACCCGACAAGGATTACCAAATGATAATATTGATCTTACAAGACTTTGATGGGAATCCTAACAACTGGGGTGACTCACGGTTACAGGTGTTTCATTTGTTGGCGATTTGGTCTGTTACTCATTCTGTGTATTCCTATAGTACTCATTAGACATAGGTCTTACATTAGCAAACACATATCTGGTTTAGCTCTTAGACCCCTAAGTTTATTGTGTATAATATGGTGCTCTCGCGCCTTGACTATGGCAACATCATTTACAATGGCGCCCCAGCCTACGCCATTCACCGTCTGCAGCTAGTGCAGAACCAGGCCGCCCGCCTGATTCACGGCCTGCCCAAATTCCACCGAGCTACTCCCTTACTGCAGGCTCTGCACTGGCTGCCGGTGAAAGAGCGAGCCTTGTTTAAGCTTGGCTGTACCACCTTTCAGGCCAAAATGGGCACCGCCCCGGAGTTCATCTGCTCCACCATCAAGCCCTACACGCTGGGTAGAGAGCTTCGATCCACCCATCAGGCCCTGCTAACCACCCCCCGTTTCAGAAAGAAAAAGGCGGGCGGAACAAAATTTGCAGTTCTCGCTCCTGCGTTCTGGAACTCCCTTCCGACGGAACTCCGCATGACATCCTCTTACATCGAGTTCCGGAAAGGTCTTAAAACCCTGCTCTTCTCCCGAGCCTACAATGTCTAGATTCCCTCCGCTCCTGTTGTCTCCTCGCAATCCAAAAGCGCCAAGAAACCGCGTGGTAGAAGTGCGCTATACAAATGTTTTTAAATTCAAATTCAAATTCAAATGGTAAATTCTGAGCTACGGTTGTCGCCCTAGATATCGAAAAAGCTTTCAATACTTTACAATGGGAGGTACTGAGGAGAATGGGTGTTAGCAGGGAACATGTTGTCTGGGTCAGACTGCTCTATCACCAAACGGGAGCCTGAGTGCGGAATGGGGGTCAGGTATCGGAGGGCATAAAGATTGAAAGGGGTACACAACAGGTGTACCCGCTGTCCCCACTACTTTTGGTACTTTCGATGGAATCCCTAGCGGTGATACTGAGGAGGATATGGCACCATTGGGTATAACATTAGATGGCTGTACACATGTGATCTCATTGTATGAGGATGACGCACTCCTCTATATAAGACTGCCAGAAGAGGTTCTCCTGGTGCTCCTGGAGACACTGGCTTCCTTTAGTATGGCATCTGGACACCGTATTAACCGTATTAACCATCAAAAATTAATACTGTTGGGGGGCGTGGCAGGCTGGCAACCAAGATGGCCGCGCCAGAGTAGAGCTCCGAGACTTTAAAAATAAACTCCCAAAATCAGACACAAATATCTGTGTCTAGCCCAGAATTGAAGCTACCCCGGTGCTCCCCTATCCTTCAGGCAGACTCGATCCCGAAAACACAATCCACTGGAGCTCCTGGATCGCGGAACAGCGTGTCTACAGCGGCCCGGGAACATCGTGGGCTGGATCGGAACAGTGTCTGGTGGGGACGTGTGGCGGCACTCCCGACTGAGGCTCTCCTCCGCCCCCCACGGTCAGGCCTCACAGCGGAGCAAACTTGGCGGAGGCGCGGCCGAGCGCTTAATGGTGGCTGCCTGTGTGACTGGAGGAGGCGGGCGCCGCCGCAGGTAAACATCAGAGGCTGGCAGCGGGGGGGTCCGATGCTCCAGACTAAATTGCATGGAGTGTGTGGCAGAAGAGGGAGCCGTAGGACTTTCCAGCAGGCGGCCCCTCCCCCGCGAATGTACCATAATGCTGGATTTTGATAGAATGAGGCCTGGAATGAGGCAGGAGAGGGGGAATCAGTATATGCTCCACGTGGTGGAGAAACACACCAACCTGTGAGCTGTGAGGACCCTCAGAGACAAAATTGAACAGGCAGCACAGGAAAAGTGAAGAGTGGGGAGGTAAAGTGAAGTCTGGGCTCTGCTGGGTCTTATGCCTGGGGTATCATCGAAGTGCCATCATTTTGGGGGGTGCAGGAAGAGTATTGTGTGGGGCCAGCAACAATATAACCTGGGGGCTGTCACACCCAGGAAGCTTGATAACAATGAACCCATCTTTGCCAGATGCTCAGCAAAGCTGATAGAAGGGCCTGATTAGTGATTGTGATAATGGCAACGTTGAAAGAACCAAAGACTAAACTGGATAAATATGCACATTCCAGGACTGAACATGTAGAGGAGTGGAAAAATGAAGCGCACGGTGGGAGGCAACATTCAGAGGAGGACGCCCCCACTCTTCAGGACATTATGGTGGCCATACAAGGTGTCCGTACAACCCTTGAACAAAAATTGATTTGGTCACATCGGAGGTGAAGCTGATGCATTCAGACCTACGCACCTTGGGGGAGAGGGTGAAAGCCACGGAGGACTCGGTCACTACTCTCCAATCCTCTAAAAAAGCACTAGAGCTCACGGTGAAGGAACACCAGGTGACAACGGCGGACCTGGAAGCCAAGCTTGAAGATTACAAAAGACGCGCATACAGGAATAATGTCTGTGTCTTGGGCGTGCCAGAGTGGGCGGAGGGACAGGCCTTGGATCTATTTGTCGAGGAATTGATACAGAACCAACTGCAGCCCCGCTCGCTCTTCCAATATTATTCTGTGGAATGTGCCCACAGGGTGCCAGGGGGCCTCCGAAACTGGGTGCGCCTCTGTGCCCTATCCTGGCCATGATATTCAACTACAGGGACAGGGACATAATTTTACAAGCAGCGCTTATGGCTCCTCAGCTGAAATTTGAGAACTCTACAATTACCTTCTTTCTGGACTTTATGGTTAAGGTCCAGAAAATGCGACAATCCTTCTTGGAGGTGAAACATACCCTTCGGGAGAAAAGCATAAAATATGCAATGCACTTCCCGGCGAAGTTGCGGGTGATGGGAGTTCCTGGTTATTTCTTTCTCCAGAGGAGACCAGGGAAGGGCTGGAGGGGTGGAAAAACCTCCGGAGCCTGAAGATCTAACTCACAACAGCTCACGCAGGGGCAAGACAGTCGGTAGGACATCCGGGGACTCAAGGATGGCCCTAGAAAGGATTTGGGCTAAAACGGCACAGTAAACAGAGGCGGGGATCTCTAGATAATCACTCAACTGACACTGGTCTGTTGGGGCAGGAAAGAAGTTTGTTATGGCATCAGATGACAAGATCACAGACTGTTAAGTATTTTGCAGATGGATGGGGAGGTGTAATATGGCAATGTTGATCTGTATAGCTCTTTGTTTTCCACAGTGAGTCAAATGCAGGAGCAATTGACATACAAAACGTCTGGTGCAGGTAACTCGCAACAAATGTAACATGTGGGCTTAAAGAATATTGAGTTTGGGGGATCTGTGATTACCGGCTGGGTCCCAACTAAACCACTTTCCCCTGTATAGTGTTTGATGGGTTTGAGTATACAGGCGCTCTGCAAAGTTGGGGAGGGGGCAGTTTAGAGTCCATGTTGCAGGGAGACAGGGAGGGTGGTGGGTCTGTGGAGGTTCCTGAGGAATTGTTATTGTATAGTTCAATGTTTAATGTGGTTGAAAATCATATTCGTTGACAGTGCATGGAAAATACATGATCTAGCAGAAGAACGACCAGCATCACAACAGGCTGGACAGCTGGCCACTACACTGTTGCTTATACACTGAGAGGATAAAGATGGGGGCCTGTGTGTACACTATTTTGGGGAATGTACGACGTTAAGTATACCACCCAAATGACCTAGGACATGGGAAGGGGTCCACAACTGAGTTGCATCAAAATACTTTCAAGGAATGTTAATGGGTTGGGAGATGGAATAAAGAGGGGAATTGTACTCCAGTATGTTAAGAGACAGGCCCCTGACATGGTGTTGCTACTGGAAACCCACATACAAGGTACCTCTTATTGTGCGTTGAACAGATGGGGGTATATATTTGTGGCCCATGCAGAACACACTGAGGGATCGAGAGGGGAAGGGATCCTGCTTCACAGTTCATTCTTCTTCCAGGATCAATCAATAATGCATGATACAATAGGTAGATTCATGACCCTATCGGGTACATGGCAGGGTAGAGTACCCAACATTACCTCCCTTTACGTTCAGCCTCAACTGCACTCCTCAGCCTTGGCTGATCTGGGATCACACATACTTAAATTACCTGTGGGGGAATCGTTGATTGGGGGGGATTGTAATGCGGCCCTAAATGGAGACTTGGATAGGAAGCCATTGAAGCAGGGAGAGTCGGTTGGGAGAGCGTTGAGTAAAGTCCTAACAGCAATGGGTCTTTTGGATATTTGGAGAGCTTATAACCCTTCAACCCTTCAATATACCTTCCACCGGAAGTACATGGGAGTCTGTCCAGAATAGACTATATATTCGGTAGAGCCGAACAGCTTTTTATGCTCAGAGATGTGGCACATTTGCCTAGGGGGATCTCAGACCATTCTCCAGTCATAGTTACTGATGGAGGTAACCCCTCCACGAAAAGACACAAGATGACATGTAATCCCTGGTATCTATGAGTACCAACTATACGGGAAGGGCTTATTCAAGCAACAGAATATTAATTCAAAGAGAATAAGGGATCGGTGGACTCAGGCTCCACGTTATGGTATATGCGCCTTCAGGGGCATTTACTTATGAAGAAGCACCAGAGTTACTGTCCTCAATTAAACTCCCAGTCTTGGATGACTCAGAGATAGAAGAACTAGAGCTAGATCTTACCAAAGAAGAAGTGATCAAGTCAATTGGAGCATTGCAATCGGGAAAAACGATGGGACCAAGTGGTCTTCCCATTGAGCTATTCAAGACAAATGCATCTACAATTGCCCCCTACTTGATAGATATGTATGAAGAGTGTTGTTAATGGGATCCTCCCTGACACACCAAGGTTGGCCAATGTGTTAATGATTCATAAGCAGGGAAAACCCCTGAGAAATGGGGTTCATACCGACCGATCTTGTTAGTAAACCCGCAGGTGAAGATACTTGCAAAAATCTTGGTCACGCGGCAGTCACCCTACCTCCACAATTTAATTCACCCTGATCAGTCCGGCTTTATGCCTGGCAGAAACACAGCACTTAACCTTCAGCATCTTAATGGGGTTTTGGGCAGGACTGGGACCAAAAGAGAGGGGGCGGTAGTAATGTTCCTCAAAGCCAAAATAGCTTTCCATATGAGTGAATGGCCCTACCTGTTTGCGACGCATGAACGTTATGGCTTTGGACCGAAATCCCTGTCCTGGGTCCAGCGCCTGGCAAGAGTGACAGTAAATGGGGCCCGGGCGGCAACTTTCACCCTACATAAGGGGACGAGACAGGGATGTCCACTTTCCCCGCTGATATTTGCTCTGGTCCTTGAACCTTTGGCAATTTGGATTATAGGAGATCCCCTTATAAGGGAACTAAATTGGACAGTGTATTGGGAGGATAGAATTTCCCTCTATGCCGATGATATTTTACTCTATTTGGCCAAACCTTATTATTCAGTACATAGAATGCTATATTTTTTCACTCTTTTTCAAAAATATTCGGGATATACCATAAATTGGGATAAATCACTCATATATAGACTTTCTGGGAGGGGTTTATGTCTGCCTACAAACTGCAGAACCAGGGTTTTCACTGAAGGCTTTTGATACCTGAGGACTTATGTCATGTCAGGTCCAGTAGCATTTAACGGATATAATTTGGCCCCCCCACTCCGTCGATTCTAAGACAATGTGCAGCATTAGAAAATCTTGCCGCTCAAATGGACAAAGATTTGGGGGAGGTGGAATAAAAGTAGAGGAATGTTGTGTACATTGTTTAATGATCTCCCCCCCTTTGCAGGAATGAGGTAATCCTTGATGATAAGCTGTTATCAAAGTAGAGATGACAATATGTAATGTACGGAACATGTTGGTCAGCGGAAGGAAAATGATTGTAAATGTACACATGCACTGTATCACTTTATTGTCAACTGTTAGTATTTTCTTTTTCTAATTTCTTTTTTTATATTTTAAAAATCAATGCTATACTGGAATCAGGTTGTGCATTCTCTTTACACCGCGACAGCAGTGCGAATAGAAGTCTCATAAAGCAGTGCTTATTGGGTGTTCTTACAATACTGCAAATAGGGACACGATACAGCATAAATTTGCAATGCTGGGCCTGGTTCTGGCACAACAGCGAATTACGATCCACTGGATCCTCTCTATGACCCCTACCCTGGATAAATGGAGAGATAATATGCGTGAGTGGGGTGTGGCCGAAGACTATTGCCTCAGGGCTGTGAGAGTGGATGAGAACACCGAGAGAGATCTGCCAGAGTGGGGACAAATGCTGACACAAGTGTCCTTGCCGATAGACCAGAGTGATAACGAAACTGCACCTACGCGGTCCCCAAACCTCATCTCGTCAGTAACGAGCACAGAAAATATGAACAGCCCTCTCACACAAACACCAAGCTAGCTATGCAAATCTGCCCGAAATACCCATGCTAGGGGTGGTAATGCTGCTGGTTGCTGCCAGGTGGTGGTGGAGGTGTTAATTTCTTCTCTTTCATGTTCGAAGATCATTTTCGGTTTACTTATTATTTTTTGCTTGTTACTATTCCAACTAAAAAAAAAGAAAGAGATAAAAAATGTTGTGTGCCTTGCAGTATATAGTAATCCACTGTGAGAGTGGAGATTGTTGTACATTGTCATGGGTAAAAAACAAAAATGGCTGACATAATGTAACATGCATATGACATATTTTTTACAGTGTGGTACGATGCAATGTTAACAATAAAGATACATTTGAAATATTAATTAAGCTACTTAATCCTATCCTAATTCAGGATCGGAGAAACTCTAATTAAATCTATGGAGCAAGAAAGGTGTCAGCATAGTGAGGAATTCAGTAACATTTCTTCAAAACGAGGAAAAGTGCATCATAAACCCACACAATGGGAAATATAGTAAGAGGTCTGCACCTCTCATGTCTAAGGGGTATCAGTTACCTAACAATGCAAACATCAATTAACACACAAAATCTACATAATTGCCTCCAATACAATTCCACTATCTCTTGGTAGAATTTGGATACACCCTTCATTTCCCCAACCTTCCAGTTGGAACATCAGGGTAGCCTTGATCGTCCTTTTCAGCCACAGGAGACAGTCTCCTACTTCATTAACGTGTCTTCTTCTTGACAAAAGTTCCCTTCCCTACCTCACTATCTCCACATCACACAATATGTCTTTCACTGACTAATGAAGCCTTGAAACTGTACCTGCAGGGGAGAGAACATGCAAAGCGAGCAAAACTTTCATGTTGAAATTAAAAATTGAAGTCCAAAATCTTAAGGCTTTTGTTCAAGCTAATTTTAGTAAAACACAATGTGCATCCAACATATATATATATATATATATATATATATATATATATATATATATATATATATATATATATATATATATATATATATATATATATATATATATATATATATATATATATATATATATATATATATATATATATATATGTATATACCTCTTATTGTGCGTTGAACAGATGGGGGTATATATTTGTGGCCCATGCAGAACACACTGAGGGATCGAGAGGGGAAGGGATCCTGCTTCACAGTTCATTCTTCTTCCAGGATCAATCAATAATGCATGATACAATAGGTAGATTCATGACCCTATCGGGTACATGGCAGGGTAGAGTACCCAACATTACCTCCCTTTACGTTCAGCCTCAACTGCACTCCTCAGCCTTGGCTGATCCGGGATCACACATACTTAAATTACCTGTGGGGGAATCGTTGATTGGGGGGGATTGTAATGCGGCCCTAAATGGAGACTTGGATAGGAAGCCATTGAAGCAGGGAGAGTCGGTTGGGAGAGCGTTGAGTAAAGTCCTAACAGCAATGGGTCTTTTGGATATTTGGAGAGCTTATAACCCTTCAACCCTCCAATATACCTTCCACCGGAAGTACATGGGAGTCTGTCCAGAATAGACTATATATTCGGTAGAGCCGAACAGCTTTTTATGCTCAGAGATGTGGCACATTTGCCTAGGGGGATCTCAGACCATTCTCCAGTCATAGTTACTGATGGAGGTAACCCCTCCACGAAAAGACACAAGATGACATGTAATCCCTGGTATCTATGAGTACCAACTATACGGGAAGGGCTTATTCAAGCAACAGAATATTAATTCAAAGAGAATAAGGGATCGGTGGACTCAGGCTCCACGTTATGGTATATGCGCCTTCAGGGGCATTTACTTATGAAGAAGCACCAGAGTTACTGTCCTCAATTAAACTCCCAGTCTTGGATGACTCAGAGATAGAAGAACTAGAGCTAGATCTTACCAAAGAAGAAGTGATCAAGTCAATTGGAGCATTGCAATCGGGAAAAACGATGGGACCAAGTGGTCTTCCCATTGAGCTATTCAAGACAAATGCATCTACAATTGCCCCCTACTTGATAGATATGTATGAAGAGTGTTGTTAATGGGATCCTCCCTGACACACCAAGGTTGGCCAATGTGTTAATGATTCATAAGCAGGGAAAACCCCTGAGAAATGGGGTTCATACCGACCGATCTTGTTAGTAAACCCGCAGGTGAAGATACTTGCAAAAATCTTGGTCACGCGGCAGTCACCCTACCTCCACAATTTAATTCACCCTGATCAGTCCGGCTTTATGCCTGGCAGAAACACAGCACTTAACCTTCAGCATCTTAATGGGGTTTTGGGCAGGACTGGGACCAAAAGAGAGGGGGCGGTAGTAATGTTCCTCAAAGCCAAAATAGCTTTCCATATGAGTGAATGGCCCTACCTGTTTGCGACGCATGAACGTTATGGCTTTGGACCGAAATCCCTGTCCTGGGTCCAGCGCCTGGCAAGAGTGACAGTAAATGGGGCCCGGGCGGCAACTTTCACCCTACATAAGGGGACGAGACAGGGATGTCCACTTTCCCCGCTGATATTTGCTCTGGTCCTTGAACCTTTGGCAATTTGGATTATAGGAGATCCCCTTATAAGGGAACTAAATTGGACAGTGTATTGGGAGGATAGAATTTCCCTCTATGCCGATGATATTTTACTCTATTTGGCCAAACCTTATTATTCAGTACATAGAAAGCTATATTTTTTCACTCTTTTTCAAAAATATTCGGGATATACCATAAATTGGGATAAATCACTCATATATAGACTTTCTGGGAGGGGTTTATGTCTGCCTACAAACTGCAGAACCAGGGTTTTCACTGAAGGCTTTTGATACCTGAGGACTTATGTCATGTCAGGTCCAGTAGCATTTAACGGATATAATTTGGCCCCCCCACTCCGTCGATTCCAAGACAATGTGCAGCATTAGAAAATCTTGCCGCTCAAATGGACAAAGATTTGGGGGAGGTGGAATAAAAGTAGAGGAATGTTGTGTACATTGTTTAATGATCTCCCCCCCTTTGCAGGAATGAGGTAATCCTTGATGATAAGCTGTTATCAAAGTAGAGATGACAATATGTAATGTACGGAACATGTTGGTCAGCGGAAGGAAAATGATTGTAAATGTACACATGCACTGTATCACTTTATTGTCAACTGTTAGTATTTTCTTTTTCTAATTTCTTTTTTTATATTTTAAAAATCAATGCTATTTCGGCTAGTGGCCTTGCACGGGAAACAACCCAGGATCTTCCTGAGGTGGGATTGGATTGGGAAAGTGACCATTTGAGATACCTTGGCATTCAGGTAGCCCACCACCCAGATGCCCAATACGAATTGAACATGGGTAAAGTCATCATAGGTTTAAAAGCGTCAATACATTTTTGGAACAAGCTTCCTCTATCGGTTCTGGGGAGAGTGGCCATATCAAAAATGATGATGCTGCCCCGCTGTCTGTATATCCTATAGAACTCCTTTTGTAGAATTCCGAAGTCCACGTTTGACACACGAACAGCCTCCTACCCTCACTGGTGTGGGTGGGGGGATAGAGTAGAGTCAAACTAGAGACGCTTAAATTGGGCATGGATGCACAGTGTCTAGGTTTGCCTGCCTTTAGGATATACTAATAGGCTTTATTGTTGCAGTACGCAGCACAGTGGTGCATAGAAGAACGCATGGTGGAGAAAGAATTACTGGTGGAGTGGAACGATGGGTCGCTGCTGCAGAGTTTCCTTATGATGGGCTCGAGAGTCCCCAAGGACTGCCCAGATATAGTATGAAAAGTGACGGAAGCCTGGGAACAGGCAGTCACATTGGTTCTTGGCAAGGCAACCTAGGCTGGAGCGCTCCCACTCCAGTGGCTACAGAGATTCCAAAATATTCAGGCAACCATGGACATCACGAAATGGTATGAGGGGGGTTTTTGAAACGGCCGGAGATCTGTACCTGAATGGAACCTTTCTGACATTTGACGAGGCACAAGAATGGTTCCATATACCAGTAGGTCACCTCTTACAATACGCTAAAATTTTGCATACGATCAGAGAAATATGGACCACATTTCTGGATGAGCCGCAGGAGTGGGGCACGTTGACAACACTGTTGTACCCAGGCTCCAGCAAGGGTCTCATTTCACGCATTTATAAGGCACTGAAGGAGGATTGTGTGGTTGACTTATCGGGGGTCAAGGGGAAATGGGAGTAGAACTTACCTTTACCCTTGACGGATGGGGAGTGGAAAAGGGCTCTTGTACAGGTGGCTGAAACCACAAGTAATGCCAGGTTCAAGTTCACCCAATTCTATTATTTGCATTGCACATATCTGACCCCACACCGTAAAGCACGACTCACCCCAGGGTTAACCCCATCTTGTCCGCACTGGGGCACGGACCCTGCCACATTCCTACACATGACCTGGAATTTCATACGTACTGGAATCAGGTTGTGCATTCTCTTTACACCGCGACAGCAGTGCGAATAGAAGTCTCATAAAGCAGTGCTTATTGGGTGTTCTTACAATACTGCAAATAGGGACACGATACAGCATAAATTTGCAATGCTGGGCCTGGTTCTGGCACAACAGCGAATTACGATCCACTGGATCCTCTCTATGACCCCTACCCTGGATAAATGGAGAGATAATATGCGTGAGTGGGGTGTGGCCGAAGACTATTGCCTCAGGGCTGTGAGAGTGGATGAGAACACCGAGAGAGATCTGCCAGAGTGGGGACAAATGCTGACACAAGTGTCCTTGCCGATAGACCAGAGTGATAACGAAACTGCACCTACGCGGTCCCCAAACCTCATCTCGTCAGTAACGAGCACAGAAAATATGAACAGCCCTCTCACACAAACACCAAGCTAGCTATGCAAATCTGCCCGAAATACCCATGCTAAGGGTGGTAATGCTGCTGGTTGCTGCCAGGTGGTGGTGGAGGTGTTAATTTCTTCTCTTTCATGTTCGAAGATCATTTTCGGTTTACTTATTATTTTTTGCTTGTTACTATTCCAACTAAAAAAAAAGAAAGAGATAAAAAATGTTGTGTGCCTTGCAGTATATAGTAATCCACTGTGAGAGTGGAGATTGTTGTACATTGTCATGGGTAAAAAACAAAAATGGCTGACATAATGTAACATGCATATGACATATTTTTTACAGTGTGGTACGATGCAATGTTAACAATAAAGATACATTTGAAATATTAATTAAGCTACTTAATCCTATCCTAATTCAGGATCGGAGAAACTCTAATTAAATCTATGGAGCAAGAAAGGTGTCAGCATAGTGAGGAATTCAGTAACATTTCTTCAAAACGAGGAAAAGTGCATCATAAACCCACACAATGGGAAATATAGTAAGAGGTCTGCACCTCTCATGTCTAAGGGGTATCAGTTACCTAACAATGCAAACATCAATTAACACACAAAATCTACATAATTGCCTCCAATACAATTCCACTATCTCTTGGTAGAATTTGGATACACCCTTCATTTCCCCAACCTTCCAGTTGGAACATCAGGGTAGCCTTGATCGTCCTTTTCAGCCACAGGAGACAGTCTCCTACTTCATTAACGTGTCTTCTTCTAGACAAAAGTTCCCTTCCCTACCTCACTATCTCCACATCACACAATATGTCTTTCACTGACTAATGAAGCCTTGAAACTGTACCTGCAGGGGAGAGAACATGCAAAGCGAGCAAAACTTTCATGTTGAAATTAAAAATTGAAGTCCAAAATCTTAAGGCTTTTGTTCAAGCTAATTTTAGTAAAACACAATGTGCATCCAACATATATATATATATATATAT